>NW_026777465.1:101601-426339 GCF_028023285.1 Balaenoptera ricei | reverse complement strand
CACTATTACAATGGGCATTATCACCATGAGCACTATCACCGTGAGCACTTTCAGTGTGGGCATTGTCACCATGTGCACTGTCACCATGAGCACTGTCACCATGAGCACTATCACCATGGCAAAGTTGACCATGGGAATGGTCACCATGGGCAATGTCAACATGAGCACTGTCACCATGGGCACTGTCACCATGGGCACTGTCACCATGGGTATGCTGACCATGGGCACTTTCAACATGGGCACTGTCACCATGCGAAAAGTCACCATGAGCACTATCACCATGAGCACTATCACCAAGGGCACTGTCACCATGAGCACTGTCACCGTGTGCACTGTCACAGTGGGCACTATCAACAGGAGCACTGTCATCCTGAGCACTGTCACCATAGGAAATGTCACAGTGAGCACTGTCACTGTGGGCACTATCACCGTGGGCACTGTCACCATAGGCACTGTCACCATGGACACTGTCACCATGAGCACTATCATCATCGGCAGTGCTACCATGAGGAATTTCACCATCGGAACTCCAACCAAGTACAACGCCAGCATGAGCACAGTCATTATGGGCAGTGCCACTATGAGCACTGTCACCATGGGCACTTTCAACATGGGCCCTGTCACCATGCGAACTATCTCCATGAGCACTATCAGCGTGAGCAATTTCACCATGAGCACTGTCACCATGGGCACTGTCACAATGAGCACTGTCACCATGGGCACTGTAACCATGGGGACGTTCACCCTGAGCACTATCACCGTGAGCACTATCACCATGGGCAGGGTCACCGTGAGCAATATCACCAAGGGCACTGTGACTGTGAGCACTATTACCATGGGCAATATCACCATGAGCACTATCACCGTGAGCACTGTCACCGTGGGCACTGTCATCGTGTGCACTGTCACCATGAGCACTATCACCATGTGAACTGTCACCATGGGAATGGTCACCATGGGCACTGTCAAGATGAGCACTGTCACCATGGGAAATCTCACCATGAGCACTGTCACCATGGGAAATGTCACCATGGGCACTATCATCATGGGCAGTGCCACCATGAGGAATTTCACCATGAGAACTTCAACCGTGTACACCACCAGCTTTAGCACAGTCACCATGGGCTGTGTCACCATGAGCAGTGTCACCATGGGCACTGTCTCCATGCGAACTGTCACCATGAGCACTGTCACCATGGGCAATGTCACCATGAGCACTGTCACTGTGGGCACTGTCACCATGGGAACTGTCACCATGAGCACTATCACCGTGAGCACTATCACCATGGGCAGTGTCACTGTGAGCAATATCACCATCGCACTGTCACCATGAGCACTATTAACAAGGGTACTATCACCAAGGGCACTGTCACCATGAGCACTGTCTTCATGGGCACTGTCACCATAGGAACTGTCACCATGAGCACTGTCACTGTGGGCACTATCACCCTGAGCACTATCAAAATGGGCACTGTCACCATAGGCACTGTCACCATGGACACTGTCACCATGAGCACTATCATCATGGGCAGTGCTACCATGAGCAATTTCACCATCGGAACTCCATCCATGTACACCGCCAGCGTGAGCACAGTCAACATGGGCAGTGTCACCATGAGCAGTGTCCCCATGGGCACTTTCAACATGGGCCCTATCACCATGCGAACTGTCACCATGAGCACTATCACCATGAGCACTGTCACCATGAGCATAGTCACCATCGGGTCTGTCACCATGAGCACTATGACCGTGTGCACTATCACCATAGGTAGTGTCACGGTGAGCAATATCACCATGGGCACTGTCACCATGAGCACTATTACCATGGGCACTATCACCATGAGCACTATCACAGTGAGCACTGTCACCGTGGGCAATGTCACCATGTGCACTGTCACCATGAGCACTGTCACCATGAGCACTATCACCATGGGAAGTGTCAACATGGGAACGGTCACCATGGGCACTGTCAACGTGAGCACTGTCAGCATGGGAACTCTCACCAGGAGCACTGTCTCCATGGGAAATGTCACCCTGGACACTGTTCACTATGGGAAGTGTCACCATGAGCACTGTCACCATGGGCACTGTCACTATGGACACTGTCTCCATGGGCACTCTCACCATGGACACTGTCACTGTGGAAAATGTCACCATGGGCACTGTAACCATCTACACTGTCCCCAGGAGCACTATCACCATGGACACTGTATCCATCAGCATTGTCCCCATGGGCACTGTCAATATGAGCACTGTCACCATGGGAACTCTCACCATGAGCACTGTCACCATGGCCAGTGTCACCATGGCCACTGTCACCATAAGCACTGTCACAAAGGGAAATGTCACCATGGGCACTCTCACCATTTGCTCTGTCACCGTGGGCACTGTCACCATGAGCACTGTTCAACATGGGCACTGTCACCTAGAGCACTGCCACTGTGGGCACTATCACCGTGAGCACTGTCACCATGAGCACTGTCAACATGGACACTGTCACCATGAGCATTGTGACCTTGAGCACTGTCACCATGGGAACTTTCACCATGGGCACTGTAACCATGGGCACTGTCACCATGGACAATGTCACCTTGGGAACCGTCACCATGGAAAATGTCACCATGGGCACTGTTGGCCATGGACACTGTCACCATGGGCACTGTGAACATGAGCACTGTCACCATGTAAACTCTTACCATGAACACTGTCACCATGGGAAATGTCACCATGGGCACTGTCACCATGGACACTGTCACCATGAGCACTATCATCATGGGCTGTGCTACCATGAGGAATTTCACCATCGGAACTCCAACCATGTACACCGCCAGCATGAGCACAGTCACCATGGGCAGTGTCACCATGAGCACTATCACCATGAGCACTATCACCATGTGCACTATCACCACGGACACTGTCACCGTGAGAACTATCACCGTGAGCACTGTCACCATGAGAACTGTCACCATGGGCCCTGTAACCATGGGAACTGTCACCATGAGCACTATCACCGTGACCACTATCAACATGGGCAGTGTCACCGTGAGCACTATCTCCGTGAACACTTTCACCATGACTACTATCACCGTGGGCACTATAAGCATGAGCACTATCACCATGAGCACTGTCACTGCGGGCACTGTCACCGTGTTCACTGTCACCATGAGCACTGTAACCATGAGCCCTATCACCATGGGAACTGTCACCATGGGAACAGTCACTATGGGCACTGCCATGATGAGCACTGTCACCATGGGAACTCTCACCATGAGCACTATCACCATGGGAAATGTCACCATGGGCACTGTCACCATGGGCACTGTCACCATGGGCGCTGTCACCATGGAAACTGTCACCATGAGCACTATAATCATGGGCAGTGCCACCATAAGGAATTTCACCATTGTAACACCAACCATATACACCGCCAGCATGAGCACAGTCACCATGGGGACTGTCAACATGAGCACTGTCACCATGGGAAATGTCTACATGAGCACTATCACCATGATCACTATCACCAAGGGCACTGTCACCATGAGCACTATCACCGTGGACAATGTCACCATGAGAACTATCACCGTGAGCACTATCACCATGGGAAGTGTCACCGTGAGAACTGTCACCATGGACATTGTCACCGTGGGCACTGTCACCATGAGCACTGTCACCATGAGCACTGTCACTGTTGGTACTGTCACCATGAGCAATGTCACCATTGGCACTGTCACCATGTGCCCTGTCACCATAGGCACTGTCACCGTGGACACTGTCACCATGAACAATATCATCATAGGCAGTGCCACCATAAGGAATTTCACCATGGGAACTCCAACCATGTATAGCACCAGCATGAGCATAGTCATCATGGTCAGTGTCACCATGAACACTGCCACCATGGGCACTTTCAACATGGGCACAGTCACCATGCGAACTATCACCATAAGGACTACCACCATGAGCAATATTACTATGAACACTATCACCAAGGACACTGTCAACGTGAGCACTATCACCGTAAGCACTATCACCATGAGCACTGTCACCGTGAGCACTGTCACCATGGGCAATTTCAACATGGCCACTGTCACCATGGGCACTGTCACCATGGGAACTCTCACCATGAACACTGTCACCATGGGAAATGTCATTATGGGCAGTGTCACTTTGGGCACTGTCACCATGGGCAGTGTCACCATGAGCACTATTACCATGAGCAGTATCACCATGAGCACTATCACCATGGGCACTGTCACAGTGAGCACTATTACCATGGGTACTATCACCAAGGGCACTGTCATCGTGAACACTGTCACCATGAGCACTGTTACCGTGGGCCTTGCCACCATGAGCACTGTCATCATGGCCACTGTCACCATGCGGACTGCCACCATGAGCACTATCACAGTGGGCACTGTCACCATGAGAACTGTCACCATGGGCAGTGTATCCATGGGAACTGTCACCATGGGCACTATCATGGTGAGCACTATCACCATGGGAACTGTCACCATCGGAACAGTCACCATGCGCACTGTAACCATTGGCACTGCCACAGTGAGCACTGTCACAGTGAGCACTGTCACCATGGGAACTGTCACCATGTGCAGTGTCACCATGGGAACTCTCACTATGAGCACTGTCACCATGGGAAATGTCACTATGGGCAGTGTCACCATGGGCACTGTCACCATGGGTAGTGTCACCATGAGCACTATTACCATGAGCACTATCACCATGAGCACTATCATCACGGGCAGTGCCACCATGAGCACTATCACCGTGAGCACTATCACCATGGGTAGTGTCACCATGAGCAATATCACCATGGGCACTGTCACCATGAGCACTATTACAATGGGCATTATCACCATGAGCACTATCACCGTGAGCACTTTCAGTGTGGGCATTGTCACCATGTGCACTGTCACCATGAGCACTGTCACCATGAGCACTATCACCATGGCAAAGTTGACCATGGGAATGGTCACCATGGGCAATGTCAACATGAGCACTGTCACCATGGGCACTGTCACCATGGGCACTGTCACCATGGGTATGCTGACCATGGGCACTTTCAACATGGGCACTGTCACCATGCGAAAAGTCACCATGAGCACTATCACCATGAGCACTATCACCAAGGGCACTGTCACCATGAGCACTGTCACCGTGTGCACTGTCACAGTGGGCACTATCAACATGAGCACTGTCATCATGAGCACTGTCACCATAGGAAATGTCACAGTGAGCACTGTCACTGTGGGCACTATCACCGTGGGCACTGTCACCATAGGCACTGTCACCATGGACACTGTCACCATGAGCACTATCATCATCGGCAGTGCTACCATGAGGAATTTCACCATCGGAACTCCAACCAAGTACAACGCCAGCATGAGCACAGTCATTATGGGCAGTGCCACTATGAGCACTGTCACCATGGGCACTTTCAACATGGGCCCTGTCACCATGCGAACTATCTCCATGAGCACTATCAGCGTGAGCAATTTCACCATGAGCACTGTCACCATGGGCACTGTCACAATGAGCACTGTCACCATGGGCACTGTAACCATGGGGACGTTCACCCTGAGCACTATCACCGTGAGCACTATCACCATGGGCAGGGTCACCGTGAGCAATATCACCAAGGGCACTGTGACTGTGAGCACTATTACCATGGGCAATATCACCATGAGCACTATCACCGTGAGCACTGTCACCGTGGGCACTGTCATCGTGTGCACTGTCACCATGAGCACTATCACCATGTGAACTGTCACCATGGGAATGGTCACCATGGGCACTGTCAAGATGAGCACTGTCACCATGGGAAATCTCACCATGAGCACTGTCACCATGGGAAATGTCACCATGGGCACTATCATCATGGGCAGTGCCACCATGAGGAATTTCACCATGAGAACTTCAACCGTGTACACCACCAGCTTTAGCACAGTCACCATGGGCTGTGTCACCATGAGCAGTGTCACCATGGGCACTGTCTCCATGCGAACTGTCACCATGAGCACTGTCACCATGGGCAATGTCACCATGAGCACTGTCACTGTGGGCACTGTCACCATGGGAACTGTCACCATGAGCACTATCACCGTGAGCACTATCACCATGGGCAGTGTCACTGTGAGCAATATCACCATCGCACTGTCACCATGAGCACTATTAACAAGGGTACTATCACCAAGGGCACTGTCACCATGAGCACTGTCTTCATGGGCACTGTCACCATAGGAACTGTCACCATGAGCACTGTCACTGTGGGCACTATCACCCTGAGCACTATCAAAATGGGCACTGTCACCATAGGCACTGTCACCATGGACACTGTCACCATGAGCACTATCATCATGGGCAGTGCTACCATGAGCAATTTCACCATCGGAACTCCATCCATGTACACCGCCAGCGTGAGCACAGTCAACATGGGCAGTGTCACCATGAGCAGTGTCCCCATGGGCACTTTCAACATGGGCCCTATCACCATGCGAACTGTCACCATGAGCACTATCACCATGAGCACTGTCACCATGAGCATAGTCACCATCGGGTCTGTCACCATGAGCACTATGACCGTGTGCACTATCACCATAGGTAGTGTCACGGTGAGCAATATCACCATGGGCACTGTCACCATGAGCACTATTACCATGGGCACTATCACCATGAGCACTATCACAGTGAGCACTGTCACCGTGGGCAATGTCACCATGTGCACTGTCACCATGAGCACTGTCACCATGAGCACTATCACCATGGGAAGTGTCAACATGGGAACGGTCACCATGGGCACTGTCAACGTGAGCACTGTCAGCATGGGAACTCTCACCAGGAGCACTGTCTCCATGGGAAATGTCACCCTGGACACTGTTCACTATGGGAAGTGTCACCATGAGCACTGTCACCATGGGCACTGTCACTATGGACACTGTCTCCATGGGCACTCTCACCATGGACACTGTCACTGTGGAAAATGTCACCATGGGCACTGTAACCATCTACACTGTCCCCAGGAGCACTATCACCATGGACACTGTATCCATCAGCATTGTCCCCATGGGCACTGTCAATATGAGCACTGTCACCATGGGAACTCTCACCATGAGCACTGTCACCATGGCCAGTGTCACCATGGCCACTGTCACCATAAGCACTGTCACAAAGGGAAATGTCACCATGGGCACTCTCACCATTTGCTCTGTCACCGTGGGCACTGTCACCATGAGCACTGTTCAACATGGGCACTGTCACCTAGAGCACTGCCACTGTGGGCACTATCACCGTGAGCACTGTCACCATGAGCACTGTCAACATGGACACTGTCACCATGAGCATTGTGACCTTGAGCACTGTCACCATGGGAACTTTCACCATGGGCACTGTAACCATGGGCACTGTCACCATGGACAATGTCACCTTGGGAACCGTCACCATGGAAAATGTCACCATGGGCACTGTTGGCCATGGACACTGTCACCATGGGCACTGTGAACATGAGCACTGTCACCATGTAAACTCTTACCATGAACACTGTCACCATGGGAAATGTCACCATGGGCACTGTCACCATGGACACTGTCACCATGAGCACTATCATCATGGGCTGTGCTACCATGAGGAATTTCACCATCGGAACTCCAACCATGTACACCGCCAGCATGAGCACAGTCACCATGGGCAGTGTCACCATGAGCACTATCACCATGAGCACTATCACCATGTGCACTATCACCACGGACACTGTCACCGTGAGAACTATCACCGTGAGCACTGTCACCATGAGAACTGTCACCATGGGCCCTGTAACCATGGGAACTGTCACCATGAGCACTATCACCGTGACCACTATCAACATGGGCAGTGTCACCGTGAGCACTATCTCCGTGAACACTTTCACCATGACTACTATCACCGTGGGCACTATAAGCATGAGCACTATCACCATGAGCACTGTCACTGCGGGCACTGTCACCGTGTTCACTGTCACCATGAGCACTGTAACCATGAGCCCTATCACCATGGGAACTGTCACCATGGGAACAGTCACTATGGGCACTGCCATGATGAGCACTGTCACCATGGGAACTCTCACCATGAGCACTATCACCATGGGAAATGTCACCATGGGCACTGTCACCATGGGCACTGTCACCATGGGCGCTGTCACCATGGAAACTGTCACCATGAGCACTATAATCATGGGCAGTGCCACCATAAGGAATTTCACCATTGTAACACCAACCATATACACCGCCAGCATGAGCACAGTCACCATGGGGACTGTCAACATGAGCACTGTCACCATGGGAAATGTCTACATGAGCACTATCACCATGATCACTATCACCAAGGGCACTGTCACCATGAGCACTATCACCGTGGACAATGTCACCATGAGAACTATCACCGTGAGCACTATCACCATGGGAAGTGTCACCGTGAGAACTGTCACCATGGACATTGTCACCGTGGGCACTGTCACCATGAGCACTGTCACCATGAGCACTGTCACTGTTGGTACTGTCACCATGAGCAATGTCACCATTGGCACTGTCACCATGTGCCCTGTCACCATAGGCACTGTCACCGTGGACACTGTCACCATGAACAATATCATCATAGGCAGTGCCACCATAAGGAATTTCACCATGGGAACTCCAACCATGTATAGCACCAGCATGAGCATAGTCATCATGGTCAGTGTCACCATGAACACTGCCACCATGGGCACTTTCAACATGGGCACAGTCACCATGCGAACTATCACCATAAGGACTACCACCATGAGCAATATTACTATGAACACTATCACCAAGGACACTGTCAACGTGAGCACTATCACCGTAAGCACTATCACCATGAGCACTGTCACCGTGAGCACTGTCACCATGGGCAATTTCAACATGGCCACTGTCACCATGGGCACTGTCACCATGGGAACTCTCACCATGAACACTGTCACCATGGGAAATGTCATTATGGGCAGTGTCACCTTGGGCACTGTCACCATGGGCAGTGTCACCATGAGCACTATTACCATGAGCAGTATCACCATGAGCACTATCACCATGGGCACTGTCACAGTGAGCACTATTACCATGGGTACTATCACCAAGGGCACTGTCATCGTGAACACTGTCACCATGAGCACTGTTACCGTGGGCCTTGCCACCATGAGCACTGTCATCATGGCCACTGTCACCATGCGGACTGCCACCATGAGCACTATCACAGTGGGCACTGTCACCATGAGAACTGTCACCATGGGCAGTGTATCCATGGGAACTGTCACCATGGGCACTATCATGGTGAGCACTATCACCATGGGAACTGTCACCATCGGAACAGTCACCATGCGCACTGTAACCATTGGCACTGCCACAGTGAGCACTGTCACAGTGAGCACTGTCACCATGGGAACTGTCACCATGTGCAGTGTCACCATGGGAACTCTCACTATGAGCACTGTCACCATGGGAAATGTCACTATGGGCAGTGTCACCATGGGCACTGTCACCATGGGTAGTGTCACCATGAGCACTATTACCATGAGCACTATCACCATGAGCACTATCATCACGGGCAGTGCCACCATGAGCACTATCACCGTGAGCACTATCACCATGGGTAGTGTCACCATGAGCAATATCACCATGGGCACTGTCACCATGAGCACTATTACAATGGGCATTATCACCATGAGCACTATCACCGTGAGCACTTTCAGTGTGGGCATTGTCACCATGTGCACTGTCACCATGAGCACTGTCACCATGAGCACTATCACCATGGCAAAGTTGACCATGGGAATGGTCACCATGGGCAATGTCAACATGAGCACTGTCACCATGGGCACTGTCACCATGGGCACTGTCACCATGGGTATGCTGACCATGGGCACTTTCAACATGGGCACTGTCACCATGCGAAAAGTCACCATGAGCACTATCACCATGAGCACTATCACCAAGGGCACTGTCACCATGAGCACTGTCACCGTGTGCACTGTCACAGTGGGCACTATCAACATGAGCACTGTCATCATGAGCACTGTCACCATAGGAAATGTCACAGTGAGCACTGTCACTGTGGGCACTATCACCGTGGGCACTGTCACCATAGGCACTGTCACCATGGACACTGTCACCATGAGCACTATCATCATCGGCAGTGCTACCATGAGGAATTTCACCATCGGAACTCCAACCAAGTACAACGCCAGCATGAGCACAGTCATTATGGGCAGTGCCACTATGAGCACTGTCACCATGGGCACTTTCAACATGGGCCCTGTCACCATGCGAACTATCTCCATGAGCACTATCAGCGTGAGCAATTTCACCATGAGCACTGTCACCATGGGCACTGTCACAATGAGCACTGTCACCATGGGCACTGTAACCATGGGGACTTTCACCCTGAGCACTATCACCGTGAGCACTATCACCATGGGCAGGGTCACCGTGAGCAATATCACCAAGGGCACTGTGACTGTGAGCACTATTACCATGGGCAATATCACCATGAGCACTATCACCGTGAGCACTGTCACCGTGGGCACTGTCATCGTGTGCACTGTCACCATGAGCACTATCACCATGTGAACTGTCACCATGGGAATGGTCACCATGGGCACTGTCAAGATGAGCACTGTCACCATGGGAACTCTCACCATGAGCACTGTCACCATGGGAAATGTCACCATGGGCACTATCATCATGGGCAGTGCCACCATGAGGAATTTCACCATGAGAACTTCAACCGTGTACACCACCAGCTTTAGCACAGTCACCATGGGCTGTGTCACCATGAGCAGTGTCACCATGGGCACTGTCTCCATGCGAACTGTCACCATGAGCACTGTCACCATGGGCAATGTCACCATGAGCACTGTCACTGTGGGCACTGTCACCATGGGAACTGTCACCATGAGCACTATCACCGTGAGCACTATCACCATGGGCAGTGTCACTGTGAGCAATATCACCATCGCACTGTCACCATGAGCACTATTAACAAGGGTACTATCACCAAGGGCACTGTCACCATGAGCACTGTCATCATGGGCACTGTCACCATAGGAACTGTCACCATGAGCACTGTCACTGTGGGCACTATCACCCTGAGCACTATCAAAATGGGCACTGTCACCATAGGCACTGTCACCATGGACACTGTCACCATGAGCACTATCATCATGGGCAGTGCTACCATGAGCAATTTCACCATCGGAACTCCATCCATGTACACCGCCAGCGTGAGCACAGTCAACATGGGCAGTGTCACCATGAGCAGTGTCCCCATGGGCACTTTCAACATGGGCCCTATCACCATGCGAACTGTCACCATGAGCACTATCACCATGAGCACTGTCACCATGAGCATAGTCACCATCGGGTCTGTCACCATGAGCACTATGACCGTGTGCACTATCACCATAGGTAGTGTCACGGTGAGCAATATCACCATGGGCACTGTCACCATGAGCACTATTACCATGGGCACTATCACCATGAGCACTATCACAGTGAGCACTGTCACCGTGGGCAATGTCACCATGTGCACTGTCACCATGAGCACTGTCACCATGAGCACTATCACCATGGGAAGTGTCAACATGGGAACGGTCACCATGGGCACTGTCAACGTGAGCACTGTCAGCATGGGAACTCTCACCAGGAGCACTGTCTCCATGGGAAATGTCACCCTGGACACTGTTCACTATGGGAAGTGTCACCATGAGCACTGTCACCATGGGCACTGTCACTATGGACACTGTCTCCATGGGCACTCTCACCATGGACACTGTCACTGTGGAAAATGTCACCATGGGCACTGTAACCATCTACACTGTCCCCAGGAGCACTATCACCATGGACACTGTATCCATCAGCATTGTCCCCATGGGCACTGTCAATATGAGCACTGTCACCATGGGAACTCTCACCATGAGCACTGTCACCATGGCCAGTGTCACCATGGCCACTGTCACCATAAGCACTGTCACAAAGGGAAATGTCACCATGGGCACTCTCACCATTTGCTCTGTCACCGTGGGCACTGTCACCATGAGCACTGTTCAACATGGGCACTGTCACCTAGAGCACTGCCACTGTGGGCACTATCACCGTGAGCACTGTCACCATGAGCACTGTCACCATGGACACTGTCACCATGAGCATTGTGACCTTGAGCACTGTCACCATGGGAACTTTCACCATGGGCACTGTAACCATGGGCACTGTCACCATGGACAATGTCACCTTGGGAACCGTCACCATGGAAAATGTCACCATGGGCACTGTTGGCCATGGACACTGTCACCATGGGCACTGTGAACATGAGCACTGTCACCATGTAAACTCTTACCATGAACACTGTCACCATGGGAAATGTCACCATGGGCACTGTCACCATGGACACTGTCACCATGAGCACTATCATCATGGGCTGTGCTACCATGAGGAATTTCACCATCGGAACTCCAACCATGTACACCGCCAGCATGAGCACAGTCACCATGGGCAGTGTCACCATGAGCACTATCACCATGAGCACTATCACCATGTGCACTATCACCACGGACACTGTCACCGTGAGAACTATCACCGTGAGCACTGTCACCATGAGAACTGTCACCATGGGCCCTGTAACCATGGGAACTGTCACCATGAGCACTATCACCGTGACCACTATCAACATGGGCAGTGTCACCGTGAGCACTATCTCCGTGAACACTTTCACCATGACTACTATCACCGTGGGCACTATAAGCATGAGCACTATCACCATGAGCACTGTCACTGCGGGCACTGTCACCGTGTTCACTGTCACCATGAGCACTGTAACCATGAGCCCTATCACCATGGGAACTGTCACCATGGGAACAGTCACTATGGGCACTGCCATGATGAGCACTGTCACCATGGGAACTCTCACCATGAGCACTATCACCATGGGAAATGTCACCATGGGCACTGTCACCATGGGCACTGTCACCATGGGCGCTGTCACCATGGAAACTGTCACCATGAGCACTATAATCATGGGCAGTGCCACCATAAGGAATTTCACCATTGTAACACCAACCATATACACCGCCAGCATGAGCACAGTCACCATGGGGACTGTCAACATGAGCACTGTCACCATGGGAAATGTCTACATGAGCACTATCACCATGATCACTATCACCAAGGGCACTGTCACCATGAGCACTATCACCGTGGACAATGTCACCATGAGAACTATCACCGTGAGCACTATCACCATGGGAAGTGTCACCGTGAGAACTGTCACCATGGACATTGTCACCGTGGGCACTGTCACCATGAGCACTGTCACCATGAGCACTGTCACTGTTGGTACTGTCACCATGAGCAATGTCACCATTGGCACTGTCACCATGTGCCCTGTCACCATAGGCACTGTCACCGTGGACACTGTCACCATGAACAATATCATCATAGGCAGTGCCACCATAAGGAATTTCACCATGGGAACTCCAACCATGTATAGCACCAGCATGAGCATAGTCATCATGGTCAGTGTCACCATGAACACTGCCACCATGGGCACTTTCAACATGGGCACAGTCACCATGCGAACTATCACCATAAGGACTACCACCATGAGCAATATTACTATGAACACTATCACCAAGGACACTGTCAACGTGAGCACTATCACCGTAAGCACTATCACCATGAGCACTGTCACCGTGAGCACTGTCACCATGGGCAATTTCAACATGGCCACTGTCACCATGGGCACTGTCACCATGGGAACTCTCACCATGAACACTGTCACCATGGGAAATGTCATTATGGGCAGTGTCACCTTGGGCACTGTCACCATGGGCAGTGTCACCATGAGCACTATTACCATGAGCAGTATCACCATGAGCACTATCACCATGGGCACTGTCACAGTGAGCACTATTACCATGGGTACTATCACCAAGGGCACTGTCATCGTGAACACTGTCACCATGAGCACTGTTACCGTGGGCCTTGCCACCATGAGCACTGTCATCATGGCCACTGTCACCATGCGGACTGCCACCATGAGCACTATCACAGTGGGCACTGTCACCATGAGAACTGTCACCATGGGCAGTGTATCCATGGGAACTGTCACCATGGGCACTATCATGGTGAGCACTATCACCATGGGAACTGTCACCATAGGAACAGTCACCATGCGCACTGTAACCATTGGCACTGCCACAGTGAGCACTGTCACAGTGAGCACTGTCACCATGGGAACTGTCACCATGTGCAGTGTCACCATGGGAACTCTCACTATGAGCACTGTCACCATGGGAAATGTCACTATGGGCAGTGTCACCATGGGCACTGTCACCATGGGTAGTGTCACCATGAGCACTATTACCATGAGCACTATCACCATGAGCACTATCATCACGGGCAGTGCCACCATGAGCACTATCACCGTGAGCACTATCACCATGGGTAGTGTCACCATGAGCAATATCACCATGGGCACTGTCACCATGAGCACTATTACAATGGGCATTATCACCATGAGCACTATCACCATGAGCACTTTCAGTGTGGGCATTGTCACCATGTGCACTGTCACCATGAGCACTGTCACCATGAGCACTATCACCATGGCAAAGTTGACCATGGGAATGGTCACCATGGGCAATGTCAACATGAGCACTGTCACCATGGGCACTGTCACCATGGGCACTGTCACCATGGGTATGCTGACCATGGGCACTTTCAACATGGGCACTGTCACCATGCGAAAAGTCACCATGAGCACTATCACCATGAGCACTATCACCAAGGGCACTGTCACCATGAGCACTGTCACCGTGTGCACTGTCACAGTGGGCACTATCAACATGAGCACTGTCATCCTGAGCACTGTCACCATAGGAAATGTCACAGTGAGCACTGTCACTGTGGGCACTATCACCGTGGGCACTGTCACCATAGGCACTGTCACCATGGACACTGTCACCATGAGCACTATCATCATCGGCAGTGCTACCATGAGGAATTTCACCATCGGAACTCCAACCAAGTACAACGCCAGCATGAGCACAGTCATTATGGGCAGTGCCACTATGAGCACTGTCACCATGCGCACTTTCAACATGGGCCCTGTCACCATGCGAACTATCTCCATGAGCACTATCAGCGTGAGCAATTTCACCATGAGCACTGTCACCATGGGCACTGTCACAATGAGCACTGTCACCATGGGCACTGTAACCATGGGGACTTTCACCCTGAGCACTATCACCGTGAGCACTATCACCATGGGCAGGGTCACCGTGAGCAATATCACCAAGGGCACTGTGACTGTGAGCACTATTACCATGGGCAATATCACCATGAGCACTATCACCGTGAGCACTGTCACCGTGGGCACTGTCATCGTGTGCACTGTCACCATGAGCACTATCACCATGTGAACTGTCACCATGGGAATGGTCACCATGGGCACTGTCAAGATGAGCACTGTCACCATGGGAACTCTCACCATGAGCACTGTCACCATGGGAAATGTCACCATGGGCACTATCATCATGGGCAGTGCCACCATGAGGAATTTCACCATGAGAACTTCAACCGTGTACACCACCAGCTTTAGCACAGTCACCATGGGCTGTGTCACCATGAGCAGTGTCACCATGGGCACTGTCTCCATGCGAACTGTAACCATGAGCACTGTCACCATGGGCAATGTCACCATGAGCACTGTCACTGTGGGCACTGTCACCATGGGAACTGTCACCATGAGCACTATCACCGTGAGCACTATCACCATGGGCAGTGTCACTGTGAGCAATATCACCATCGCACTGTCACCATGAGCACTATTAACAAGGGTACTATCACCAAGGGCACTGTCACCATGAGCACTGTCATCATGGGCACTGTCACCATAGGAACTGTCACCATGAGCACTGTCACTGTGGGCACTATCACCCTGAGCACTATCAAAATGGGCACTGTCACCATAGGCACTGTCACCATGGACACTGTCACCATGAGCACTATCATCATGGGCAGTGCTACCATGAGCAATTTCACCATCGGAACTCCATCCATGTACACCGCCAGCGTGAGCACAGTCAACATGGGCAGTGTCACCATGAGCAGTGTCCCCATGGGCACTTTCAACATGGGCCCTATCACCATGCGAACTGTCACCATGAGCACTATCACCATGAGCACTGTCACCATGAGCATAGTCACCATCGGGTCTGTCACCATGAGCACTATGACCGTGTGCACTATCACCATAGGTAGTGTCACGGTGAGCAATATCACCATGGGCACTGTCACCATGAGCACTATTACCATGGGCACTATCACCATGAGCACTATCACAGTGAGCACTGTCACCGTGGGCAATGTCACCATGTGCACTGTCACCATGAGCACTGTCACCATGAGCACTATCACCATGGGAAGTGTCAACATGGGAACGGTCACCATGGGCACTGTCAACGTGAGCACTGTCAGCATGGGAACTCTCACCAGGAGCACTGTCTCCATGGGAAATGTCACCCTGGACACTGTTCACTATGGGAAGTGTCACCATGAGCACTGTCACCATGGGCACTGTCACTATGGACACTGTCTCCATGGGCACTCTCACCATGGACACTGTCACTGTGGAAAATGTCACCATGGGCACTGTAACCATCTACACTGTCCCCAGGAGCACTATCACCATGGACACTGTATCCATCAGCATTGTCCCCATGGGCACTGTCAATATGAGCACTGTCACCATGGGAACTCTCACCATGAGCACTGTCACCATGGCCAGTGTCACCATGGCCACTGTCACCATAAGCACTGTCACAAAGGGAAATGTCACCATGGGCACTCTCACCATTTGCTCTGTCACCGTGGGCACTGTCACCATAAGCACTGTCACCATGAGCACTGTTCAACATGGGCACTGTCACCTAGAGCACTGCCACTGTGGGCACTATCACCGTGAGCACTGTCACCATGAGCACTGTCACCATGGACACTGTCACCATGAGCATTGTGACCTTGAGCACTGTCACCATGGGAACTTTCACCATGGGCACTGTAACCATGGGCACTGTCACCATGGACAATGTCACCTTGGGAACCGTCACCATGGAAAATGTCACCATGGGCACTGTTGGCCATGGACACTGTCACCATGGGCACTGTGAACATGAGCACTGTCACCATGTAAACTCTTACCATGAACACTGTCACCATGGGAAATGTCACCATGGGCACTGTCACCATGGACACTGTCACCATGAGCACTATCATCATGGGCTGTGCTACCATGAGGAATTTCACCATCGGAACTCCAACCATGTACACCGCCAGCATGAGCACAGTCACCATGGGCAGTGTCACCATGAGCACTATCACCATGAGCACTATCACCATGTGCACTATCACCACGGACACTGTCACCGTGAGAACTATCACCGTGAGCACTGTCACCATGAGAACTGTCACCATGGGCCCTGTAACCATGGGAACTGTCACCATGAGCACTATCACCGTGACCACTATCAACATGGGCAGTGTCACCGTGAGCACTATCTCCGTGAACACTTTCACCATGACTACTATCACCGTGGGCACTATAAGCATGAGCACTATCACCATGAGCACTGTCACTGCGGGCACTGTCACCGTGTTCACTGTCACCATGAGCACTGTAACCATGAGCCCTATCACCATGGGAACTGTCACCATGGGAACAGTCACTATGGGCACTGCCATGATGAGCACTGTCACCATGGGAACTCTCACCATGAGCACTATCACCATGGGAAATGTCACCATGGGCACTGTCACCATGGGCACTGTCACCATGGGCGCTGTCACCATGGAAACTGTCACCATGAGCACTACAATCATGGGCAGTGCCACCATAAGGAATTTCACCATTGTAACACCAACCATATACACCGCCAGCATGAGCACAGTCACCATGGGGACTGTCAACATGAGCACTGTCACCATGGGAAATGTCTACATGAGCACTATCACCATGATCACTATCACCAAGGGCACTGTCACCATGAGCACTATCACCGTGGGCAATGTCACCATGAGAACTATCACCGTGAGCACTATCACCATGGGAAGTGTCACCGTGAGAACTGTCACCATGGACATTGTCACCGTGGGCACTGTCACCATGAGCACTGTCACCATGAGCACTGTCACTGTTGGTACTGTCACCATGAGCAATGTCACCATTGGCACTGTCACCATGTGCCCTGTCACCATAGGCACTGTCACCGTGGACACTGTCACCATGAACAATATCATCATAGGCAGTGCCACCATAAGGAATTTCACCATGGGAACTCCAACCATGTATAGCACCAGCATGAGCATAGTCATCATGGTCAGTGTCACCATGAACACTGCCACCATGGGCACTTTCAACATGGGCACAGTCACCATGCGAACTATCACCATAAGGACTACCACCATGAGCAATATTACTATGAACACTATCACCAAGGACACTGTCAACGTGAGCACTATCACCGTAAGCACTATCACCATGAGCACTGTCACCGTGAGCACTGTCACCATGGGCAATTTCAACATGGCCACTGTCACCATGGGCACTGTCACCATGGGAACTCTCACCATGAACACTGTCACCATGGGAAATGTCATTATGGGCAGTGTCACCTTGGGCACTGTCACTATGGGCAGTGTCACCATGAGCACTATTACCATGAGCAGTATCACCATGAGCACTATCACCATGGGCACTGTCACACTGAGCACTATTACCATGGGTACTATCACCAAGGGCACTGTCATCGTGAACACTGTCACCATGAGCACTGTTACTGTGGGCCTTGCCACCATGAGCACTGTCATCATGGCCACTGTCACCATGCGGACTGCCACCATGAGCACTATCACAGTGGGCACTGTCACCATGAGAACTGTCACCATGGGCAGTGTATCCATGGGAACTGTCACCATGGGCACTATCATGGTGAGCACTATCACCATGGGAACTGTCACCATCGGAACAGTCACCATGCGCACTGTAACCATTGGCACTGCCACAGTGAGCACTGTCACAGTGAGCACTGTCACCATGGGAACTGTCACCATGTGCAGTGTCACCATGGGAACTCTCACTATGAGCACTGTCACCATGGGAAATGTCACTATGGGCAGTGTCACCATGGGCACTGTCACCATGGGTAGTGTCACCATGAGCACTATTACCATGAGCACTATCACCATGAGCACTATCATCACGGGCAGTGCCACCATGAGCACTATCACCGTGAGCACTATCACCATGGGTAGTGTCACCATGAGCAATATCACCATGGGCACTGTCACCATGAGCACTATTACAATGGGCATTATCACCATGAGCACTATCACCGTGAGCACTTTCAGTGTGGGCATTGTCACCATGTGCACTGTCACCATGAGCACTGTCACCATGAGCACTATCACCATGGCAAAGTTGACCATGGGAATGGTCACCATGGGCAATGTCAACATGAGCACTGTCACCATGGGCACTGTCACCATGGGCACTGTCACCATGGGTATGCTGACCATGGGCACTTTCAACATGGGCACTGTCACCATGCGAAAAGTCACCATGAGCACTATCACCATGAGCACTATCACCAAGGGCACTGTCACCATGAGCACTGTCACCGTGTGCACTGTCACAGTGGGCACTATCAACATGAGCACTGTCATCATGAGCACTGTCACCATAGGAAATGTCACAGTGAGCACTGTCACTGTGGGCACTATCACCGTGGGCACTGTCACCATAGGCACTGTCACCATGGACACTGTCACCATGAGCACTATCATCATCGGCAGTGCTACCATGAGGAATTTCACCATCGGAACTCCAACCAAGTACAACGCCAGCATGAGCACAGTCATTATGGGCAGTGCCACTATGAGCACTATCACCATGGGCACTTTCAACATGGGCCCTGTCACCATGCGAACTATCTCCATGAGCACTATCAGCGTGAGCAATTTCACCATGAGCACTGTCACCATGGGCACTGTCACAATGAGCACTGTCACCATGGGCACTGTAACCATGGGGACTTTCACCCTGAGCACTATCACCGTGAGCACTATCACCATGGGCAGGGTCACCGTGAGCAATATCACCAAGGGCACTGTGACTGTGAGCACTATTACCATGGGCAATATCACCATGAGCACTATCACCGTGAGCACTGTCACCGTGGGCACTGTCATCGTGTGCACTGTCACCATGAGCACTATCACCATGTGAACTGTCACCATGGGAATGGTCACCATGGGCACTGTCAAGATGAGCACTGTCACCATGGGAACTCTCACCATGAGCACTGTCACCATGGGAAATGTCACCATGGGCACTATCATCATGGGCAGTGCCACCATGAGGAATTTCACCATGAGAACTTCAACCGTGTACACCACCAGCTTTAGCACAGTCACCATGGGCTGTGTCACCATGAGCAGTGTCACCATGGGCACTGTCTCCATGCGAACTGTAACCATGAGCACTGTCACCATGGGCAATGTCACCATGAGCACTGTCACTGTGGGCACTGTCACCATGGGAACTGTCACCATGAGCACTATCACCGTGAGCACTATCACCATGGGCAGTGTCACTGTGAGCAATATCACCATCGCACTGTCACCATGAGCACTATTAACAAGGGTACTATCACCAAGGGCACTGTCACCATGAGCACTGTCATCATGGGCACTGTCACCATAGGAACTGTCACCATGAGCACTGTCACTGTGGGCACTATCACCCTGAGCACTATCAAAATGGGCACTGTCACCATAGGCACTGTCACCATGGACACTGTCACCATGAGCACTATCATCATGGGCAGTGCTACCATGAGCAATTTCACCATCGGAACTCCATCCATGTACACCGCCAGCGTGAGCACAGTCAACATGGGCAGTGTCACCATGAGCAGTGTCCCCATGGGCACTTTCAACATGGGCCCTATCACCATGCGAACTGTCACCATGAGCACTATCACCATGAGCACTGTCACCATGAGCATAGTCACCATCGGGTCTGTCACCATGAGCACTATGACCGTGTGCACTATCACCATAGGTAGTGTCACGGTGAGCAATATCACCATGGGCACTGTCACCATGAGCACTATTACCATGGGCACTATCACCATGAGCACTATCACAGTGAGCACTGTCACCGTGGGCAATGTCACCATGTGCACTGTCACCATGAGCACTGTCACCATGAGCACTATCACCATGGGAAGTGTCAACATGGGAACGGTCACCATGGGCACTGTCAACGTGAGCACTGTCAGCATGGGAACTCTCACCAGGAGCACTGTCTCCATGGGAAATGTCACCCTGGACACTGTTCACTATGGGAAGTGTCACCATGAGCACTGTCACCATGGGCACTGTCACTATGGACACTGTCTCCATGGGCACTCTCACCATGGACACTGTCACTGTGGAAAATGTCACCATGGGCACTGTAACCATCTACACTGTCCCCAGGAGCACTATCACCATGGACACTGTATCCATCAGCATTGTCCCCATGGGCACTGTCAATATGAGCACTGTCACCATGGGAACTCTCACCATGAGCACTGTCACCATGGCCAGTGTCACCATGGCCACTGTCACCATAAGCACTGTCACAAAGGGAAATGTCACCATGGGCACTCTCACCATTTGCTCTGTCACCGTGGGCACTGTCACCATAAGCACTGTCACCATGAGCACTGTTCAACATGGGCACTGTCACCTAGAGCACTGCCACTGTGGGCACTATCACCGTGAGCACTGTCACCATGAGCACTGTCACCATGGACACTGTCACCATGAGCATTGTGACCTTGAGCACTGTCACCATGGGAACTTTCACCATGGGCACTGTAACCATGGGCACTGTCACCATGGACAATGTCACCTTGGGAACCGTCACCATGGAAAATGTCACCATGGGCACTGTTGGCCATGGACACTGTCACCATGGGCACTGTGAACATGAGCACTGTCACCATGTAAACTCTTACCATGAACACTGTCACCATGGGAAATGTCACCATGGGCACTGTCACCATGGACACTGTCACCATGAGCACTATCATCATGGGCTGTGCTACCATGAGGAATTTCACCATCGGAACTCCAACCATGTACACCGCCAGCATGAGCACAGTCACCATGGGCAGTGTCACCATGAGCACTATCACCATGAGCACTATCACCATGTGCACTATCACCACGGACACTGTCACCGTGAGAACTATCACCGTGAGCACTGTCACCATGAGAACTGTCACCATGGGCCCTGTAACCATGGGAACTGTCACCATGAGCACTATCACCGTGACCACTATCAACATGGGCAGTGTCACCGTGAGCACTATCTCCGTGAACACTTTCACCATGACTACTATCACCGTGGGCACTATAAGCATGAGCACTATCACCATGAGCACTGTCACTGCGGGCACTGTCACCGTGTTCA
The DNA here is from genome assembly GCF_028023285.1 of Balaenoptera ricei. Taxonomy (NCBI): domain Eukaryota; kingdom Metazoa; phylum Chordata; class Mammalia; order Artiodactyla; family Balaenopteridae; genus Balaenoptera; species Balaenoptera ricei. The sequence goes on along the minus strand of NW_026777465.1, from coordinate 403,767 downwards.
CTGTCACCATGAGCACTGTAACCATGAGCCCTATCACCATGGGAACTGTCACCATGGGAACAGTCACTATGGGCACTGCCATGATGAGCACTGTCACCATGGGAACTCTCACCATGAGCACTATCACCATGGGAAATGTCACCATGGGCACTGTCACCATGGGCACTGTCACCATGGGCGCTGTCACCATGGAAACTGTCACCATGAGCACTATAATCATGGGCAGTGCCACCATAAGGAATTTCACCATTGTAACACCAACCATATACACCGCCAGCATGAGCACAGTCACCATGGGGACTGTCAACATGAGCACTGTCACCATGGGAAATGTCTACATGAGCACTATCACCATGATCACTATCACCAAGGGCACTGTCACCATGAGCACTATCACCGTGGACAATGTCACCATGAGAACTATCACCGTGAGCACTATCACCATGGGAAGTGTCACCGTGAGAACTGTCACCATGGACATTGTCACCGTGGGCACTGTCACCATGAGCACTGTCACCATGAGCACTGTCACTGTTGGTACTGTCACCATGAGCAATGTCACCATTGGCACTGTCACCATGTGCCCTGTCACCATAGGCACTGTCACCGTGGACACTGTCACCATGAACAATATCATCATAGGCAGTGCCACCATAAGGAATTTCACCATGGGAACTCCAACCATGTATAGCACCAGCATGAGCATAGTCATCATGGTCAGTGTCACCATGAACACTGCCACCATGGGCACTTTCAACATGGGCACAGTCACCATGCGAACTATCACCATAAGGACTACCACCATGAGCAATATTACTATGAACACTATCACCAAGGACACTGTCAACGTGAGCACTATCACCGTAAGCACTATCACCATGAGCACTGTCACCGTGAGCACTGTCACCATGGGCAATTTCAACATGGCCACTGTCACCATGGGCACTGTCACCATGGGAACTCTCACCATGAACACTGTCACCATGGGAAATGTCATTATGGGCAGTGTCACCTTGGGCACTGTCACTATGGGCAGTGTCACCATGAGCACTATTACCATGAGCAGTATCACCATGAGCACTATCACCATGGGCACTGTCACACTGAGCACTATTACCATGGGTACTATCACCAAGGGCACTGTCATCGTGAACACTGTCACCATGAGCACTGTTACTGTGGGCCTTGCCACCATGAGCACTGTCATCATGGCCACTGTCACCATGCGGACTGCCACCATGAGCACTATCACAGTGGGCACTGTCACCATGAGAACTGTCACCATGGGCAGTGTATCCATGGGAACTGTCACCATGGGCACTATCATGGTGAGCACTATCACCATGGGAACTGTCACCATCGGAACAGTCACCATGCGCACTGTAACCATTGGCACTGCCACAGTGAGCACTGTCACAGTGAGCACTGTCACCATGGGAACTGTCACCATGTGCAGTGTCACCATGGGAACTCTCACTATGAGCACTGTCACCATGGGAAATGTCACTATGGGCAGTGTCACCATGGGCACTGTCACCATGGGTAGTGTCACCATGAGCACTATTACCATGAGCAATATCACCATGAGCACTATCATCACGGGCAGTGCCACCATGAGCACTATCACCGTGAGCACTATCACCATGGGTAGTGTCACCATGAGCAATATCACCATGGGCACTGTCACCATGAGCACTATTACAATGGGCATTATCACCATGAGCACTATCACCGTGAGCACTTTCAGTGTGGGCATTGTCACCATGTGCACTGTCACCATGAGCACTGTCACCATGAGCACTATCACCATGGCAAAGTTGACCATGGGAATGGTCACCATGGGCAATGTCAACATGAGCACTGTCACCATGGGCACTGTCACCATGGGCACTGTCACCATGGGTATGCTGACCATGGGCACTTTCAACATGGGCACTGTCACCATGCGAAAAGTCACCATGAGCACTATCACCATGAGCACTATCACCAAGGGCACTGTCACCATGAGCACTGTCACCGTGTGCACTGTCACAGTGGGCACTATCAACAGGAGCACTGTCATCCTGAGCACTGTCACCATAGGAAATGTCACAGTGAGCACTGTCACTGTGGGCACTATCACCGTGGGCACTGTCACCATAGGCACTGTCACCATGGACACTGTCACCATGAGCACTATCATCATCGGCAGTGCTACCATGAGGAATTTCACCATCGGAACTCCAACCAAGTACAACGCCAGCATGAGCACAGTCATTATGGGCAGTGCCACTATGAGCACTGTCACCATGGGCACTTTCAACATGGGCCCTGTCACCATGCGAACTATCTCCATGAGCACTATCAGCGTGAGCAATTTCACCATGAGCACTGTCACCATGGGCACTGTCACAATGAGCACTGTCACCATGGGCACTGTAACCATGGGGACTTTCACCCTGAGCACTATCACCGTGAGCACTATCACCATGGGCAGGGTCACCGTGAGCAATATCACCAAGGGCACTGTGACTGTGAGCACTATTACCATGGGCAATATCACCATGAGCACTATCACCGTGAGCACTGTCACCGTGGGCACTGTCATCGTGTGCACTGTCACCATGAGCACTATCACCATGTGAACTGTCTCCATGGGAATGGTCACCATGGGCACTGTCAAGATGAGCACTGTCACCATGGGAACTCTCACCATGAGCACTGTCACCATGGGAAATGTCACCATGGGCACTATCATCATGGGCAGTGCCACCATGAGGAATTTCACCATGAGAACTTCAACCGTGTACACCACCAGCTTTAGCACAGTCACCATGGGCTGTGTCACCATGAGCAGTGTCACCATGGGCACTGTCTCCATGCGAACTGTCACCATGAGCACTGTCACCATGGGCAATGTCACCATGAGCACTGTCACTGTGGGCACTGTCACCATGGGAACTGTCACCATGAGCACTATCACCGTGAGCACTATCACCATGGGCAGTGTCACTGTGAGCAATATCACCATCGCACTGTCACCATGAGCACTATTAACAAGGGTACTATCACCAAGGGCACTGTCACCATGAGCACTGTCTTCATGGGCACTGTCACCATAGGAACTGTCACCATGAGCACTGTCACTGTGGGCACTATCACCCTGAGCACTATCAAAATGGGCACTGTCACCATAGGCACTGTCACCATGGACACTGTCACCATGAGCACTATCATCATGGGCAGTGCTACCATGAGCAATTTCACCATCGGAACTCCATCCATGTACACCGCCAGCGTGAGCACAGTCAACATGGGCAGTGTCCCCATGAGCAGTGTCCCCATGGGCACTTTCAACATGGGCCCTATCACCATGCGAACTGTCACCATGAGCACTATCACCATGAGCACTGTCACCATGAGCATAGTCACCATCGGGTCTGTCACCATGAGCACTATGACCGTGTGCACTATCACCATAGGTAGTGTCACGGTGAGCAATATCACCATGGGCACTGTCACCATGAGCACTATTACCATGGGCACTATCACCATGAGCACTATCACAGTGAGCACTGTCACCGTGGGCAATGTCACCATGTGCACTGTCACCATGAGCACTGTCACCATGAGCACTATCACCATGGGAAGTGTCAACATGGGAACGGTCACCATGGGCACTGTCAACGTGAGCACTGTCAGCATGGGAACTCTCACCAGGAGCACTGTCTCCATGGGAAATGTCACCCTGGACACTGTTCACTATGGGAAGTGTCACCATGAGCACTGTCACCATGGGCACTGTCACTATGGACACTGTCTCCATGGGCACTCTCACCATGGACACTGTCACTGTGGAAAATGTCACCATGGGCACTGTAACCATCTACACTGTCCCCAGGAGCACTATCACCATGGACAATGTATCCATCAGCATTGTCCCCATGGGCACTGTCAATATGAGCACTGTCACCATGGGAACTCTCACCATGAGCACTGTCACCATGGCCAGTGTCACCATGGCCACTGTCACCATAAGCACTGTCACAAAGGGAAATGTCACCATGGGCACTCTCACCATTTGCTCTGTCACCGTGGGCACTGTCACCATGAGCACTGTTCAACATGGGCACTGTCACCTAGAGCACTGCCACTGTGGGCACTATCACCGTGAGCACTGTCACCATGAGCACTGTCAACATGGACACTGTCACCATGAGCATTGTGACCTTGAGCACTGTCACCATGGGAACTTTCACCATGGGCACTGTAACCATGGGCACTGTCACCATGGACAATGTCACCTTGGGAACCGTCACCATGGAAAATGTCACCATGGGCACTGTTGGCCATGGACACTGTCACCATGGGCACTGTGAACATGAGCACTGTCACCATGTAAACTCTTACCATGAACACTGTCACCATGGGAAATGTCACCATGGGCACTGTCACCATGGACACTGTCACCATGAGCACTATCATCATGGGCTGTGCTACCATGAGGAATTTCACCATCGGAACTCCAACCATGTACACCGCCAGCATGAGCACAGTCACCATGGGCAGTGTCACCATGAGCACTATCACCATGAGCACTATCACCATGTGCACTATCACCACGGACACTGTCACCGTGAGAACTATCACCGTGAGCACTGTCACCATGAGAACTGTCACCATGGGCCCTGTAACCATGGGAACTGTCACCATGAGCACTATCACCGTGACCACTATCAACATGGGCAGTGTCACCGTGAGCACTATCTCTGTGAACACTTTCACCATGACTACTATCACCGTGGGCACTATAATCATGAGCACTATCACCATGAGCACTGTCACTGCGGGCACTGTCACCGTGTTCACTGTCACCATGAGCACTGTAACCATGAGCCCTATCACCATGGGAACTGTCACCATGGGAACAGTCACTATGGGCACTGCCATGATGAGCACTGTCACCATGGGAACTCTCACCATGAGCACTATCACCATGGGAAATGTCACCATGGGCACTGTCACCATGGGCACTGTCACCATGGGCGCTGTCACCATGGAAACTGTCACCATGAGCACTATAATCATGGGCAGTGCCACCATAAGGAATTTCACCATTGTAACACCAACCATATACACCGCCAGCATGAGCACAGTCACCATGGGGACTGTCAACATGAGCACTGTCACCATGGGAAATGTCTACATGAGCACTATCACCATGATCACTATCACCAAGGGCACTGTCACCATGAGCACTATCACCGTGGACAATGTCACCATGAGAACTATCACCGTGAGCACTATCACCATGGGAAGTGTCACCGTGAGAACTGTCACCATGGACATTGTCACCGTGGGCACTGTCACCATGAGCACTGTCACCATGAGCACTGTCACTGTTGGTACTGTCACCATGAGCAATGTCACCATTGGCACTGTCACCATGTGCCCTGTCACCATAGGCACTGTCACCGTGGACACTGTCACCATGAACAATATCATCATAGGCAGTGCCACCATAAGGAATTTCACCATGGGAACTCCAACCATGTATAGCACCAGCATGAGCATAGTCATCATGGTCAGTGTCACCATGAACACTGCCACCATGGGCACTTTCAACATGGGCACAGTCACCATGCGAACTATCACCATAAGGACTACCACCATGAGCAATATTACTATGAACACTATCACCAAGGACACTGTCAACGTGAGCACTATCACCGTAAGCACTATCACCATGAGCACTGTCACCGTGAGCACTGTCACCATGGGCAATTTCAACATGGCCACTGTCACCATGGGCACTGTCACCATGGGAACTCTCACCATGAACACTGTCACCATGGGAAATGTCATTATGGGCAGTGTCACCTTGGGCACTGTCACCATGGGCAGTGTCACCATGAGCACTATTACCATGAGCAGTATCACCATGAGCACTATCACCTTGGGCACTGTCACAGTGAGCACTATTACCATGGGTACTATCACCAAGGGCACTGTCATCGTGAACACTGTCACCATGAGCACTGTTACCGTGGGCCTTGCCACCATGAGCACTGTCATCATGGCCACTGTCACCATGCGGACTGCCACCATGAGCACTATCACAGTGGGCACTGTCACCATGAGAACTGTCACCATGGGCAGTGTATCCATGGGAACTGTCACCATGGGCACTATCATGGTGAGCACTATCACCATGGGAACTGTCACCATCGGAACAGTCACCATGCGCACTGTAACCATTGGCACTGCCACAGTGAGCACTGTCACAGTGAGCACTGTCACCATGGGAACTGTCACCATGTGCAGTGTCACCATGGGAACTCTCACTATGAGCACTGTCACCATGGGAAATGTCACTATGGGCAGTGTCACCATGGGCACTGTCACCATGGGTAGTGTCACCATGAGCACTATTACCATGAGCACTATCACCATGAGCACTATCATCACGGGCAGTGCCACCATGAGCACTATCACCGTGAGCACTATCACCATGGGTAGTGTCACCATGAGCAATATCACCATGGGCACTGTCACCATGAGCACTATTACAATGGGCATTATCACCATGAGCACTATCACCGTGAGCACTTTCAGTGTGGGCATTGTCACCATGTGCACTGTCACCATGAGCACTGTCACCATGAGCACTATCACCATGGCAAAGTTGACCATGGGAATGGTCACCATGGGCAATGTCAACATGAGCACTGTCACCATGGGCACTGTCACCATGGGCACTGTCACCATGGGTATGCTGACCATGGGCACTTTCAACATGGGCACTGTCACCATGCGAAAAGTCACCATGAGCACTATCACCATGAGCACTATCACCAAGGGCACTGTCACCATGAGCACTGTCACCGTGTGCACTGTCACAGTGGGCACTATCAACATGAGCACTGTCATCATGAGCACTGTCACCATAGGAAATGTCACAGTGAGCACTGTCACTGTGGGCACTATCACCGTGGGCACTGTCACCATAGGCACTGTCACCATGGACACTGTCACCATGAGCACTATCATCATCGGCAGTGCTACCATGAGGAATTTCACCATCGGAACTCCAACCAAGTACAACGCCAGCATGAGCACAGTCATTATGGGCAGTGCCACTATGAGCACTGTCACCATGGGCACTTTCAACATGGGCCCTGTCACCATGCGAACTATCTCCATGAGCACTATCAGTGTGAGCAATTTCACCATGAGCACTGTCACCATGGGCACTGTCACAATGAGCACTGTCACCATGGGCACTGTAACCATGGGGACTTTCACCCTGAGCACTATCACCGTGAGCACTATCACCATGGGCAGGGTCACCGTGAGCAATATCACCAAGGGCACTGTGACTGTGAGCACTATTACCATGGGCAATATCACCATGAGCACTATCACCGTGAGCACTGTCACCGTGGGCACTGTCATCGTGTGCACTGTCACCATGAGCACTATCACCATGTGAACTGTCACCATGGGAATGGTCACCATGGGCACTGTCAAGATGAGCACTGTCACCATGGGAACTCTCACCATGAGCACTGTCACCATGGGAAATGTCACCATGGGCACTATCATCATGGGCAGTGCCACCATGAGGAATTTCACCATGAGAACTTCAACCGTGTACACCACCAGCTTTAGCACAGTCACCATGGGCTGTGTCACCATGAGCAGTGTCACCATGGGCACTGTCTCCATGCGAACTGTCACCATGAGCACTGTCACCATGGGCAATGTCACCATGAGCACTGTCACTGTGGGCACTGTCACCATGGGAACTGTCACCATGAGCACTATCACCGTGAGCACTATCACCATGGGCAGTGTCACTGTGAGCAATATCACCATCGCACTGTCACCATGAGCACTATTAACAAGGGTACTATCACCAAGGGCACTGTCACCATGAGCACTGTCATCATGGGCACTGTCACCATAGGAACTGTCACCATGAGCACTGTCACTGTGGGCACTATCACCCTGAGCACTATCAAAATGGGCACTGTCACCATAGGCACTGTCACCATGGACACTGTCACCATGAGCACTATCATCATGGGCAGTGTTACCATGAGCAATTTCACCATCGGAACTCCATCCATGTACACCGCCAGCGTGAGCACAGTCAACATGGGCAGTGTCACCATGAGCAGTGTCCCCATGGGCACTTTCAACATGGGCCCTATCACCATGCGAACTGTCACCATGAGCACTATCACCATGAGCACTGTCACCATGAGCATAGTCACCATCGGGTCTGTCACCATGAGCACTATGACCGTGTGCACTATCACCATAGGTAGTGTCACGGTGAGCAATATCACCATGGGCACTGTCACCATGAGCACTATTACCATGGGCACTATCACCATGAGCACTATCACAGTGAGCACTGTCACCGTGGGCAATGTCACCATGTGCACTGTCACCATGAGCACTGTCACCATGAGCACTATCACCATGGGAAGTGTCAACATGGGAACGGTCACCATGGGCACTGTCAACGTGAGCACTGTCAGCATGGGAACTCTCACCAGGAGCACTGTCTCCATGGGAAATGTCACCCTGGACACTGTTCACTATGGGAAGTGTCACCATGAGCACTGTCACCATGGGCACTGTCACTATGGACACTGTCTCCATGGGCACTCTCACCATGGACACTGTCACTGTGGAAAATGTCACCATGGGCACTGTAACCATCTACACTGTCCCCAGGAGCACTATCACCATGGACACTGTATCCATCAGCATTGTCCCCATGGGCACTGTCAATATGAGCACTGTCACCATGGGAACTCTCACCATGAGCACTGTCACCATGGCCAGTGTCACCATGGCCACTGTCACCATAAGCACTGTCACAAAGGGAAATGTCACCATGGGCACTCTCACCATTTGCTCTGTCACCGTGGGCACTGTCACCATGAGCACTGTTCAACATGGGCACTGTCACCTAGAGCACTGCCACTGTGGGCACTATCACCGTGAGCACTGTCACCATGAGCACTGTCAACATGGACACTGTCACCATGAGCATTGTGACCTTGAGCACTGTCACCATGGGAACTTTCACCATGGGCACTGTAACCATGGGCACTGTCACCATGGACAATGTCACCTTGGGAACCGTCACCATGGAAAATGTCACCATGGGCACTGTTGGCCATGGACACTGTCACCATGGGCACTGTGAACATGAGCACTGTCACCATGTAAACTCTTACCATGAACACTGTCACCATGGGAAATGTCACCATGGGCACTGTCACCATGGACACTGTCACCATGAGCACTATCATCATGGGCTGTGCTACCATGAGGAATTTCACCATCGGAACTCCAACCATGTACACCGCCAGCATGAGCACAGTCACCATGGGCAGTGTCACCATGAGCACTATCACCATGAGCACTATCACCATGTGCACTATCACCACGGACACTGTCACCGTGAGAACTATCACCGTGAGCACTGTCACCATGAGAACTGTCACCATGGGCCCTGTAACCATGGGAACTGTCACCATGAGCACTATCACCGTGACCACTATCAACATGGGCAGTGTCACCGTGAGCACTATCTCCGTGAACACTTTCACCATGACTACTATCACCGTGGGCACTATAAGCATGAGCACTATCACCATGAGCACTGTCACTGCGGGCACTGTCACCGTGTTCACTGTCACCATGAGCACTGTAACCATGAGCCCTATCACCATGGGAACTGTCACCATGGGAACAGTCACTATGGGCACTGCCATGATGAGCACTGTCACCATGGGAACTCTCACCATGAGCACTATCACCATGGGAAATGTCACCATGGGCACTGTCACCATGGGCACTGTCACCATGGGCGCTGTCACCATGGAAACTGTCACCATGAGCACTATAATCATGGGCAGTGCCACCATAAGGAATTTCACCATTGTAACACCAACCATATACACCGCCAGCATGAGCACAGTCACCATGGGGACTGTCAACATGAGCACTGTCACCATGGGAAATGTCTACATGAGCACTATCACCATGATCACTATCACCAAGGGCACTGTCACCATGAGCACTATCACCGTGGACAATGTCACCATGAGAACTATCACCGTGAGCACTATCACCATGGGAAGTGTCACCGTGAGAACTGTCACCATGGACATTGTCACCGTGGGCACTGTCACCATGAGCACTGTCACCATGAGCACTGTCACTGTTGGTACTGTCACCATGAGCAATGTCACCATTGGCACTGTCACCATGTGCCCTGTCACCATAGGCACTGTCACCGTGGACACTGTCACCATGAACAATATCATCATAGGCAGTGCCACCATAAGGAATTTCACCATGGGAACTCCAACCATGTATAGCACCAGCATGAGCATAGTCATCATGGTCAGTGTCACCATGAACACTGCCACCATGGGCACTTTCAACATGGGCACAGTCACCATGCGAACTATCACCATAAGGACTACCACCATGAGCAATATTACTATGAACACTATCACCAAGGACACTGTCAACGTGAGCACTATCACCGTAAGCACTATCACCATGAGCACTGTCACCGTGAGCACTGTCACCATGGGCAATTTCAACATGGCCACTGTCACCATGGGCACTGTCACCATGGGAACTCTCACCATGAACACTGTCACCATGGGAAATGTCATTATGGGCAGTGTCACCTTGGGCACTGTCACCATGGGCAGTGTCACCATGAGCACTATTACCATGAGCAGTATCACCATGAGCACTATCACCATGGGCACTGTCACAGTGAGCACTATTACCATGGGTACTATCACCAAGGGCACTGTCATCGTGAACACTGTCACCATGAGCACTGTTACCGTGGGCCTTGCCACCATGAGCACTGTCATCATGGCCACTGTCACCATGCGGACTGCCACCATGAGCACTATCACAGTGGGCACTGTCACCATGAGAACTGTCACCATGGGCAGTGTATCCATGGGAACTGTCACCATGGGCACTATCATGGTGAGCACTATCACCATGGGAACTGTCACCATCGGAACAGTCACCATGCGCACTGTAACCATTGGCACTGCCACAGTGAGCACTGTCACAGTGAGCACTGTCACCATGGGAACTGTCACCATGTGCAGTGTCACCATGGGAACTCTCACTATGAGCACTGTCACCATGGGAAATGTCACTATGGGCAGTGTCACCATGGGCACTGTCACCATGGGTAGTGTCACCATGAGCACTATTACCATGAGCACTATCACCATGAGCACTATCATCACGGGCAGTGCCACCATGAGCACTATCACCATGAGCACTATCACCATGGGTAGTGTCACCATGAGCAATATCACCATGGGCACTGTCACCATGAGCACTATTACAATGGGCATTATCACCATGAGCACTATCACCGTGAGCACTTTTAGTGTGGGCATTGTCACCATGTGCACTGTCACCATGAGCACTGTCACCATGAGCACTATCACCATGGCAAAGTTGACCATGGGAATGGTCACCATGGGCAATGTCAACATGAGCACTGTCACCATGGGCACTGTCACCATGGGCACTGTCACCATGGGTATGCTGACCATGGGCACTTTCAACATGGGCACTGTCACCATGCGAAAAGTCACCATGAGCACTATCACCATGAGCACTATCACCAAGGGCACTGTCACCATGAGCACTGTCACCGTGTGCACTGTCACAGTGGGCACTATCAACATGAGCACTGTCATCATGAGCACTGTCACCATAGGAAATGTCACAGTGAGCACTGTCACTGTGGGCACTATCACCGTGGGCACTGTCACCATAGGCACTGTCACCATGGACACTGTCACCATGAGCACTATCATCATCGGCAGTGCTACCATGAGGAATTTCACCATCGGAACTCCAACCAAGTACAACGCCAGCATGAGCACAGTCATTATGGGCAGTGCCACTATGAGCACTGTCACCATGGGCACTTTCAACATGGGCCCTGTCACCATGCGAACTATCTCCATGAGCACTATCAGCGTGAGCAATTTCACCATGAGCACTGTCACCATGGGCACTGTCACAATGAGCACTGTCACCATGGGCACTGTAACCATGGGGACTTTCACCCTGAGCACTATCACCGTGAGCACTATCACCATGGGCAGGGTCACCGTGAGCAATATCACCAAGGGCACTGTGACTGTGAGCACTATTACCATGGGCAATATCACCATGAGCACTATCACCGTGAGCACTGTCACCGTGGGCACTGTCATCGTGTGCACTGTCACCATGAGCACTATCACCATGTGAACTGTCACCATGGGAATGGTCACCATGGGCACTGTCAAGATGAGCACTGTCACCATGGGAACTCTCACCATGAGCACTGTCACCATGGGAAATGTCACCATGGGCACTATCATCATGGGCAGTGCCACCATGAGGAATTTCACCATGAGAACTTCAACCGTGTACACCACCAGCTTTAGCACAGTCACCATGGGCTGTGTCACCATGAGCAGTGTCACCATGGGCACTGTCTCCATGCGAACTGTCACCATGAGCACTGTCACCATGGGCAATGTCACCATGAGCACTGTCACTGTGGGCACTGTCACCATGGGAACTGTCACCATGAGCACTATCACCGTGAGCACTATCACCATGGGCAGTGTCACTGTGAGCAATATCACCATCGCACTGTCACCATGAGCACTATTAACAAGGGTACTATCACCAAGGGCACTGTCACCATGAGCACTGTCATCATGGGCACTGTCACCATAGGAACTGTCACCATGAGCACTGTCACTGTGGGCACTATCACCCTGAGCACTATCAAAATGGGCACTGTCACCATAGGCACTGTCACCATGGACACTGTCACCATGAGCACTATCATCATGGGCAGTGCTACCATGAGCAATTTCACCATCGGAACTCCATCCATGTACACCGCCAGCGTGAGCACAGTCAACATGGGCAGTGTCACCATGAGCAGTGTCCCCATGGGCACTTTCAACATGGGCCCTATCACCATGCGAACTGTCACCATGAGCACTATCACCATGAGCACTGTCACCATGAGCATAGTCACCATCGGGTCTGTCACCATGAGCACTATGACCGTGTGCACTATCACCATAGGTAGTGTCACGGTGAGCAATATCACCATGGGCACTGTCACCATGAGCACTATTACCATGGGCACTATCACCATGAGCACTATCACAGTGAGCACTGTCACCGTGGGCAATGTCACCATGTGCACTGTCACCATGAGCACTGTCACCATGAGCACTATCACCATGGGAAGTGTCAACATGGGAACGGTCACCATGGGCACTGTCAACGTGAGCACTGTCAGCATGGGAACTCTCACCAGGAGCACTGTCTCCATGGGAAATGTCACCCTGGACACTGTTCACTATGGGAAGTGTCACCATGAGCACTGTCACCATGGGCACTGTCACTATGGACACTGTCTCCATGGGCACTCTCACCATGGACACTGTCACTGTGGAAAATGTCACCATGGGCACTGTAACCATCTACACTGTCCCCAGGAGCACTATCACCATGGACACTGTATCCATCAGCATTGTCCCCATGGGCACTGTCAATATGAGCACTGTCACCATGGGAACTCTCACCATGAGCACTGTCACCATGGCCAGTGTCACCATGGCCACTGTCACCATAAGCACTGTCACAAAGGGAAATGTCACCATGGGCACTCTCACCATTTGCTCTGTCACCGTGGGCACTGTCACCATGAGCACTGTTCAACATGGGCACTGTCACCTAGAGCACTGCCACTGTGGGCACTATCACCGTGAGCACTGTCACCATGAGCACTGTCAACATGGACACTGTCACCATGAGCATTGTGACCTTGAGCACTGTCACCATGGGAACTTTCACCATGGGCACTGTAACCATGGGCACTGTCACCATGGACAATGTCACCTTGGGAACCGTCACCATGGAAAATGTCACCATGGGCACTGTTGGCCATGGACACTGTCACCATGGGCACTGTGAACATGAGCACTGTCACCATGTAAACTCTTACCATGAACACTGTCACCATGGGAAATGTCACCATGGGCACTGTCACCATGGACACTGTCACCATGAGCACTATCATCATGGGCTGTGCTACCATGAGGAATTTCACCATCGGAACTCCAACCATGTACACCGCCAGCATGAGCACAGTCACCATGGGCAGTGTCACCATGAGCACTATCACCATGAGCACTATCACCATGTGCACTATCACCACGGACACTGTCACCGTGAGAACTATCACCGTGAGCACTGTCACCATGAGAACTGTCACCATGGGCCCTGTAACCATGGGAACTGTCACCATGAGCACTATCACCGTGACCACTATCAACATGGGCAGTGTCACCGTGAGCACTATCTCCGTGAACACTTTCACCATGACTACTATCACCGTGGGCACTATAAGCATGAGCACTATCACCATGAGCACTGTCACTGCGGGCACTGTCACCGTGTTCACTGTCACCATGAGCACTGTAACCATGAGCCCTATCACCATGGGAACTGTCACCATGGGAACAGTCACTATGGGCACTGCCATGATGAGCACTGTCACCATGGGAACTCTCACCATGAGCACTATCACCATGGGAAATGTCACCATGGGCACTGTCACCATGGGCACTGTCACCATGGGCGCTGTCACCATGGAAACTGTCACCATGAGCACTATAATCATGGGCAGTGCCACCATAAGGAATTTCACCATTGTAACACCAACCATATACACCGCCAGCATGAGCACAGTCACCATGGGGACTGTCAACATGAGCACTGTCACCATGGGAAATGTCTACATGAGCACTATCACCATGATCACTATCACCAAGGGCACTGTCACCATGAGCACTATCACCGTGGACAATGTCACCATGAGAACTATCACCGTGAGCACTATCACCATGGGAAGTGTCACCGTGAGAACTGTCACCATGGACATTGTCACCGTGGGCACTGTCACCATGAGCACTGTCACCATGAGCACTGTCACTGTTGGTACTGTCACCATGAGCAATGTCACCATTGGCACTGTCACCATGTGCCCTGTCACCATAGGCACTGTCACCGTGGACACTGTCACCATGAACAATATCATCATAGGCAGTGCCACCATAAGGAATTTCACCATGGGAACTCCAACCATGTATAGCACCAGCATGAGCATAGTCATCATGGTCAGTGTCACCATGAACACTGCCACCATGGGCACTTTCAACATGGGCACAGTCACCATGCGAACTATCACCATAAGGACTACCACCATGAGCAATATTACTATGAACACTATCACCAAGGACACTGTCAACGTGAGCACTATCACCGTAAGCACTATCACCATGAGCACTGTCACCGTGAGCACTGTCACCATGGGCAATTTCAACATGGCCACTGTCACCATGGGCACTGTCACCATGGGAACTCTCACCATGAACACTGTCACCATGGGAAATGTCATTATGGGCAGTGTCACCTTGGGCACTGTCACCATGGGCAGTGTCACCATGAGCACTATTACCATGAGCAGTATCACCATGAGCACTATCACCTTGGGCACTGTCACAGTGAGCACTATTACCATGGGTACTATCACCAAGGGCACTGTCATCGTGAACACTGTCACCATGAGCACTGTTACCGTGGGCCTTGCCACCATGAGCACTGTCATCATGGCCACTGTCACCATGCGGACTGCCACCATGAGCACTATCACAGTGGGCACTGTCACCATGAGAACTGTCACCATGGGCAGTGTATCCATGGGAACTGTCACCATGGGCACTATCATGGTGAGCACTATCACCATGGGAACTGTCACCATCGGAACAGTCACCATGCGCACTGTAACCATTGGCACTGCCACAGTGAGCACTGTCACAGTGAGCACTGTCACCATGGGAACTGTCACCATGTGCAGTGTCACCATGGGAACTCTCACTATGAGCACTGTCACCATGGGAAATGTCACTATGGGCAGTGTCACCATGGGCACTGTCACCATGGGTAGTGTCACCATGAGCACTATTACCATGAGCACTATCACCATGAGCACTATCATCACGGGCAGTGCCACCATGAGCACTATCACCGTGAGCACTATCACCATGGGTAGTGTCACCATGAGCAATATCACCATGGGCACTGTCACCATGAGCACTATTACAATGGGCATTATCACCATGAGCACTATCACCGTGAGCACTTTCAGTGTGGGCATTGTCACCATGTGCACTGTCACCATGAGCACTGTCACCATGAGCACTATCACCATGGCAAAGTTGACCATGGGAATGGTCACCATGGGCAATGTCAACATGAGCACTGTCACCATGGGCACTGTCACCATGGGCACTGTCACCATGGGTATGCTGACCATGGGCACTTTCAACATGGGCACTGTCACCATGCGAAAAGTCACCATGAGCACTATCACCATGAGCACTATCACCAAGGGCACTGTCACCATGAGCACTGTCACCGTGTGCACTGTCACAGTGGGCACTATCAACATGAGCACTGTCATCATGAGCACTGTCACCATAGGAAATGTCACAGTGAGCACTGTCACTGTGGGCACTATCACCGTGGGCACTGTCACCATAGGCACTGTCACCATGGACACTGTCACCATGAGCACTATCATCATCGGCAGTGCTACCATGAGGAATTTCACCATCGGAACTCCAACCAAGTACAACGCCAGCATGAGCACAGTCATTATGGGCAGTGCCACTATGAGCACTGTCACCATGGGCACTTTCAACATGGGCCCTGTCACCATGCGAACTATCTCCATGAGCACTATCAGCGTGAGCAATTTCACCATGAGCACTGTCACCATGGGCACTGTCACAATGAGCACTGTCACCATGGGCACTGTAACCATGGGGACTTTCACCCTGAGCACTATCACCGTGAGCACTATCACCATGGGCAGGGTCACCGTGAGCAATATCACCAAGGGCACTGTGACTGTGAGCACTATTACCATGGGCAATATCACCATGAGCACTATCACCGTGAGCACTGTCACCGTGGGCACTGTCATCGTGTGCACTGTCACCATGAGCACTATCACCATGTGAACTGTCACCATGGGAATGGTCACCATGGGCACTGTCAAGATGAGCACTGTCACCATGGGAACTCTCACCATGAGCACTGTCACCATGGGAAATGTCACCATGGGCACTATCATCATGGGCAGTGCCACCATGAGGAATTTCACCATGAGAACTTCAACCGTGTACACCACCAGCTTTAGCACAGTCACCATGGGCTGTGTCACCATGAGCAGTGTCACCATGGGCACTGTCTCCATGCGAACTGTCACCATGAGCACTGTCACCATGGGCAATGTCACCATGAGCACTGTCACTGTGGGCACTGTCACCATGGGAACTGTCACCATGAGCACTATCACCGTGAGCACTATCACCATGGGCAGTGTCACTGTGAGCAATATCACCATCGCACTGTCACCATGAGCACTATTAACAAGGGTACTATCACCAAGGGCACTGTCACCATGAGCACTGTCATCATGGGCACTGTCACCATAGGAACTGTCACCATGAGCACTGTCACTGTGGGCACTATCACCCTGAGCACTATCAAAATGGGCACTGTCACCATAGGCACTGTCACCATGGACACTGTCACCATGAGCACTATCATCATGGGCAGTGCTACCATGAGCAATTTCACCATCGGAACTCCATCCATGTACACCGCCAGCGTGAGCACAGTCAACATGGGCAGTGTCACCATGAGCAGTGTCCCCATGGGCACTTTCAACATGGGCCCTATCACCATGCGAACTGTCACCATGAGCACTATCACCATGAGCACTGTCACCATGAGCATAGTCACCATCGGGTCTGTCACCATGAGCACTATGACCGTGTGCACTATCACCATAGGTAGTGTCACGGTGAGCAATATCACCATGGGCACTGTCACCATGAGCACTATTACCATGGGCACTATCACCATGAGCACTATCACAGTGAGCACTGTCACCGTGGGCAATGTCACCATGTGCACTGTCACCATGAGCACTGTCACCATGAGCACTATCACCATGGGAAGTGTCAACATGGGAACGGTCACCATGGGCACTGTCAACGTGAGCACTGTCAGCATGGGAACTCTCACCAGGAGCACTGTCTCCATGGGAAATGTCACCCTGGACACTGTTCACTATGGGAAGTGTCACCATGAGCACTGTCACCATGGGCACTGTCACTATGGACACTGTCTCCATGGGCACTCTCACCATGGACACTGTCACTGTGGAAAATGTCACCATGGGCACTGTAACCATCTACACTGTCCCCAGGAGCACTATCACCATGGACACTGTATCCATCAGCATTGTCCCCATGGGCACTGTCAATATGAGCACTGTCACCATGGGAACTCTCACCATGAGCACTGTCACCATGGCCAGTGTCACCATGGCCACTGTCACCATAAGCACTGTCACAAAGGGAAATGTCACCATGGGCACTCTCACCATTTGCTCTGTCACCGTGGGCACTGTCACCATGAGCACTGTTCAACATGGGCACTGTCACCTAGAGCACTGCCACTGTGGGCACTATCACCGTGAGCACTGTCACCATGAGCACTGTCACCATGGACACTGTCACCATGAGCATTGTGACCTTGAGCACTGTCACCATGGGAACTTTCACCATGGGCACTGTAACCATGGGCACTGTCACCATGGACAATGTCACCTTGGGAACCGTCACCATGGAAAATGTCACCATGGGCACTGTTGGCCATGGACACTGTCACCATGGGCACTGTGAACATGAGCACTGTCACCATGTAAACTCTTACCATGAACACTGTCACCATGGGAAATGTCACCATGGGCACTGTCACCATGGACACTGTCACCATGAGCACTATCATCATGGGCTGTGCTACCATGAGGAATTTCACCATCGGAACTCCAACCATGTACACCGCCAGCATGAGCACAGTCACCATGGGCAGTGTCACCATGAGCACTATCACCATGAGCACTATCACCATGTGCACTATCACCACGGACACTGTCACCGTGAGAACTATCACCATGAGCACTGTCACCATGAGAACTGTCACCATGGGCACTGTAACCATGGGAACTGTCACCATGAGCACTATCACCGTGACCACTATCAACATGGGCAGTGTCACCGTGAGCACTATCTCCGTGAACACTTTCACCATGACTACTATCACCGTGGGCACTATAAGCATGAGCACTATCACCATGAGCACTGTCACTGCGGGCACTGTCACCGTGTTCACTGTCACCATGAGCACTGTAACCATGAGCCCTATCACCATGGGAACTGTCACCATGGGAACAGTCACTATGGGCACTGCCATGATGAGCACTGTCACCATGGGAACTCTCACCATGAGCACTATCACCATGGGAAATGTCACCATGGGCACTGTCACCATGGGCGCTGTCACCATGGAAACTGTCACCATGAGCACTATAATCATGGGCAGTGCCACCATAAGGAATTTCACCATTGTAACACCAACCATATACACCGCCAGCATGAGCACAGTCACCATGGGGACTGTCAACATGAGCACTGTCACCATGGGAAATGTCTACATGAGCACTATCACCATGATCACTATCACCAAGGGCACTGTCACCATGAGCACTATCACCGTGGACAATGTCACCATGAGAACTATCACCGTGAGCACTATCACCATGGGAAGTGTCACCGTGAGAACTGTCACCATGGACATTGTCACCGTGGGCACTGTCACCATGAGCACTGTCACCATGAGCACTGTCACTGTTGGTACTGTCACCATGAGCAATGTCACCATTGGCACTGTCACCATGTGCCCTGTCACCATAGGCACTGTCACCGTGGACACTGTCACCATGAACAATATCATCATAGGCAGTGCCACCATAAGGAATTTCACCATGGGAACTCCAACCATGTATAGCACCAGCATGAGCATAGTCATCATGGTCAGTGTCACCATGAACACTGCCACCATGGGCACTTTCAACATGGGCACAGTCACCATGCGAACTATCACCATAAGGACTACCACCATGAGCAATATTACTATGAACACTATCACCAAGGACACTGTCAACGTGAGCACTATCACCGTAAGCACTATCACCATGAGCACTGTCACCGTGAGCACTGTCACCATGGGCAATTTCAACATGGCCACTGTCACCATGGGCACTGTCACCATGGGAACTCTCACCATGAACACTGTCACCATGGGAAATGTCATTATGGGCAGTGTCACCTTGGGCACTGTCACCATGGGCAGTGTCACCATGAGCACTATTACCATGAGCAGTATCACCATGAGCACTATCACCATGGGCACTGTCACAGTGAGCACTATTACCATGGGTACTATCACCAAGGGCACTGTCATCGTGAACACTGTCACCATGAGCACTGTTACCGTGGGCCTTGCCACCATGAGCACTGTCATCATGGCCACTGTCACCATGCGGACTGCCACCATGAGCACTATCACAGTGGGCACTGTCACCATGAGAACTGTCACCATGGGCAGTGTATCCATGGGAACTGTCACCATGGGCACTATCATGGTGAGCACTATCACCATGGGAACTGTCACCATCGGAACAGTCACCATGCGCACTGTAACCATTGGCACTGCCACAGTGAGCACTGTCACAGTGAGCACTGTCACCATGGGAACTGTCACCATGTGCAGTGTCACCATGGGAACTCTCACTATGAGCACTGTCACCATGGGAAATGTCACTATGGGCAGTGTCACCATGGGCACTGTCACCATGGGTAGTGTCACCATGAGCACTATTACCATGAGCACTATCACCATGAGCACTATCATCACGGGCAGTGCCACCATGAGCACTATCACCGTGAGCACTATCACCATGGGTAGTGTCACCATGAGCAATATCACCATGGGCACTGTCACCATGAGCACTATTACAATGGGCATTATCACCATGAGCACTATCACCGTGAGCACTTTCAGTGTGGGCATTGTCACCATGTGCACTGTCACCATGAGCACTGTCACCATGAGCACTATCACCATGGCAAAGTTGACCATGGGAATGGTCACCATGGGCAATGTCAACATGAGCACTGTCACCATGGGCACTGTCACCATGGGCACTGTCACCATGGGTATGCTGACCATGGGCACTTTCAACATGGGCACTGTCACCATGCGAAAAGTCACCATGAGCACTATCACCATGAGCACTATCACCAAGGGCACTGTCACCATGAGCACTGTCACCGTGTGCACTGTCACAGTGGGCACTATCAACATGAGCACTGTCATCATGAGCACTGTCACCATAGGAAATGTCACAGTGAGCACTGTCACTGTGGGCACTATCACCGTGGGCACTGTCACCATAGGCACTGTCACCATGGACACTGTCACCATGAGCACTATCATCATCGGCAGTGCTACCATGAGGAATTTCACCATCGGAACTCCAACCAAGTACAACGCCAGCATGAGCACAGTCATTATGGGCAGTGCCACTATGAGCACTGTCACCATGGGCACTTTCAACATGGGCCCTGTCACCATGCGAACTATCTCCATGAGCACTATCAGCGTGAGCAATTTCACCATGAGCACTGTCACCATGGGCACTGTCACAATGAGCACTGTCACCATGGGCACTGTAACCATGGGGACTTTCACCCTGAGCACTATCACCGTGAGCACTATCACCATGGGCAGGGTCACCGTGAGCAATATCACCAAGGGCACTGTGACTGTGAGCACTATTACCATGGGCAATATCACCATGAGCACTATCACCGTGAGCACTGTCACCGTGGGCACTGTCATCGTGTGCACTGTCACCATGAGCACTATCACCATGTGAACTGTCTCCATGGGAATGGTCACCATGGGCACTGTCAAGATGAGCACTGTCACCATGGGAACTCTCACCATGAGCACTGTCACCATGGGAAATGTCACCATGGGCACTATCATCATGGGCAGTGCCACCATGAGGAATTTCACCATGAGAACTTCAACCGTGTACACCACCAGCTTTAGCACAGTCACCATGGGCTGTGTCACCATGAGCAGTGTCACCATGGGCACTGTCTCCATGCGAACTGTCACCATGAGCACTGTCACCATGGGCAATGTCACCATGAGCACTGTCACTGTGGGCACTGTCACCATGGGAACTGTCACCATGAGCACTATCACCGTGAGCACTATCACCATGGGCAGTGTCACTGTGAGCAATATCACCATCGCACTGTCACCATGAGCACTATTAACAAGGGTACTATCACCAAGGGCACTGTCACCATGAGCACTGTCTTCATGGGCACTGTCACCATAGGAACTGTCACCATGAGCACTGTCACTGTGGGCACTATCACCCTGAGCACTATCAAAATGGGCACTGTCACCATAGGCACTGTCACCATGGACACTGTCACCATGAGCACTATCATCATGGGCAGTGCTACCATGAGCAATTTCACCATCGGAACTCCATCCATGTACACCGCCAGCGTGAGCACAGTCAACATGGGCAGTGTCACCATGAGCAGTGTCCCCATGGGCACTTTCAACATGGGCCCTATCACCATGCGAACTGTCACCATGAGCACTATCACCATGAGCACTGTCACCATGAGCATAGTCACCATCGGGTCTGTCACCATGAGCACTATGACCGTGTGCACTATCACCATAGGTAGTGTCACGGTGAGCAATATCACCATGGGCACTGTCACCATGAGCACTATTACCATGGGCACTATCACCATGAGCACTATCACAGTGAGCACTGTCACCGTGGGCAATGTCACCATGTGCACTGTCACCATGAGCACTGTCACCATGAGCACTATCACCATGGGAAGTGTCAACATGGGAACGGTCACCATGGGCACTGTCAACGTGAGCACTGTCAGCATGGGAACTCTCACCAGGAGCACTGTCTCCATGGGAAATGTCACCCTGGACACTGTTCACTATGGGAAGTGTCACCATGAGCACTGTCACCATGGGCACTGTCACTATGGACACTGTCTCCATGGGCACTCTCACCATGGACACTGTCACTGTGGAAAATGTCACCATGGGCACTGTAACCATCTACACTGTCCCCAGGAGCACTATCACCATGGACACTGTATCCATCAGCATTGTCCCCATGGGCACTGTCAATATGAGCACTGTCACCATGGGAACTCTCACCATGAGCACTGTCACCATGGCCAGTGTCACCATGGCCACTGTCACCATAAGCACTGTCACAAAGGGAAATGTCACCATGGGCACTCTCACCATTTGCTCTGTCACCGTGGGCACTGTCACCATGAGCACTGTTCAACATGGGCACTGTCACCTAGAGCACTGCCACTGTGGGCACTATCACCGTGAGCACTGTCACCATGAGCACTGTCACCATGGACACTGTCACCATGAGCATTGTGACCTTGAGCACTGTCACCATGGGAACTTTCACCATGGGCACTGTAACCATGGGCACTGTCACCATGGACAATGTCACCTTGGGAACCGTCACCATGGAAAATGTCACCATGGGCACTGTTGGCCATGGACACTGTCACCATGGGCACTGTGAACATGAGCACTGTCACCATGTAAACTCTTACCATGAACACTGTCACCATGGGAAATGTCACCATGGGCACTGTCACCATGGACACTGTCACCATGAGCACTATCATCATGGGCTGTGCTACCATGAGGAATTTCACCATCGGAACTCCAACCATGTACACCGCCAGCATGAGCACAGTCACCATGGGCAGTGTCACCATGAGCACTATCACCATGAGCACTATCACCATGTGCACTATCACCACGGACACTGTCACCGTGAGAACTATCACCGTGAGCACTGTCACCATGAGAACTGTCACCATGGGCACTGTAACCATGGGAACTGTCACCATGAGCACTATCACCGTGACCACTATCAACATGGGCAGTGTCACCGTGAGCACTATCTCCGTGAACACTTTCACCATGACTACTATCACCGTGGGCACTATAAGCATGAGCACTATCACCATGAGCACTGTCACTGCGGGCACTGTCACCGTGTTCACTGTCACCATGAGCACTGTAACCATGAGCCCTAGCACCATGGGAACTGTCACCATGGGAACAGTCACTATGGGCACTGCCATGATGAGCACTGTCACCATGGGAACTCTCACCATGAGCACTATCACCATGGGAAATGTCACCATGGGCACTGTCACCATGGGCACTGTCACCATGGGCGCTGTCACCATGGAAACTGTCACCATGAGCACTATAATCATGGGCAGTGCCACCATAAGGAATTTCACCATTGTAACACCAACCATATACACCGCCAGCATGAGCACAGTCACCATGGGGACTGTCAACATGAGCACTGTCACCATGGGAAATGTCTACATGAGCACTATCACCATGATCACTATCACCAAGGGCACTGTCACCATGAGCACTATCACCGTGGGCAATGTCACCATGAGAACTATCACCGTGAGCACTATCACCATGGGAAGTGTCACCGTGAGAACTGTCACCATGGACATTGTCACCGTGGGCACTGTCACCATGAGCACTGTCACCATGAGCACTGTCACTGTTGGTACTGTCACCATGAGCAATGTCACCATTGGCACTGTCACCATGTGCCCTGTCACCATAGGCACTGTCACCGTGGACACTGTCACCATGAACAATATCATCATAGGCAGTGCCACCATAAGGAATTTCACCATGGGAACTCCAACCATGTATAGCACCAGCATGAGCATAGTCATCATGGTCAGTGTCACCATGAACACTGCCACCATGGGCACTTTCAACATGGGCACAGTCACCATGCGAACTATCACCATAAGGACTACCACCATGAGCAATATTACTATGAACACTATCACCAAGGACACTGTCAACGTGAGCACTATCACCGTAAGCACTATCACCATGAGCACTGTCACCGTGAGCACTGTCACCATGGGCAATTTCAACATGGCCACTGTCACCATGGGCACTGTCACCATGGGAACTCTCACCATGAACACTGTCACCATGGGAAATGTCATTATGGGCAGTGTCACCTTGGGCACTGTCACCATGGGCAGTGTCACCATGAGCACTATTACCATGAGCAGTATCACCATGAGCACTATCACCATGGGCACTGTCACAGTGAGCACTATTACCATGGGTACTATCACCAAGGGCACTGTCATCGTGAACACTGTCACCATGAGCACTGTTACCGTGGGCCTTGCCACCATGAGCACTGTCATCATGGCCACTGTCACCATGCGGACTGCCACCATGAGCACTATCACAGTGGGCACTGTCACCATGAGAACTGTCACCATGGGCAGTGTATCCATGGGAACTGTCACCATGGGCACTATCATGGTGAGCACTATCACCATGGGAACTGTCACCATCGGAACAGTCACCATGCGCACTGTAACCATTGGCACTGCCACAGTGAGCACTGTCACAGTGAGCACTGTCACCATGGGAACTGTCACCATGTGCAGTGTCACCATGGGAACTCTCACTATGAGCACTGTCACCATGGGAAATGTCACTATGGGCAGTGTCACCATGGGCACTGTCACCATGGGTAGTGTCACCATGAGCACTATTACCATGAGCACTATCACCATGAGCACTATCATCACGGGCAGTGCCACCATGAGCACTATCACCGTGAGCACTATCACCATGGGTAGTGTCACCATGAGCAATATCACCATGGGCACTGTCACCATGAGCACTATTACAATGGGCATTATCACCATGAGCAATATCACCATGAGCACTGTCACCATGAGCACTATCACCATGGCAAAGTTGACCATGGGAATGGTCACCATGGGCAATGTCAACATGAGCACTGTCACCATGGGCACTGTCACCATGGGCACTGTCACCATGGGTATGCTGACCATGGGCACTTTCAACATGGGCACTGTCACCATGCGAAAAGTCACCATGAGCACTATCACCATGAGCACTATCACCAAGGGCACTGTCACCATGAGCACTGTCACCGTGTGCACTGTCACAGTGGGCACTATCAACATGAGCACTGTCATCATGAGCACTGTCACCATAGGAAATGTCACAGTGAGCACTGTCACTGTGGGCACTATCACCGTGGGCACTGTCACCATAGGCACTGTCACCATGGACACTGTCACCATGAGCACTATCATCATCGGCAGTGCTACCATGAGGAATTTCACCATCGGAACTCCAACCAAGTACAACGCCAGCATGAGCACAGTCATTATGGGCAGTGCCACTATGAGCACTGTCACCATGGGCACTTTCAACATGGGCCCTGTCACCATGCGAACTATCTCCATGAGCACTATCAGCGTGAGCAATTTCACCATGAGCACTGTCACCATGGGCACTGTCACAATGAGCACTGTCACCATGGGCACTGTAACCATGGGGACTTTCACCCTGAGCACTATCACCGTGAGCACTATCACCATGGGCAGGGTCACCGTGAGCAATATCACCAAGGGCACTGTGACTGTGAGCACTATTACCATGGGCAATATCACCATGAGCACTATCACCGTGAGCACTGTCACCGTGGGCACTGTCATCGTGTGCACTGTCACCATGAGCACTATCACCATGTGAACTGTCTCCATGGGAATGGTCACCATGGGCACTGTCAAGATGAGCACTGTCACCATGGGAACTCTCACCATGAGCACTGTCACCATGGGAAATGTCACCATGGGCACTATCATCATGGGCAGTGCCACCATGAGGAATTTCACCATGAGAACTTCAACCGTGTACACCACCAGCTTTAGCACAGTCACCATGGGCTGTGTCACCATGAGCAGTGTTACCATGGGCACTGTCTCCATGCGAACTGTCACCATGAGCACTGTCACCATGGGCAATGTCACCATGAGCACTGTCACTGTGGGCACTGTCACCATGGGAACTGTCACCATGAGCACTATCACCGTGAGCACTATCACCATGGGCAGTGTCACTGTGAGCAATATCACCATCGCACTGTCACCGTGAGCACTATTAACAAGGGTACTATCACCAAGGGCACTGTCACCATGAGCACTGTCTTCATGGGCACTGTCACCATAGGAACTGTCACCATGAGCACTGTCACTGTGGGCACTATCACCCTGAGCACTATCAAAATGGGCACTGTCACCATAGGCACTGTCACCATGGACACTGTCACCATGAGCACTATCATCATGGGCAGTGCTACCATGAGCAATTTCACCATCGGAACTCCATCCATGTACACCGCCAGCGTGAGCACAGTCAACATGGGCAGTGTCACCATGAGCAGTGTCCCCATGGGCACTTTCAACATGGGCCCTATCACCATGCGAACTGTCACCATGAGCACTATCACCATGAGCACTGTCACCATGAGCATAGTCACCATCGGGTCTGTCACCATGAGCACTATGACCGTGTGCACTATCACCATAGGTAGTGTCATGGTGAGCAATATCACCATGGGCACTGTCACCATGAGCACTATTACCATGGGCACTATCACCATGAGCACTATCACAGTGAGCACTGTCACCGTGGGCAATGTCACCATGTGCACTGTCACCATGAGCACTGTCACCATGAGCACTATCACCATGGGAAGTGTCAACATGGGAACGGTCACCATGGGCACTGTCAACGTGAGCACTGTCAGCATGGGAACTCTCACCAGGAGCACTGTCTCCATGGGAAATGTCACCCTGGACACTGTTCACTATGGGAAGTGTCACCATGAGCACTGT
This sequence comes from Balaenoptera ricei, assembly GCF_028023285.1. Classification (NCBI taxonomy): domain Eukaryota; kingdom Metazoa; phylum Chordata; class Mammalia; order Artiodactyla; family Balaenopteridae; genus Balaenoptera; species Balaenoptera ricei. Next base: position 375,823 of record NW_026777465.1, on the reverse strand, counting down.
CACCATGGGCACTGTCACTATGGACACTGTCTCCATGGGCACTCTCACCATGGACACTGTCACTGTGGAAAATGTCACCATGGGCACTGTAACCATCTACACTGTCCCCAGGAGCACTATCACCATGGACACTGTATCCATCAGCATTGTCCCCATGGGCACTGTCAATATGAGCACTGTCACCATGGGAACTCTCACCATGAGCACTGTCACCATGGCCAGTGTCACCATGGCCACTGTCACCATAAGCACTGTCACAAAGGGAAATGTCACCATGGGCACTCTCACCATTTGCTCTGTCACCGTGGGCACTGTCACCATGAGCACTGTTCAACATGGGCACTGTCACCTAGAGCACTGCCACTGTGGGCACTATCACCGTGAGCACTGTCACCATGAGCACTTTCACCATGGACACTGTCACCATGAGCATTGTGACCTTGAGCACTGTCACCATGGGAACTTTCACCATGGGCACTGTAACCATGGGCACTGTCACCATGGACAATGTCACCTTGGGAACCGTCACCATGGAAAATGTCACCATGGGCACTGTTGGCCATGGACACTGTCACCATGGGCACTGTGAACATGAGCACTGTCACCATGTAAACTCTTACCATGAACACTGTCACCATGGGAAATGTCACCATGGGCACTGTCACCATGGACACTGTCACCATGAGCACTATCATCATGGGCTGTGCTACCATGAGGAATTTCACCATCGGAACTCCAACCATGTACACCGCCAGCATGAGCACAGTCACCATGGGCAGTGTCACCATGAGCACTATCACCATGAGCACTATCACCATGTGCACTATCACCACGGACACTGTCACCGTGAGAACTATCACCGTGAGCACTGTCACCATGAGAACTGTCACCATGGGCACTGTAACCATGGGAACTGTCACCATGAGCACTATCACCGTGACCACTATCAACATGGGCAGTGTCACCGTGAGCACTATCTCCGTGAACACTTTCACCATGACTACTATCACCGTGGGCACTATAAGCATGAGCACTATCACCATGAGCACTGTCACTGCGGGCACTGTCACCGTGTTCACTGTCACCATGAGCACTGTAACCATGAGCCCTATCACCATGGGAACTGTCACCATGGGAACAGTCACTATGGGCACTGCCATGATGAGCACTGTCACCATGGGAACTCTCACCATGAGCACTATCACCATGGGAAATGTCACCATGGGCACTGTCACCATGGGCACTGTCACCATGGGCGCTGTCACCATGGAAACTGTCACCATGAGCACTATAATCATGGGCAGTGCCACCATAAGGAATTTCACCATTGTAACACCAACCATATACACCGCCAGCATGAGCACAGTCACCATGGGGACTGTCAACATGAGCACTGTCACCATGGGAAATGTCTACATGAGCACTATCACCATGATCACTATCACCAAGGGCACTGTCACCATGAGCACTATCACCGTGGGCAATGTCACCATGAGAACTATCACCGTGAGCACTATCACCATGGGAAGTGTCACCGTGAGAACTGTCACCATGGACATTGTCACCGTGGGCACTGTCACCATGAGCACTGTCACCATGAGCACTGTCACTGTTGGTACTGTCACCATGAGCAATGTCACCATTGGCACTGTCACCATGTGCCCTGTCACCATAGGCACTGTCACCGTGGACACTGTCACCATGAACAATATCATCATAGGCAGTGCCACCATAAGGAATTTCACCATGGGAACTCCAACCATGTATAGCACCAGCATGAGCATAGTCATCATGGTCAGTGTCACCATGAACACTGCCACCATGGGCACTTTCAACATGGGCACAGTCACCATGCGAACTATCACCATAAGGACTACCACCATGAGCAATATTACTATGAACACTATCACCAAGGACACTGTCAACGTGAGCACTATCACCGTAAGCACTATCACCATGAGCACTGTCACCGTGAGCACTGTCACCATGGGCAATTTCAACATGGCCACTGTCACCATGGGCACTGTCACCATGGGAACTCTCACCATGAACACTGTCACCATGGGAAATGTCATTATGGGCAGTGTCACCTTGGGCACTGTCACCATGGGCAGTGTCACCATGAGCACTATTACCATGAGCAGTATCACCATGAGCACTATCACCATGGGCACTGTCACAGTGAGCACTATTACCATGGGTACTATCACCAAGGGCACTGTCATCGTGAACACTGTCACCATGAGCACTGTTACCGTGGGCCTTGCCACCATGAGCACTGTCATCATGGCCACTGTCACCATGCGGACTGCCACCATGAGCACTATCACAGTGGGCACTGTCACCATGAGAACTGTCACCATGGGCAGTGTATCCATGGGAACTGTCACCATGGGCACTATCATGGTGAGCACTATCACCATGGGAACTGTCACCATCGGAACAGTCACCATGCGCACTGTAACCATTGGCACTGCCACAGTGAGCAATGTCACAGTGAGCACTGTCACCATGGGAACTGTCACCATGTGCAGTGTCACCATGGGAACTCTCACTATGAGCACTGTCACCATGGGAAATGTCACTATGGGCAGTGTCACCATGGGCACTGTCACCATGGGTAGTGTCACCATGAGCACTATTACCATGAGCACTATCACCATGAGCACTATCATCACGGGCAGTGCCACCATGAGCACTATCACCGTGAGCACTATCACCATGGGTAGTGTCACCATGAGCAATATCACCATGGGCACTGTCACCATGAGCACTATTACAATGGGCATTATCACCATGAGCAATATCACCATGAGCACTGTCACCATGAGCACTATCACCATGGCAAAGTTGACCATGGGAATGGTCACCATGGGCAATGTCAACATGAGCACTGTCACCATGGGCACTGTCACCATGGGCACTGTCACCATGGGTATGCTGACCATGGGCACTTTCAACATGGGCACTGTCACCATGCGAAAAGTCACCATGAGCACTATCACCATGAGCACTATCACCAAGGGCACTGTCACCATGAGCACTGTCACCGTGTGCACTGTCACAGTGGGCACTATCAACATGAGCACTGTCATCATGAGCACTGTCACCATAGGAAATGTCACAGTGAGCACTGTCACTGTGGGCACTATCACCGTGGGCACTGTCACCATAGGCACTGTCACCATGGACACTGTCACCATGAGCACTATCATCATCGGCAGTGCTACCATGAGGAATTTCACCATCGGAACTCCAACCAAGTACAACGCCAGCATGAGCACAGTCATTATGGGCAGTGCCACTATGAGCACTGTCACCATGGGCACTTTCAACATGGGCCCTGTCACCATGCGAACTATCTCCATGAGCACTATCAGCGTGAGCAATTTCACCATGAGCACTGTCACCATGGGCACTGTCACAATGAGCACTGTCACCATGGGCACTGTAACCATGGGGACTTTCACCCTGAGCACTATCACCGTGAGCACTATCACCATGGGCAGGGTCACCGTGAGCAATATCACCAAGGGCACTGTGACTGTGAGCACTATTACCATGGGCAATATCACCATGAGCACTATCACCGTGAGCACTGTCACCGTGGGCACTGTCATCGTGTGCACTGTCACCATGAGCACTATCACCATGTGAACTGTCTCCATGGGAATGGTCACCATGGGCACTGTCAAGATGAGCACTGTCACCATGGGAACTCTCACCATGAGCACTGTCACCATGGGAAATGTCACCATGGGCACTATCATCATGGGCAGTGCCACCATGAGGAATTTCACCATGAGAACTTCAACCGTGTACACCACCAGCTTTAGCACAGTCACCATGGGCTGTGTCACCATGAGCAGTGTTACCATGGGCACTGTCTCCATGCGAACTGTCACCATGAGCACTGTCACCATGGGCAATGTCACCATGAGCACTGTCACTGTGGGCACTGTCACCATGGGAACTGTCACCATGAGCACTATCACCGTGAGCACTATCACCATGGGCAGTGTCACTGTGAGCAATATCACCATCGCACTGTCACCGTGAGCACTATTAACAAGGGTACTATCACCAAGGGCACTGTCACCATGAGCACTGTCTTCATGGGCACTGTCACCATAGGAACTGTCACCATGAGCACTGTCACTGTGGGCACTATCACCCTGAGCACTATCAAAATGGGCACTGTCACCATAGGCACTGTCACCATGGACACTGTCACCATGAGCACTATCATCATGGGCAGTGCTACCATGAGCAATTTCACCATCGGAACTCCATCCATGTACACCGCCAGCGTGAGCACAGTCAACATGGGCAGTGTCACCATGAGCAGTGTCCCCATGGGCACTTTCAACATGGGCCCTATCACCATGCGAACTGTCACCATGAGCACTATCACCATGAGCACTGTCACCATGAGCATAGTCACCATCGGGTCTGTCACCATGAGCACTATGACCGTGTGCACTATCACCATAGGTAGTGTCATGGTGAGCAATATCACCATGGGCACTGTCACCATGAGCACTATTACCATGGGCACTATCACCATGAGCACTATCACAGTGAGCACTGTCACCGTGGGCAATGTCACCATGTGCACTGTCACCATGAGCACTGTCACCATGAGCACTATCACCATGGGAAGTGTCAACATGGGAACGGTCACCATGGGCACTGTCAACGTGAGCACTGTCAGCATGGGAACTCTCACCAGGAGCACTGTCTCCATGGGAAATGTCACCCTGGACACTGTTCACTATGGGAAGTGTCACCATGAGCACTGTCACCATGGGCACTGTCACTATGGACACTGTCTCCATGGGCACTCTCACCATGGACACTGTCACTGTGGAAAATGTCACCATGGGCACTGTAACCATCTACACTGTCCCCAGGAGCACTATCACCATGGACACTGTATCCATCAGCATTGTCCCCATGGGCACTGTCAATATGAGCACTGTCACCATGGGAACTCTCACCATGAGCACTGTCACCATGGCCAGTGTCACCATGGCCACTGTCACCATAAGCACTGTCACAAAGGGAAATGTCACCATGGGCACTCTCACCATTTGCTCTGTCACCGTGGGCACTGTCACCATGAGCACTGTTCAACATGGGCACTGTCACCTAGAGCACTGCCACTGTGGGCACTATCACCGTGAGCACTGTCACCATGAGCACTTTCACCATGGACACTGTCACCATGAGCATTGTGACCTTGAGCACTGTCACCATGGGAACTTTCACCATGGGCACTGTAACCATGGGCACTGTCACCATGGACAATGTCACCTTGGGAACCGTCACCATGGAAAATGTCACCATGGGCACTGTTGGCCATGGACACTGTCACCATGGGCACTGTGAACATGAGCACTGTCACCATGTAAACTCTTACCATGAACACTGTCACCATGGGAAATGTCACCATGGGCACTGTCACCATGGACACTGTCACCATGAGCACTATCATCATGGGCTGTGCTACCATGAGGAATTTCACCATCGGAACTCCAACCATGTACACCGCCAGCATGAGCACAGTCACCATGGGCAGTGTCACCATGAGCACTATCACCATGAGCACTATCACCATGTGCACTATCACCACGGACACTGTCACCGTGAGAACTATCACCGTGAGCACTGTCACCATGAGAACTGTCACCATGGGCACTGTAACCATGGGAACTGTCACCATGAGCACTATCACCGTGACCACTATCAACATGGGCAGTGTCACCGTGAGCACTATCTCCGTGAACACTTTCACCATGACTACTATCACCGTGGGCACTATAAGCATGAGCACTATCACCATGAGCACTGTCACTGCGGGCACTGTCACCGTGTTCACTGTCACCATGAGCACTGTAACCATGAGCCCTATCACCATGGGAACTGTCACCATGGGAACAGTCACTATGGGCACTGCCATGATGAGCACTGTCACCATGGGAACTCTCACCATGAGCACTATCACCATGGGAAATGTCACCATGGGCACTGTCACCATGGGCACTGTCACCATGGGCGCTGTCACCATGGAAACTGTCACCATGAGCACTATAATCATGGGCAGTGCCACCATAAGGAATTTCACCATTGTAACACCAACCATATACACCGCCAGCATGAGCACAGTCACCATGGGGACTGTCAACATGAGCACTGTCACCATGGGAAATGTCTACATGAGCACTATCACCATGATCACTATCACCAAGGGCACTGTCACCATGAGCACTATCACCGTGGACAATGTCACCATGAGAACTATCACCGTGAGCACTATCACCATGGGAAGTGTCACCGTGAGAACTGTCACCATGGACATTGTCACCGTGGGCACTGTCACCATGAGCACTGTCACCATGAGCACTGTCACTGTTGGTACTGTCACCATGAGCAATGTCACCATTGGCACTGTCACCATGTGCCCTGTCACCATAGGCACTGTCACCGTGGACACTGTCACCATGAACAATATCATCATAGGCAGTGCCACCATAAGGAATTTCACCATGGGAACTCCAACCATGTATAGCACCAGCATGAGCATAGTCATCATGGTCAGTGTCACCATGAACACTGCCACCATGGGCACTTTCAACATGGGCACAGTCACCATGCGAACTATCACCATAAGGACTACTACCATGAGCAATATTACTATGAACACTATCACCAAGGACACTGTCAACGTGAGCACTATCACCGTAAGCACTATCACCATGAGCACTGTCACCGTGAGCACTGTCACCATGGGCAATTTCAACATGGCCACTGTCACCATGGGCACTGTCACCATGGGAACTCTCACCATGAACACTGTCACCATGGGAAATGTCATTATGGGCAGTGTCACCTTGGGCACTGTCACCATGGGCAGTGTCACCATGAGCACTATTACCATGAGCAGTATCACCATGAGCACTATCACCATGGGCACTGTCACAGTGAGCACTATTACCATGGGTACTATCACCAAGGGCACTGTCATCGTGAACACTGTCACCATGAGCACTGTTACCGTGGGCCTTGCCACCATGAGCACTGTCATCATGGCCACTGTCACCATGCGGACTGCCACCATGAGCACTATCACAGTGGGCACTGTCACCATGAGAACTGTCACCATGGGCAGTGTATCCATGGGAACTGTCACCATGGGCACTATCATGGTGAGCACTATCACCATGGGAACTGTCACCATCGGAACAGTCACCATGCGCACTGTAACCATTGGCACTGCCACAGTGAGCACTGTCACAGTGAGCACTGTCACCATGGGAACTGTCACCATGTGCAGTGTCACCATGGGAACTCTCACTATGAGCACTGTCACCATGGGAAATGTCACTATGGGCAGTGTCACCATGGGCACTGTCACCATGGGTAGTGTCACCATGAGCACTATTACCATGAGCACTATCACCATGAGCACTATCATCACGGGCAGTGCCACCATGAGCACTATCACCGTGAGCACTATCACCATGGGTAGTGTCACCATGAGCAATATCACCATGGGCACTGTCACCATGAGCACTATTACAATGGGCATTATCACCATGAGCACTATCACCGTGAGCACTTTCAGTGTGGGCATTGTCACCATGTGCACTGTCACCATGAGCACTGTCACCATGAGCACTATCACCATGGCAAAGTTGACCATGGGAATGGTCACCATGGGCAATGTCAACATGAGCACTGTCACCATGGGCACTGTCACCATGGGCACTGTCACCATGGGTATGCTGACCATGGGCACTTTCAACATGGGCACTGTCACCATGCGAAAAGTCACCATGAGCACTATCACCGTGAGCACTAACAGCATTGGCATTGTCACCATGAGCAATAGCACCATGGGAACTTTCATGGTGAGCACTATTACCATGGGCACTATCACCATTAGCACTATCACCGTGAGCACTGTCACCGTGGGCACTGTCACCGTGTGCACTGTCACCATGGGCAGTGTCACCATGAGCACTGTAACCGTGGACACTGTCATCATGGACACTATCACCATGAGCACTATCATTATGAGCAGTACCACCATGAGTAATTTCACCATGGAAACTCCAACCATGTACACCACCAGCATAAGCACAGTCACCAGGGTCTGTGTCACCATGGGCACTGTCTCCATGGGCACTATCACAAAGGACACTGTCATCATGAGCTTTATTACCATGGGAACTGTCACCATGAGCACTGTCCTCTTACGAACTGCCAGCACGGATACTGCCACCATGAGCACTGCAACCATTGGCACTGCCACCGTGGGCACTGTCATCATGAGCACTGTCACCATGAGAACGGTCACCAGGGACACTGTTAACATGGGCACTCTCACCCATGGCACTGTCACCGTGAGCACTATCACTGTGAGCACTATCACCCTGAGAATTGTCACCGTGGGCACTGTCACCATGCGCACTGTCACCATGGGCACTGTCACGATGGGAACTGTCACCATGAGCACTATCACCGTGAGCACTATCATTAAGGGCACTGTCACCCTGAGCACTATCACCGTGAGCACTATCTCCGTGAACACTTTCACCATGACTACTATCACCGTGGGCACTATAAGCATGAGCACTATCACCATGAGCACTGTCACTACGGGCACTGTCACCGTGTTCACTGTCACCATGAGCACTGTAACCATGAGCCCTATCACCATGGGAACTCTCACCATGGGAACGGTCACTATGGGCACTGCCATGATGAGCACTGTCACCATGGGAACTCTCACCATGAGCACTATCACCATGGGAAATGTCACCATGGGCACTGTCACCATGGGCGCTGTCACCATGGAAACTGTCACCATGAGCACTATAATCATGGGCAGTGCCACCATAAGGAATTTCACCATTGTAACTCCAACCATATACACCGCCAGCATGAGCACAGTCACCATGGGGACTGTCAACATGAGCACTGTCACCATGGGAAATGTCTACATGAGCACTATCACCATGATCACTATCACCAAGGGCACTGTCACCATGAGCACTATCACCGTGGACAATGTCACCATGAGAACTATCACCGTGAGCACTATCACCATGGGAAGTGTCACCGTGAGCACTGTCACCATGGACATTGTCACCGTGGGCACTGTCACCATGAGCACTGTCACTGTTGGCACTGTCACCATGAGCAATGTCACCGTTGGCACTGTCACCATGTGCCCTGTCACCATAGGCACTGTCACCGTGGACACTGTCACCATGAACAATATCATCATAGGTAGTGCCACCATAAGGAATTTCACCATGGGAACTCCAACCATGTATAGCACCAGCATGAGCATAGTCACCATGGTCAGTGTCACCATGAACACTGCCACCATGGGCACTTTCAACATGGGCACAGTCACCATGCGAACTATCACCATAAGGACTACCACCATGAGCAATATTACTATGAACACTATCACCAAGGACACTGTCAACGTGAGCACTATCGCCGTAAGCACTATCACCATGAGCGCTGTCACCGTGAGCACTGTCACCATGGGCACTGTCACGGTGTGCACTGTCACCATGGGCAATTTCAACATGGCCACTGTCACCATGGGCACTGTCACCATGGGAACTCTCACCATGAACACTGTCACCATGGGAAATGTTATTATGGGCAGTGTCACCATGGGCACTGTCACAATGGGCAGTGTCACCATGAGCACTATTACCATGAGCACTATCACCCTGAGCACTATCACCATGGGCACTGTCACAGTGAGCACTATTACCATGGGTACTATCACCAAGGGCACTGTCATCGTGAACACTGTCACCATGAGCACTGTTACCGTGGGCCTTGCCACCATGAGCTCTGTCATCATGGCCACTGTCACCATGCGAACTGCCACCATGAGCACTATCACAGTGGGCACTGTCACCATGAGAACTGTCACCATGGGCAGTGTATCCATGGGAACTGTCACCATGGGCACTATCACGGTGAGCACTATCACCATGGGAACTGTCACCATCGGAACAGTCACCATGCGCACTGTAACCATTGGCACTGCCACAGTGAGCACTGTCACAGTGAGCACTGTCACCATGGGAACTGTCACCATGTGCAGTGTCACCATGGGAACTCTCACTATGAGCACTGTCACCATGGGAAATGTCACTATGGGCAGTGTCACCATGGGCACTGTCACCATGGGTAGTGTCACCATGAGCACTATTACCATGAGCACTATCACCATGAGCACTATCATCACGGGCAGTGTCACCATGAGCACTATCACCGTGAGCACTATCACCATGGGCAGTGTCACCATGAGCAATATCACCATGGGCACTGTCACCATGAGCACTATTACAATGGGCATTATCACCATGAGCACTATCACCGTGAGCACTTTCAGTGTGGGCATTGTCACCATGTGCACTGTCACCATGAGCACTGTCACCATGAGCACTATCACCATGGCAAAGGTGACCATGGGAATGGTCACCATGGGCAATGTCAACATGAGCACTGTCACCATGGGCACTGTTACCATGGGCACTGTCACCATGGGTATGCTGACCATGGGCACTTTCAACATGGGCACTGTCACCATGCGAAAAGTCACCATGAGCACTATCACCATGAGCACTATCACCAAGGGCACTGTCACCAAGGGCACTGTCACCGTGAGCACTATCACCGTGAGCACTATCACCATGGGCAGTGTCACCATGAGCAATATCAACATGGGCAGTGTCACCAGCAGCACTATTACCATGGGAACTATCACGTTGAGCACTATCACCTTGAACACTGTCACCGTGGGCACTGTCACCATGGGCACTGTCAACATGAGCACAGTCACCATAGGAACTCTCACCATGAGCATTGTCACCATGGCAAATATCACTATGGGCAGTGTCACCATGGGCACTGTCACCATAGGCAGTGTCACCATGATCACTATTACCATGAGCACTATCACCATGAGCACTATCACCATGGGCACTGTCACCGTGAGCAATATGACCATGCGTACTATCACCAAGGGCACTGTCAACGTGAGCACTCTCACCCTGAGCACTGTCACTGTGGGCATTGTCACCATGAGCACTGTCATCATGGGTACTGTCACCATAGAAACTGTCACAATGAGCACTGTCACTGTGGGCACTATCACCATGGACACTGTCGCCATAGACACTGTCACCATGGATACTGTCACCATGAGCACTATCATCATGGGCAGTGCTACCATAAGGAATTTCACCATGGGAACTCCAACCATGGACACCGCCAGCATGAGCACAGCCACCATGGGCAGTGTCACCATGAGCACTGCCACCATGGGCACTATCAACATGGGCACTGTCACCATGCGAACTATCGCCATGAGCACTATCACCATGAGCAGTATTACCATGAGCACTATCCCCAAGGGCACTGTCAACGTGAGCACTATCACCGTGAGCACTATCACCATGGGCAGTGTCACCGTGAACAATATCACCATGGGCAGTGTCAACGTGAGCCCTATTACCATGGGCACTATCACCAAGGGCACTGTCATTGTGAGCAGTGTCACCATGAGCACTGTCACCGTGGGCACTATCAACATGAGCACTGTCACCATGGGCACTGTCACCATGAGAACTGTCACCGTGGGCAATGTCACCATGAGCACTGTCACCGTGGGCACTGTCACCATGGGAACTGTCACCATGAGCACTATCACCATGAGGACTATAACCATGGGCACTGTCACAGTGAGCAATATCACCATGAACACTGTAACCATGGGAAATATCACCGTGGGCACTGTCACCATGGACACTGTCATCATGAGTTCTGTTACCATGGGAAATGTCACCATGAGCACTGTCACCATGGGAACTGTCACCATGAGCACTATCAACGTGAGCCCTATAACCATGGGCACCGTCACCGTGAGCAATATCACCATTAACACTGTCACCGTGTGCACTGTCAACATGAGCACTGTCAACATGGGAAATGTCACCATGGGAACTCTCACCATGGGCAGGGTCACCATGAGCACTGTCACCATGGGCACTCTCACGATGGACACTGTCACCATGAGCACTATCATCATGGGCACTGCCAGCATAAGAAATTTCACCATGGGGACTCCAGCCATGTACACTGCCGGCATGAGCAAAGTCACGATGGTCAGTGTTACCATGAGCACTATCACCATGAGAACTTTAACCATGAGCACTATCATCAAGAGCACTGTCACTGCGAGCATTATCACCGTGAACACTCTCACCGTGAGCACTGTCACCATGAGCACTGTCTCCGTGGGCATTGTAACCATGAGCACTGTCGTCATGGGCACTGTCACCATGCGAAATGCCACCATGAGCTCTATCACCGAGGGCACTGTCACCGTGAGCACTGTCACCATGAGCATAGTCACCGTGGGCACTGTCACCATGAGCACTGTCACCGTAGGTATTTTCAACATGGCCATTGTCACCATGGGCACTGTCACCATGGACACTGTCATCATGAGCTCTGTTACCATGGGAAATGTCACCATGTGGACTGTCACTTTGGGAACTGCCACCATGGACACTGCCACCATGAGCACTTTAACCATTGGCACTGCCACAGTGAGCACTGTCACCATGAGGAGTGTCGCCATGGGAACTGTCAACATGTGCACTGTCACCATGGGAACTCTCACCATGAGCACTGCGACCATGGGAAATGTCACTATGGTCAGTGTCACCATGGGCAATGTCACCATGGGCAGTGTCACTATGAGCACTATTACCATGAGCATTATCACCATGAGCACTATCACCATGGGCAGTGTCACCGTGAGCCCTATTACCATGGGCACTATCACCAAGGGTATTGTCACTGTGAGCACTGTCACCATGAGCACTGTCACCGTGGGCAATGTCAAAATGAGCACTGTCAACATGGGCACTGTATCCATGGGAACTGTCAACATGGGCACTGTCACCGTGGGCATTGTCACCATTAGCACTGTCATTATGGGCACTGACACCATGAGAACTGCCACCATGAGCACTATCACCGTGGGCTCTGTCACCATGAGCACTGTCACCATGGGCACTGTATCCATGGGAACTGTCACCATGGGCACTGTAACCGTGGGCATTGTCACCATTAGCACTGTCATAATGGGCACTGACACCATGAGAACTGCCACCATGAGCAGTATCACCGTGGGCTCTGTCACCATGAGCACTGTCACCATGGGCACTGTATCCATGGGAACTGTCACCATGGGCACTATCACGGAATGCACTATCACCATGGGAACTGTCACCATGGGAATGGTCACTATGGGCATTTTCAAGATGAGCACTGTCACAAAGGGAACTCTCACCATGAGCACTGTCACCGTGGGCACTGTCAACATGAACACTGTCACCATGGGAACTCTCACCATGAGCACTGTAACCATGGCAAATGTCACCATGAGCACTATCATCATGGGCGGTGCCACCATAACAATTTCGCCATGTGAACTCCAACCATGTATACCGCCAGGAGGAGCACAGTCACCATGGGCAGTGTCAACATGAGCACTGTCACACTGGGCACTTTCAACATGGGCAGAGTCACCATGCGAACTGGCACCATGAGCACTATCACCATGATCAGTATCACCAAGGGCACTGTCACCGTGAGCACTGTCACCGTGGGCACTGTCACCATGAGCACTGTCATCATGGGCACTGTAACCATGGGAACTGTCACCATGAGCACTATCACCGTGAGCACAATCACCATGGGTAGTTTCACCATGGGCAGTATCACCATGAGCACTATCACCATGAGCAGTATTACCATGAGCACTATCACCAAGGTCACTGTCAACGTAAGCACTATCACTGTGAGCACTATCACCATGAGCACTGTCACCATGAGCATTGTCACCGTGGGCAATGTCATCATGAGCACTGTCACCATGGGCATTGTAACAATGGGAACGGTCACCATGAGCACTATCACCGTGAGCACTATCACCATGGGCAGTGTCCCGTGAGAAATATCACCATGGGAACTGTCACAGTGAGCGCTATTACCATGGGTACTATCACCAAGGGCACAGTCACTGTGAGCACTATCACCGTGAGCACTGTCACCATGAGCACTGTCACCATGAGCACTATCACCATGGCAAAGGTGACCATGGGAATGGTCACCATGGGCAATGTCAACATGAGCACTGTCACCATGGGCACTGTCACCATGGGCACTGTCACCATGGGTATGTTGACCATGGGCACTTTCAACATGGGCACTGTCACCATGCAAAAAGTCACCATGAGCACTATCACCATGAGCACTATCACCAAGGGCACTGTCACCATGAGCACTGTCACCGTGTGCACTGTCACAGTGGGCACTATCAACATGAGCACTGTCATCATGAGCACTGTCACCATAGGAAATGTCACAGTGAGCACTGTCACTGTGGGCACTATCACCGTGGGCACTGTCACCATAGGCACTGTCACCATGGACACTGTCACCATGAGCACTATCATCATCGGCAGTGCTACCATGAGGAATTTCACCATCGGAACTCCAACCAAGTACAACGCCAGCATGAGCACAGTCATTATGGGCAGTGCCACTATGAGCACTGTCACCATGGGCACTTTCAACATGGGCCCTGTCACCATGCGAACTATCTCCATGAGCACTATCAGCGTGAGCAATTTCACCATGGGCACTGTCACAATGAGCACTGTCACCATGGGCACTGTAACCATGGGGACGTTCACCCTGAGCACTATCACCGTGAGCACTATCACCATGGGCAGGGTCACCGTGAGCAATATCACCAAGGGCACTGTGACTGTGAGCACTATTACCATGGGCAATATCACCATGAGCACTATCACCGTGAGCACTGTCACCGTGGGCACTGTCATAGTGTGCACTGTCACCATGAGCACTATCACCATGTGAACTGTCACCATGGGAATGGTCACCATGGGCACTGTCAAGATGAGCACTGTCACCATGAGCACTGTCACCATGGGAAATGTCACCATGGGCACTATCATCATGGGCAGTGCCACCATGAGGAATTTCACCATGAGAACTTCAACCGTGTACACCACCAGCTTTAGCACAGTCACCATGGGCTGTGTCACCATGAGCAGTGTCACCATGGGCACTGTCTCCATGCGAACTGTCACCATGAGCACTGTCACCATGGGCAATGTCACCATGAGCACTGTCACTGTGGGCACTGTCACCATGGGAACTGTCACCATGAGCACTATCACCGTGAGCACTATCACCATGGGCAGTGTCACTGTGAGCAATATCACCATCGCACTGTCACCGTGAGCACTATTAACAAGGGTACTATCACCAAGGGCACTGTCACCATGAGCACTGTCATCATGGGCACTGTCACCATAGGAACTGTCACCGTGAGCACTGTCACTGTGGGCTCTATCACCCTGAGCACTATCAAAATGGGCACTGTCACCATAGGCACTGTCACCATGGACACTGTCACCATGAGCACTATCATCATGGGCAGTGCTACCATGAGCAATTTCACCATCGGAACTCCATCCATGCACCATGGGCAATGTCACCATGAGCACTGTCACTGTGGGCACTGTCACCATGGGAACTGTCACCATGAGCACTATCACCGTGAGCACTATCACCATGGGCAGTGTCACGGTGAGCAATATCACCATGGGCACTGTCACCATGAGCACTATTACCATGGGCACTATAACCATGAGCACTATCACAGTGAGCACTGTCACCATGGGCAATGTCACCATGTGCACTGTCACCATGAGCACTATCACCATGGGAAGTGTCAACATGGGAACGGTCACCATGGGCACTGTCAACGTGAGCACTGTCAGCATGGGAACTCTCACCAGGAGCACTGTCTCCATGGGAAATGTCACCCTGGACACTGTTCACTATGGGAAGTGTCACCATGAGCACTGTCACCATGGGCACTGTCACTATGGACACTGTCTCCATGGGCACTCTCACCATGGACACTGTCACTGTGGAAAATGTCACCATGGGCACTGTAACCATCTACACTGTCCCCAGGAGCACTATCACCATGGACACTGTATCCATCAGCATTGTCCCCATGGGCACTGTCAATATGAGCACTGTCACCATGGGAACTCTCACCATGAGCACTGTCACCATGGCCAGTGTCACCATGGCCACTGTCACCATAAGCACTGTCACAAAGGGAAATGTCACCATGGGCACTCTCACCATTTGCTCTGTCACCGTGGGCACTGTCACCATAAGCACTGTCACCATGAGCACTGTTCAACATGGGCACTGTCACCTAGAGCACTGCCACTGTGGGCACTATCACCGTGAGCACTGTCACCATGAGCACTGTCACCATGGACACTGTCACCATGAGCATTGTGACCTTGAGCACTGTCACCATGGGAACTTTCACCATGGGCACTGTAACCATGGGCACTGTCACCATGGACAATGTCACCTTGGGAACCGTCACCATGGAAAATGTCACCATGGGCACTGTTGGCCATGGACACTGTCACCATGGGCACTGTGAACATGAGCACTGTCACCATGTAAACTCTTACCATGAACACTGTCACCATGGGAAATGTCACCATGGGCACTGTCACCATGGACACTGTCACCATGAGCACTATCATCATGGGCTGTGCTACCATGAGGAATTTCACCATCGGAACTCCAACCATGTACACCGCCAGCATGAGCACAGTCACCATGGGCAGTGTCACCATGAGCACTATCACCATGAGCACTATCACCATGTGCACTATCACCACGGACACTGTCACCGTGAGAACTATCACCGTGAGCACTGTCACCATGAGAACTGTCACCATGGGCACTGTAACCATGGGAACTGTCACCATGAGCACTATCACCGTGACCACTATCAACATGGGCAGTGTCACCGTGAGCACTATCTCCGTGAACACTTTCACCATGACTACTATCACCGTGGGCACTATAAGCATGAGCACTATCACCATGAGCACTGTCACTGCGGGCACTGTCACCGTGTTCACTGTCACCATGAGCACTGTAACCATGAGCCCTATCACCATGGGAACTGTCACCATGGGAACAGTCACTATGGGCACTGCCATGATGAGCACTGTCACCATGGGAACTCTCACCATGAGCACTATCACCATGGGAAATGTCACCATGGGCACTGTCACCATGGGCACTGTCACCATGGGCGCTGTCACCATGGAAACTGTCACCATGAGCACTATAATCATGGGCAGTGCCACCATAAGGAATTTCACCATTGTAACACCAACCATATACACCGCCAGCATGAGCACAGTCACCATGGGGACTGTCAACATGAGCACTGTCACCATGGGAAATGTCTACATGAGCACTATCACCATGATCACTATCACCAAGGGCACTGTCACCATGAGCACTATCACCGTGGACAATGTCACCATGAGAACTATCACCGTGAGCACTATCACCATGGGAAGTGTCACCGTGAGAACTGTCACCATGGACATTGTCACCGTGGGCACTGTCACCATGAGCACTGTCACCATGAGCACTGTCACTGTTGGTACTGTCACCATGAGCAATGTCACCATTGGCACTGTCACCATGTGCCCTGTCACCATAGGCACTGTCACCGTGGACACTGTCACCATGAACAATATCATCATAGGCAGTGCCACCATAAGGAATTTCACCATGGGAACTCCAACCATGTATAGCACCAGCATGAGCATAGTCATCATGGTCAGTGTCACCATGAACACTGCCACCATGGGCACTTTCAACATGGGCACAGTCACCATGCGAACTATCACCATAAGGACTACCACCATGAGCAATATTACTATGAACACTATCACCAAGGACACTGTCAACGTGAGCACTATCACCGTAAGCACTATCACCATGAGCACTGTCACCGTGAGCACTGTCACCATGGGCAATTTCAACATGGCCACTGTCACCATGGGCACTGTCACCATGGGAACTCTCACCATGAACACTGTCACCATGGGAAATGTCATTATGGGCAGTGTCACCTTGGGCACTGTCACCATGGGCAGTGTCACCATGAGCACTATTACCATGAGCAGTATCACCATGAGCACTATCACCATGGGCACTGTCACAGTGAGCACTATTACCATGGGTACTATCACCAAGGGCACTGTCATCGTGAACACTGTCACCATGAGCACTGTTACCGTGGGCCTTGCCACCATGAGCACTGTCATCATGGCCACTGTCACCATGCGGACTGCCACCATGAGCACTATCACAGTGGGCACTGTCACCATGAGAACTGTCACCATGGGCAGTGTATCCATGGGAACTGTCACCATGGGCACTATCATGGTGAGCACTATCACCATGGGAACTGTCACCATCGGAACAGTCACCATGCGCACTGTAACCATTGGCACTGCCACAGTGAGCACTGTCACAGTGAGCACTGTCACCATGGGAACTGTCACCATGTGCAGTGTCACCATGGGAACTCTCACTATGAGCACTGTCACCATGGGAAATGTCACTATGGGCAGTGTCACCATGGGCACTGTCACCATGGGTAGTGTCACCATGAGCACTATTACCATGAGCACTATCACCATGAGCACTATCATCACGGGCAGTGCCACCATGAGCACTATCACCGTGAGCACTATCACCATAGGTAGTGTCACCATGAGCAATATCACCATGGGCACTGTCACCATGAGCACTATTACAATGGGCATTATCACCATGAGCACTATCACCGTGAGCACTTTCAGTGTGGGCATTGTCACCATGTGCACTGTCACCATGAGCACTGTCACCATGAGCACTATCACCATGGCAAAGTTGACCATGGGAATGGTCACCATGGGCAATGTCAACATGAGCACTGTCACCATGGGCACTGTCACCATGGGCACTGTCACCATGGGTATGCTGACCATGGGCACTTTCAACATGGGCACTGTCACCATGCGAAAAGTCACCATGAGCACTATCACCATGAGCACTATCACCAAGGGCACTGTCACCATGAGCACTGTCACCGTGTGCACTGTCACAGTGGGCACTATCAACATGAGCACTGTCATCATGAGCACTGTCACCATAGGAAATGTCACAGTGAGCACTGGCACTGTGGGCACTATCACCGTGGGCACTGTCACCATAGGCACTGTCACCATGGACACTGTCACCATGAGCACTATCATCATCGGCAGTGCTACCATGAGGAATTTCACCATCGGAACTCCAACCAAGTACAACGCCAGCATGAGCACAGTCATTATGGGCAGTGCCACTATGAGCACTGTCACCATGGGCACTTTCAACATGGGCCCTGTCACCATGCGAACTATCTCCATGAGCACTATCAGCGTGAGCAATTTCACCATGAGCACTGTCACCATGGGCACTGTCACAATGAGCACTGTCACCATGGGCACTGTAACCATGGGGACTTTCACCCTGAGCACTATCACCGTGAGCACTATCACCATGGGCAGGGTCACCGTGAGCAATATCACCAAGGGCACTGTGACTGTGAGCACTATTACCATGGGCAATATCACCATGAGCACTATCACCGTGAGCACTGTCACCGTGGGCACTGTCATCGTGTGCACTGTCACCATGAGCACTATCACCATGTGAACTGTCTCCATGGGAATGGTCACCATGGGCACTGTCAAGATGAGCACTGTCACCATGGGAAATCTCACCATGAGCACTGTCACCATGGGAAATGTCACCATGGGCACTATCATCATGGGCAGTGCCACCATGAGGAATTTCACCATGAAAACTTCAACCGTGTACACCACCAGCTTTAGCACAGTCACCATGGGCTGTGTCACCATGAGCAGTGTCACCATGGGCACTGTCTCCATGCGAACTGTCACCATGAGCACTGTCACCATGGGCAATGTCACCATGAGCACTGTCACTGTGGGCACTGTCACCATGGGAACTGTCACCATGAGCACTATCACCGTGAGCACTATCACCATGGGCAGTGTCACTGTGAGCAATATCACCATCGCACTGTCACCATGAGCACTATTAACAAGGGTACTATCACCAAGGGCACTGTCACCATGAGCACTGTCTTCATGGGCACTGTCACCATAGGAACTGTCACCATGAGCACTGTCACTGTGGGCACTATCACCCTGAGCACTATCAAAATGGGCACTGTCACCATAGGCACTGTCACCATGGACACTGTCACCATGAGCACTATCATCATGGGCAGTGCTACCATGAGCAATTTCACCATCGGAACTCCATCCATGTACACCGCCAGCGTGAGCACAGTCAACATGGGCAGTGTCACCATGAGCAGTGTCCCCATGGGCACTTTCAACATGGGCCCTATCACCATGCGAACTGTCACCATGAGCACTATCACCATGAGCACTGTCACCATGAGCATAGTCACCATCGGGTCTGTCACCATGAGCACTATGACCGTGTGCACTATCACCATAGGTAGTGTCACGGTGAGCAATATCACCATGGGCACTGTCACCATGAGCACTATTACCATGGGCACTATCACCATGAGCACTATCACAGTGAGCACTGTCACCGTGGGCAATGTCACCATGTGCACTGTCACCATGAGCACTGTCACCATGAGCACTATCACCATGGGAAGTGTCAACATGGGAACGGTCACCATGGGCACTGTCAACGTGAGCACTGTCAGCATGGGAACTCTCACCAGGAGCACTGTCTCCATGGGAAATGTCACCCTGGACACTGTTCACTATGGGAAGTGTCACCATGAGCACTGTCACCATGGGCACTGTCACTATGGACACTGTCTCCATGGGCACTCTCACCATGGACACTGTCACTGTGGAAAATGTCACCATGGGCACTGTAACCATCTACACTGTCCCCAGGAGCACTATCACCATGGACACTGTATCCATCAGCATTGTCCCCATGGGCACTGTCAATATGAGCACTGTCACCATGGGAACTCTCACCATGAGCACTGTCACCATGGCCAGTGTCACCATGGCCACTGTCACCATAAGCACTGTCACAAAGGGAAATGTCACCATGGGCACTCTCACCATTTGCTCTGTCACCGTGGGCACTGTCACCATGAGCACTGTTCAACATGGGCACTGTCACCTAGAGCACTGCCACTGTGGGCACTATCACCGTGAGCACTGTCACCATGAGCACTGTCACCATGGACACTGTCACCATGAGCATTGTGACCTTGAGCACTGTCACCATGGGAACTTTCACCATGGGCACTGTAACCATGGGCACTGTCACCATGGACAATGTCACCTTGGGAACCGTCACCATGGAAAATGTCACCATGGGCACTGTTGGCCATGGACACTGTCACCATGGGCACTGTGAACATGAGCACTGTCACCATGTAAACTCTTACCATGAACACTGTCACCATGGGAAATGTCACCATGGGCACTGTCACCATGGACACTGTCACCATGAGCACTATCATCATGGGCTGTGCTACCATGAGGAATTTCACCATCGGAACTCCAACCATGTACACCGCCAGCATGAGCACAGTCACCATGGGCAGTGTCACCATGAGCACTATCACCATGAGCACTATCACCATGTGCACTATCACCACGGACACTGTCACCGTGAGAACTATCACCGTGAGCACTGTCACCATGAGAACTGTCACCATGGGCACTGTAACCATGGGAACTGTCACCATGAGCACTATCACCGTGACCACTATCAACATGGGCAGTGTCACCGTGAGCACTATCTCCGTGAACACTTTCACCATGACTACTATCACCGTGGGCACTATAAGCATGAGCACTATCACCATGAGCACTGTCACTGCGGGCACTGTCACCGTGTTCACTGTCACCATGAGCACTGTAACCATGAGCCCTATCACCATGGGAACTGTCACCATGGGAACAGTCACTATGGGCACTGCCATGATGAGCACTGTCACCATGGGAACTCTCACCATGAGCACTATCACCATGGGAAATGTCACCATGGGCACTGTCACCATGGGCGCTGTCACCATGGAAACTGTCACCATGAGCACTATAATCATGGGCAGTGCCACCATAAGGAATTTCACCATTGTGACACCAACCATATACACCGCCAGCATGAGCACAGTCACCATGGGGACTGTCAACATGAGCACTGTCACCATGGGAAATGTCTACATGAGCACTATCACCATGATCACTATCACCAAGGGCACTGTCACCATGAGCACTATCACCGTGGACAATGTCACCATGAGAACTATCACCGTGAGCACTATCACCATGGGAAGTGTCACCGTGAGAACTGTCACCATGGACATTGTCACCGTGGGCACTGTCACCATGAGCACTGTCACCATGAGCACTGTCACTGTTGGTACTGTCACCATGAGCAATGTCACCATTGGCACTGTCACCATGTGCCCTGTCACCATAGGCACTGTCACCGTGGACACTGTCACCATGAACAATATCATCATAGGCAGTGCCACCATAAGGAATTTCACCATGGGAACTCCAACCATGTATAGCACCAGCATGAGCATAGTCATCATGGTCAGTGTCACCATGAACACTGCCACCATGGGCACTTTCAACATGGGCACAGTCACCATGCGAACTATCACCATAAGGACTACCACCATGAGCAATATTACTATGAACACTATCACCAAGGACACTGTCAACGTGAGCACTCTCACCGTAAGCACTATCACCATGAGCACTGTCACCGTGAGCACTGTCACCATGGGCAATTTCAACATGGCCACTGTCACCATGGGCACTGTCACCATGGGAACTCTCACCATGAACACTGTCACCATGGGAAATGTCATTATGGGCAGTGTCACCTGGGCACTGTCACCATGGGCAGTGTCACCATGAGCACTATTACCATGAGCAGTATCACCATGAGCACTATCACCATGGGCACTGTCACAGTGAGCACTATTACCATGGGTACTATCACCAAGGGCACTGTCATCATGAACACTGTCACCATGAGCACTGTTACCGTGGGCCTTGCCACCATGAGCACTGTCATCATGGCCACTGTCACCATGCGGACTGCCACCATGAGCACTATCACAGTGGGCACTGTCACCATGAGAACTGTCACCATGGGCAGTGTATCCATGGGAACTGTCACCATGGGCACTATCATGGTGAGCACTATCACCATGGGAACTGTCACCATAGGAACAGTCACCATGCGCACTGTAACCATTGGCACTGCCACAGTGAGCACTGTCACAGTGAGCACTGTCACCATGGGAACTGTCACCATGTGCAGTGTCACCATGGGAACTCTCACTATGAGCACTGTCACCATGGGAAATGTCACTATGGGCAGTGTCACCATGGGCACTGTCACCATGGGTAGTGTCACCATGAGCACTATTACCATGAGCACTATCACCATGAGCACTATCATCACAGGCAGTGCCACCATGAGCACTATCACCGTGAGCACTATCACCATGGGTAGTGTCACCATGAGCAATATCACCATGGGCACTGTCACCATGAGCACTATTACAATGGGCATTATCACCATGAGCAATATCACCATGAGCACTGTCACCATGAGCACTATCACCATGGCAAAGTTGACCATGGGAATGGTCACCATGGGCAATGTCAACATGAGCACTGTCACCATGGGCACTGTCACCATGGGCACTGTCACCATGGGTATGCTGACCATGGGCACTTTCAACATGGGCACTGTCACCATGCGAAAAGTCACCATGAGCACTATCACCATGAGCACTATCACCAAGGGCACTGTCACCATGAGCACTGTCACCGTGTGCACTGTCACAGTGGGCACTATCAACATGAGCACTGTCATCATGAGCACTGTCACCATAGGAAATGTCACAGTGAGCACTGGCACTGTGGGCACTATCACCGTGGGCACTGTCACCATAGGCACTGTCACCATGGACACTGTCACCATGAGCACTATCATCATCGGCAGTGCTACCATGAGGAATTTCACCATCGGAACTCCAACCAAGTACAACGCCAGCATGAGCACAGTCATTATGGGCAGTGCCACTATGAGCACTGTCACCATGGGCACTTTCAACATGGGCCCTGTCACCATGCGAACTATCTCCATGAGCACTATCAGCGTGAGCAATTTCACCATGAGCACTGTCACCATGGGCACTGTCACAATGAGCACTGTCACCATGGGCACTGTAACCATGGGGACTTTCACCCTGAGCACTATCACCGTGAGCACTATCACCATGGGCAGGGTCACCGTGAGCAATATCACCAAGGGCACTGTGAATGTGAGCACTATTACCATGGGCAATATCACCATGAGCACTATCACCGTGAGCACTGTCACCGTGGGCACTGTCATCGTGTGCACTGTCACCATGAGCACTATCACCATGTGAACTGTCTCCATGGGAATGGTCACCATGGGCACTGTCAAGATGAGCACTGTCACCATGGGAACTCTCACCATGAGCACTGTCACCATGGGAAATGTCACCATGGGCACTATCATCATGGGCAGTGCCACCATGAGGAATTTCACCATGAGAACTTCAACCGTGTACACCACCAGCTTTAGCACAGTCACCATGGGCTGTGTCACCATGAGCAGTGTCACCATGGGCACTGTCTCCATGCGAACTGTCACCATGAGCACTGTCACCATGGGCAATGTCACCATGAGCACTGTCACTGTGGGCACTGTCACCATGGGAACTGTCACCATGAGCACTATCACCGTGAGCACTATCACCATGGGCAGTGTCACTGTGAGCAATATCACCATCGCACTGTCACCATGAGCACTATTAACAAGGGTACTATCACCAAGGGCACTGTCACCATGAGCACTGTCTTCATGGGCACTGTCACCATAGGAACTGTCACCATGAGCACTGTCACTGTGGGCACTATCACCCTGAGCACTATCAAAATGGGCACTGTCACCATAGGCACTGTCACCATGGACACTGTCACCATGAGCACTATCATCATGGGCAGTGCTACCATGAGCAATTTCACCATCGGAACTCCATCCATGTACACCGCCAGCGTGAGCACAGTCAACATGGGCAGTGTCACCATGAGCAGTGTCCCCATGGGCACTTTCAACATGGGCCCTATCACCATGCGAACTGTCACCATGAGCACTATCACCATGAGCACTGTCACCATGAGCATAGTCACCATCGGGTCTGTCACCATGAGCACTATGACCGTGTGCACTATCACCATAGGTAGTGTCATGGTGAGCAATATCACCATGGGCACTGTCACCATGAGCACTATTACCATGGGCACTATCACCATGAGCACTATCACAGTGAGCACTGTCACCGTGGGCAATGTCACCATGTGCACTGTCACCATGAGCACTGTCACCATGAGCACTATCACCATGGGAAGTGTCAACATGGGAACGGTCACCATGGGCACTGTCAACGTGAGCACTGTCAGCATGGGAACTCTCACCAGGAGCACTGTCTCCATGGGAAATGTCACCCTGGACACTGTTCACTATGGGAAGTGTCACCATGAGCACTGTCACCATGGGCACTGTCACTATGGACACTGTCTCCATGGGCACTCTCACCATGGACACTGTCACTGTGGAAAATGTCACCATGGGCACTGTAACCATCTACACTGTCCCCAGGAGCACTATCACCATGGACACTGTATCCATCAGCATTGTCCCCATGGGCACTGTCAATATGAGCACTGTCACCATGGGAACTCTCACCATGAGCACTGTCACCATGGCCAGTGTCACCATGGCCACTGTCACCATAAGCACTGTCACAAAGGGAAATGTCACCATGGGCACTCTCACCATTTGCTCTGTCACCGTGGGCACTGTCACCATGAGCACTGTTCAACATGGGCACTGTCACCTAGAGCACTGCCACTGTGGGCACTATCACCGTGAGCACTGTCACCATGAGCACTGTCACCATGGACACTGTCACCATGAGCATTGTGACCTTGAGCACTGTCACCATGGGAACTTTCACCATGGGCACTGTAACCATGGGCACTGTCACCATGGACAATGTCACCTTGGGAACCGTCACCATGGAAAATGTCACCATGGGCACTGTTGGCCATGGACACTGTCACCATGGGCACTGTGAACATGAGCACTGTCACCATGTAAACTCTTACCATGAACACTGTCACCATGGGAAATGTCACCATGGGCACTGTCACCATGGACACTGTCACCATGAGCACTATCATCATGGGCTGTGCTACCATGAGGAATTTCACCATCGGAACTCCAACCATGTACACCGCCAGCATGAGCACAGTCACCATGGGCAGTGTCACCATGAGCACTATCACCATGAGCACTATCACCATGTGCACTATCACCACGGACACTGTCACCGTGAGAACTATCACCGTGAGCACTGTCACCATGAGAACTGTCACCATGGGCACTGTAACCATGGGAACTGTCACCATGAGCACTATCACCGTGACCACTATCAACATGGGCAGTGTCACCGTGAGCACTATCTCCGTGAACACTTTCACCATGACTACTATCACCGTGGGCACTATAAGCATGAGCACTATCACCATGAGCACTGTCACTGCGGGCACTGTCACCGTGTTCACTGTCACCATGAGCACTGTAACCATGAGCCCTATCACCATGGGAACTGTCACCATGGGAACAGTCACTATGGGCACTGCCATGATGAGCACTGTCACCATGGGAACTCTCACCATGAGCACTATCACCATGGGAAATGTCACCATGGGCACTGTCACCATGGGCACTGTCACCATGGGCGCTGTCACCATGGAAACTGTCACCATGAGCACTATAATCATGGGCAGTGCCACCATAAGGAATTTCACCATTGTAACACCAACCATATACACCGCCAGCATGAGCACAGTCACCATGGGGACTGTCAACATGAGCACTGTCACCATGGGAAATGTCTACATGAGCACTATCACCATGATCACTATCACCAAGGGCACTGTCACCATGAGCACTATCACCGTGGACAATGTCACCATGAGAACTATCACCGTGAGCACTATCACCATGGGAAGTGTCACCGTGAGAACTGTCACCATGGACATTGTCACCGTGGGCACTGTCACCATGAGCACTGTCACCATGAGCACTGTCACTGTTGGTACTGTCACCATGAGCAATGTCACCATTGGCACTGTCACCATGTGCCCTGTCACCATAGGCACTGTCACCGTGGACACTGTCACCATGAACAATATCATCATAGGCAGTGCCACCATGAGGAATTTCACCATGGGAACTCCAACCATGTATAGCACCAGCATGAGCATAGTCATCATGGTCAGTGTCACCATGAACACTGCCACCATGGGCACTTTCAACATGGGCACAGTCACCATGCGAACTATCACCATAAGGACTACCACCATGAGCAATATTACTATGAACACTATCACCAAGGACACTGTCAACGTGAGCACTATCACCGTAAGCACTATCACCATGAGCACTGTCACCGTGAGCACTGTCACCATGGGCAATTTCAACATGGCCACTGTCACCATGGGCACTGTCACCATGGGAACTCTCACCATGAACACTGTCACCATGGGAAATGTCATTATGGGCAGTGTCACCTTGGGCACTGTCACCATGGGCAGTGTCACCATGAGCACTATTACCATGAGCAGTATCACCATGAGCACTATCACCATGGGCACTGTCACAGTGAGCACTATTACCATGGGTACTATCACCAAGGGCACTGTCATCGTGAACACTGTCACCATGAGCACTGTTACCGTGGGCCTTGCCACCATGAGC
The DNA here is from genome assembly GCF_028023285.1 of Balaenoptera ricei. NCBI lineage: Eukaryota > Metazoa > Chordata > Mammalia > Artiodactyla > Balaenopteridae > Balaenoptera > Balaenoptera ricei. The sequence goes on along the minus strand of NW_026777465.1, from coordinate 347,884 downwards.
ACTGTCATCATGGCCACTGTCACCATGCGGACTGCCACCATGAGCACTATCACAGTGGGCACTGTCACCATGAGAACTGTCACCATGGGCAGTGTATCCATGGGAACTGTCACCATGGGCACTATCATGGTGAGCACTATCACCATGGGAACTGTCACCATCGGAACAGTCACCATGCGCACTGTAACCATTGGCACTGCCACAGTGAGCACTGTCACAGTGAGCACTGTCACCATGGGAACTGTCACCATGTGCAGTGTCACCATGGGAACTCTCACTATGAGCACTGTCACCATGGGAAATGTCACTATGGGCAGTGTCACCATGGGCACTGTCACCATGGGTAGTGTCACCATGAGCACTATTACCATGAGCACTATCACCATGAGCACTATCATCACGGGCAGTGCCACCATGAGCACTATCACCGTGAGCACTATCACCATGGGTAGTGTCACCATGAGCAATATCACCATGGGCACTGTCACCATGAGCACTATTACAATGGGCATTATCACCATGAGCACTATCACCGTGAGCACTTTCAGTGTGGGCATTGTCACCATGTGCACTGTCACCATGAGCACTGTCACCATGAGCACTATCACCATGGCAAAGTTGACCATGGGAATGGTCACCATGGGCAATGTCAACATGAGCACTGTCACCATGGGCACTGTCACCATGGGTATGCTGACCATGGGCACTTTCAACATGGGCACTGTCACCATGCGAAAAGTCACCATGAGCACTATCACCATGAGCACTATCACCAAGGGCACTGTCACCATGAGCACTGTCACCGTGTGCACTGTCACAGTGGGCACTATCAACATGAGCACTGTCATCATGAGCACTGTCGCCATAGGAAATGTCACAGTGAGCACTGTCACTGTGGGCACTATCACCATGGGCACTGTCACCATGGACACTGTCACCATGAGCACTATCATCATCGGCAGTGCTACCATGAGGAATTTCACCATCGGAACTCCAACCAAGTACAACGCCAGCATGAGCACAGTCATTATGGGCAGTGCCACTATGAGCACTGTCACCATGGGCACTTTCAACATGGGCCCTGTCACCATGCGAACTATCTCCATGAGCACTATCAGCGTGAGCAATTTCACCATGAGCACTGTCACCATGGGCACTGTCACAATGAGCACTGTCACCATGGGCACTGTAACCATGGGGACTTTCACCCTGAGCACTATCACCGTGAGCACTATCACCATGGGCAGGGTCACCGTGAGCAATATCACCAAGGGCACTGTGACTGTGAGCACTATTACCATGGGCAATATCACCATGAGCACTATCACCGTGAGCACTGTCACCGTGGGCACTCTCATCGTGTGCACTGTCACCATGAGCACTATCACCATGTGAACTGTCTCCATAGGAATGGTCACCATGGGCACTGTCAAGATGAGCACTGTCACCATGGGAACTCTCACCATGAGCACTGTCACCATGGGAAATGTCACCATGGGCACTATCATCATGGGCAGTGCCACCATGAGGAATTTCACCATGAGAACTTCAACCGTGTACACCACCAGCTTTAGCACAGTCACCATGGGCTGTGTCACCATGAGCAGTGTCACCATGGGCACTGTCTCCATGCGAACTGTCACCATGAGCACTGTCACCATGGGCAATGTCACCATGAGCACTGTCACTGTGGGCACTGTCACCATGGGAACTGTCACCATGAGCACTATCACCGTGAGCACTATCACCATGGGCAGTGTCACTGTGAGCAATATCACCATCGCACTGTCACCATGAGCACTATTAACAAGGGTACTATCACCAAGGGCACTGTCACCATGAGCACTGTCATCATGGGCACTGTCACCATAGGAACTGTCACCATGAGCACTGTCACTGTGGGCACTATCACCCTGAGCACTATCAAAATGGGCACTGTCACCATAGGCACTGTCACCATGGACACTGTCACCATGAGCACTATCATCATGGGCAGTGCTACCATGAGCAATTTCACCATCGGAACTCCATCCATGTACACCGCCAGCGTGAGCACAGTCAACATGGGCAGTGTCACCATGAGCAGTGTCCCCATGGGCACTTTCAACATGGGCCCTATCACCATGCGAACTGTCACCATGAGCACTATCACCATGAGCACTGTCACCATGAGCATAGTCACCATCAGGTCTGTCACCATGAGCACTATGACCGTGTGCACTATCACCATAGGTAGTGTCACGGTGAGCAATATCACCATGGGCACTGTCACCATGAGCACTATTACCATGGGCACTATCACCATGAGCACTATCACAGTGAGCACTGTCACCGTGGGCAATGTCACCATGTGCACTGTCACCATGAGCACTGTCACCATGAGCACTATCACCATGGGAAGTGTCAACATGGGAACGGTCACCATGGGCACTGTCAACGTGAGCACTGTCAGCATGGGAACTCTCACCAGGAGCACTGTCTCCATGGGAAATGTCACCCTGGACACTGTTCACTATGGGAAGTGTCACCATGAGCACTGTCACCATGGGCACTGTCACTATGGACACTGTCTCCATGGGCACTCTCACCATGGACACTGTCACTGTGGAAAATGTCACCATGGGCACTGTAACCATCTACACTGTCCCCAGGAGCACTATCACCATGGACACTGTATCCATCAGCATTGTCCCCATGGGCACTGTCAATATGAGCACTGTCACCATGGGAACTCTCACCATGAGCACTGTCACCATGGCCAGTGTCACCATGGCCACTGTCACCATAAGCACTGTCACAAAGGGAAATGTCACCATGGGCACTCTCACCATTTGCTCTGTCACCGTGGGCACTGTCACCATGAGCACTGTTCAACATGGGCACTGTCACCTAGAGCACTGCCACTGTGGGCACTATCACCGTGAGCACTGTCACCATGAGCACTGTCACCATGGACACTGTCACCATGAGCATTGTGACCTTGAGCACTGTCACCATGGGAACTTTCACCATGGGCACTGTAACCATGGGCACTGTCACCATGGACAATGTCACCTTGGGAACCGTCACCATGGAAAATGTCACCATGGGCACTGTTGGCCATGGACACTGTCACCATGGGCACTGTGAACATGAGCACTGTCACCATGTAAACTCTTACCATGAACACTGTCACCATGGGAAATGTCACCATGGGCACTGTCACCATGGACACTGTCACCATGAGCACTATCATCATGGGCTGTGCTACCATGAGGAATTTCACCATCGGAACTCCAACCATGTACACCGCCAGCATGAGCACAGTCACCATGGGCAGTGTCACCATGAGCACTATCACCATGAGCACTATCACCATGTGCACTATCACCACGGACACTGTCACCGTGAGAACTATCACCGTGAGCACTGTCACCATGAGAACTGTCACCATGGGCACTGTAACCATGGGAACTGTCACCATGAGCACTATCACCGTGACCACTATCAACATGGGCAGTGTCACCGTGAGCACTATCTCCGTGAACACTTTCACCATGACTACTATCACCGTGGGCACTATAAGCATGAGCACTATCACCATGAGCACTGTCACTGCGGGCACTGTCACCGTGTTCACTGTCACCATGAGCACTGTAACCATGAGCCCTATCACCATGGGAACTGTCACCATGGGAACAGTCACTATGGGCACTGCCATGATGAGCACTGTCACCATGGGAACTCTCACCATGAGCACTATCACCATGGGAAATGTCACCATGGGCACTGTCACCATGGGCACTGTCACCATGGGCGCTGTCACCATGGAAACTGTCACCATGAGCACTATAATCATGGGCAGTGCCACCATAAGGAATTTCACCATTGTAACACCAACCATATACACCGCCAGCATGAGCACAGTCACCATGGGGACTGTCAACATGAGCACTGTCACCATGGGAAATGTCTACATGAGCACTATCACCATGATCACTATCACCAAGGGCACTGTCACCATGAGCACTATCACCGTGGACAATGTCACCATGAGAACTATCACCGTGAGCACTATCACCATGGGAAGTGTCACCGTGAGAACTGTCACCATGGACATTGTCACCGTGGGCACTGTCACCATGAGCACTGTCACCATGAGCACTGTCACTGTTGGTACTGTCACCATGAGCAATGTCACCATTGGCACTGTCACCGTGGACACTGTCACCATGAACAATATCATCATAGGCAGTGCCACCATAAGGAATTTCACCATGGGAACTCCAACCATGTATAGCACCAGCATGAGCATAGTCATCATGGTCAGTGTCACCATGAACACTGCCACCATGGGCACTTTCAACATGGGCACAGTCACCATGCGAACTATCACCATAATGACTACCACCATGAGCAATATTACTATGAACACTATCACCAAGGACACTGTCAACGTGAGCACTATCACCGTAAGCACTATCACCATGAGCACTGTCACCGTGAGCACTGTCACCATGGGCAATTTCAACATGGCCACTGTCACCATGGGCACTGTCACCATGGGAACTCTCACCATGAACACTGTCACCATGGGAAATGTCATTATGGGCAGTGTCACCTTGGGCACTGTCACCATGGGCAGTGTCACCATGAGCACTATTACCATGAGCAGTATCACCATGGGCACTGTCACAGTGAGCACTATTACCATGGGTACTATCACCAAGGGCACTGTCATCGTGAACACTGTCACCATGAGCACTGTTACCGTGGGTCTTGCCACCATGAGCACTGTCATCATGGCCACTGTCACCATGCGGACTGCCACCATGAGCACTATCACAGTGGGCACTGTCACCATGAGAACTGTCACCATGGGCAGTGTATCCATGGGAACTGTCACCATGGGCACTATCATGGTGAGCACTATCACCATGGGAACTGTCACCATCGGAACAGTCACCATGCGCACTGTAACCATTGGCACTGCCACAGTGAGCACTGTCACAGTGAGCACTGTCACCATGGGAACTGTCACCATGTGCAGTGTCACCATGGGAACTCTCACTATGAGCACTGTCACCATGGGAAATGTCACTATGGGCAGTGTCACCATGGGCACTGTCACCATGGGTAGTGTCACCATGAGCACTATTACCATGAGCACTATCACCATGAGCACTATCATCACGGGCAGTGCCACCATGAGCACTATCACCGTGAGCACTATCACCATGGGTAGTGTCACCATGAGCAATATCACCATGGGCACTGTCACCATGAGCACTATTACAATGGGCATTATCACCATGAGCACTATCACCGTGAGCACTTTCAGTGTGGGCATTGTCACCATGTGCACTGTCACCATGAGCACTGTCACCATGAGCACTATCACCATGGCAAAGTTGACCATGGGAATGGTCACCATGGGCAATGTCAACATGAGCACTGTCACCATGGGCACTGTCACCATGGGCACTGTCACCATGGGTATGCTGACCATGGGCACTTTCAACATGGGCACTGTCACCATGCGAAAAGTCACCATGAGCACTATCACCATGAGCACTATCACCAAGGGCACTGTCACCATGAGCACTGTCACCGTGTGCACTGTCACAGTGGGCACTATCAACATGAGCACTGTCATCATGAGCACTGTCACCATAGGAAATGTCACAGTGAGCACTGTCACTGTGGGCACTATCACCGTGGGCACTGTCACCATAGGCACTGTCACCATGGACACTGTCACCATGAGCACTATCATCATCGGCAGTGCTACCATGAGGAATTTCACCATCGGAACTCCAACCAAGTACAACGCCAGCATGAGCACAGTCATTATGGGCAGTGCCACTATGAGCACTGTCACCATGGGCACTTTCAACATGGGCCCTGTCACCATGCGAACTATCTCCATGAGCACTATCAGCGTGAGCAATTTCACCATGAGCACTGTCACCATGGGCACTGTCACAATGAGCACTGTCACCATGGGCACTGTAACCATGGGGACTTTCACCCTGAGCACTATCACCGTGAGCACTATCACCATGGGCAGGGTCACCGTGAGCAATATCACCAAGGGCACTGTGAATGTGAGCACTATTACCATGGGCAATATCACCATGAGCACTATCACCGTGAGCACTGTCACCGTGGGCACTGTCATCGTGTGCACTGTCACCATGAGCACTATCACCATGTGAACTGTCACCATGGGAATGGTCACCATGGGCACTGTCAAGATGAGCACTCTCACCATGGGAACTCTCACCATGAGCACTGTCACCATGGGAAATGTCACCATGGGCACTATCATCATGGGCAGTGCCACCATGAGGAATTTCACCATGAAAACTTCAACCGTGTACATCACCAGCTTTAGCACAGTCACCATGGGCTGTGTCACCATGAGCAGTGTCACCATGGGCACTGTCTCCATGCGAACTGTCACCATGAGCACTGTCACCATGGGCAATGTCACCATGAGCACTGTCACTGTGGGCACTGTCACCATGGGAACTGTCACCATGAGCACTATCACCGTGAGCACTATCACCATGGGCAGTGTCACTGTGAGCAATATCACCATCGCACTGTCACCATGAGCACTATTAACAAGGGTACTATCACCAAGGGCACTGTCACCATGAGCACTGTCTTCATGGGCACTGTCACCATAGGAACTGTCACCATGAGCACTGTCACTGTGGGCACTATCACCCTGAGCACTATCAAAATGGGCACTGTCACCATAGGCACTGTCACCATGGACACTGTCACCATGAGCACTATCATCATGGGCAGTGCTACCATGAGCAATTTCACCATCGGAACTCCATCCATGTACACCGCCAGCGTGAGCACAGTCAACATGGGCAGTGTCACCATGAGCAGTGTCCCCATGGGCACTTTCAACATGGGCCCTATCACCATGCGAACTGTCACCATGAGCACTATCACCATGAGCACTGTCACCATGAGCATAGTCACCATCGGGTCTGTCACCATGAGCACTATGACCGTGTGCACTATCACCATAGGTAGTGTCACGGTGAGCAATATCACCATGGGCACTGTCACCATGAGCACTATTACCATGGGCACTATCACCATGAGCACTATCACAGTGAGCACTGTCACCGTGGGCAATGTCACCATGTGCACTGTCACCATGAGCACTGTCACCATGAGCACTATCACCATGGGAAGTGTCAACATGGGAACGGTCACCATGGGCACTGTCAACGTGAGCACTGTCAGCATGGGAACTCTCACCAGGAGCACTGTCTCCATGGGAAATGTCACCCTGGACACTGTTCACTATGGGAAGTGTCACCATGAGCACTGTCACCATGGGCACTGTCACTATGGACACTGTCTCCATGGGCACTCTCACCATGGACACTGTCACTGTGGAAAATGTCACCATGGGCACTGTAACCATCTACACTGTCCCCAGGAGCACTATCACCATGGACACTGTATCCATCAGCATTGTCCCCACGGGCACTGTCAATATGAGCACTGTCACCATGGGAACTCTCACCATGAGCACTGTCACCATGGCCAGTGTCACCATGGCCACTGTCACCATAAGCACTGTCACAAAGGGAAATGTCACCATGGGCACTCTCACCATTTGCTCTGTCACCGTGGGCACTGTCACCATAAGCACTGTCACCATGAGCACTGTTCAACATGGGCACTGTCACCTAGAGCACTGCCACTGTGGGCACTATCACCGTGAGCACTGTCACCATGAGCACTGTCACCATGGACACTGTCACCATGAGCATTGTGACCTTGAGCACTGTCACCATGGGAACTTTCACCATGGGCACTGTAACCATGGGCACTGTCACCATGGACAATGTCACCTTGGGAACCGTCACCATGGAAAATGTCACCATGGGCACTGTAACCATGGACACTGTCACCAGGAGCACTATGACCATGGACACTCTTTCCATGAGCATTGTCCCCATGTACACTGTCAACATTGGAACTGTCATCATGGGCACTGTCACCATGAGAACTATCACCATGAGCACCGTCAATATGGGAACTGCCACCATGAGCACTGTCACCGTGAGCACTGTCACCATGATCATTGTCACCAGGAGCATTGTCATCATGGGAAGTGTCACCATGAGTACTGTCACCATGGGCACTGTCACCATGGGCACTGTCAGCATGGGCACTCTCACCATGGGCACTGTTGACCATGGAAACTGTCACCATGGGCACTGTGAACATGAGCACTCTCACCATGGTAACTCTTACCATGAACACTGTCACCATGGGAAATGTCACCATGGGCACTGTCACCATGGGCACTGTCACCATGGATATTTTCACCATGTGCACTGTCACCATGGGAATTCTCACCATGAGCACTGTCACCATGGTAAATGTCACTATTGGCAGTGTCACCATGGGCACTGTCACCAAGGGCAGTGTCACCATGAGCACTATTACCATCAGCACTATCACCATGAGCACTATCACCATGGGTACTGTCACCATGAGAATTCTTACCATGGGTACTATCACCAAGGGCACTGTCACCGTGAGCATTGTCACCATGAGCACTATCACCGTGGGCACTGTCACCATGAGCACTGTCATCATGGTCACTGTCACCATGCGAACTGCCTCCATGAGCACTATCACAGTGGGCACTGTCACCATGAGCACTGTCACCATTGGCAGTGTATCCATGGGAACTGTCAAGATGAGCCCTGTCACCATGGGAATTCTCACCATGAGCACTGGCACCGTGGGCACTGTCAACATGAGCAGTGTCACCATGGAAACTCTCACCATGAGCACTGTCACCATGAGCACTGTCATCATGGGCACTGTCACCATAGGAACTGTCACCATGAGCACTGTCACTGTGGGCACTATCACCCTGAGCACTATCAAAATGGGCACTGTCACCATAGGCACTGTCACCATGGACACTGTCACCATGAGCACTATCATCATGGGCAGTGCTACCATGAGCAATTTCACCATCGGAACTCCATCCATGTACACCGCCAGCGTGAGCACAGTCAACATGGGCAGTGTCACCATGAGCAGTGTCCCCATGGGCACTTTCAACATGGGCCCTATCACCATGCGAACTGTCACCATGAGCACTATCACCATGAGCACTGTCACCATGAGCATAGTCACCATCGGGTCTGTCACCATGAGCACTATGACCGTGTGCACTATCACCATAGGTAGTGTCACGGTGAGCAATATCACCATGGGCACTGTCACCATGAGCACTATTACCATGGGCACTATCACCATGAGCACTATCACAGTGAGCACTGTCACCGTGGGCAATGTCACCATGTGCACTGTCACCATGAGCACTGTCACCATGAGCACTATCACCATGGGAAGTGTCAACATGGGAACGGTCACCATGGGCACTGTCAACGTGAGCACTGTCAGCATGGGAACTCTCACCAGGAGCACTGTCTCCATGGGAAATGTCACCCTGGACACTGTTCACTATGGGAAGTGTCACCATGAGCACTGTCACCATGGGCACTGTCACTATGGACACTGTCTCCATGGGCACTCTCACCATGGACACTGTCACTGTGGAAAATGTCACCATGGGCACTGTAACCATCTACACTGTCCCCAGGAGCACTATCACCATGGACACTGTATCCATCAGCATTGTCCCCATGGGCACTGTCAATATGAGCACTGTCACCATGGGAACTCTCACCATGAGCACTGTCACCATGGCCAGTGTCACCATGGCCACTGTCACCATAAGCACTGTCACAAAGGGAAATGTCACCATGGGCACTCTCACCATTTGCTCTGTCACCGTGGGCACTGTCACCATGAGCACTGTTCAACATGGGCACTGTCACCTAGAGCACTGCCACTGTGGGCACTATCACCGTGAGCACTGTCACCATGAGCACTGTCACCATGGACACTGTCACCATGAGCATTGTGACCTTGAGCACTGTCACCATGGGAACTTTCACCATGGGCACTGTAACCATGGGCACTGTCACCATGGACAATGTCACCTTGGGAACCGTCACCATGGAAAATGTCACCATGGGCACTGTTGGCCATGGACACTGTCACCATGGGCACTGTGAACATGAGCACTGTCACCATGTAAACTCTTACCATGAACACTGTCACCATGGGAAATGTCACCATGGGCACTGTCACCATGGACACTGTCACCATGAGCACTATCATCATGGGCTGTGCTACCATGAGGAATTTCACCATCGGAACTCCAACCATGTACACCGCCAGCATGAGCACAGTCACCATGGGCAGTGTCACCATGAGCACTATCACCATGAGCACTATCACCATGTGCACTATCACCACGGACACTGTCACCGTGAGAACTATCACCGTGAGCACTGTCACCATGAGAACTGTCACCATGGGCACTGTAACCATGGGAACTGTCACCATGAGCACTATCACCGTGACCACTATCAACATGGGCAGTGTCACCGTGAGCACTATCTCCGTGAACACTTTCACCATGACTACTATCACCGTGGGCACTATAAGCATGAGCACTATCACCATGAGCACTGTCACTGCGGGCACTGTCACCGTGTTCACTGTCACCATGAGCACTGTAACCATGAGCCCTATCACCATGGGAACTGTCACCATGGGAACAGTCACTATGGGCACTGCCATGATGAGCACTGTCACCATGGGAACTCTCACCATGAGCACTATCACCATGGGAAATGTCACCATGGGCACTGTCACCATGGGCACTGTCACCATGGGCGCTGTCACCATGGAAACTGTCACCATGAGCACTATAATCATGGGCAGTGCCACCATAAGGAATTTCACCATTGTAACACCAACCATATACACCGCCAGCATGAGCACAGTCACCATGGGGACTGTCAACATGAGCACTGTCACCATGGGAAATGTCTACATGAGCACTATCACCATGATCACTATCACCAAGGGCACTGTCACCATGAGCACTATCACCGTGGACAATGTCACCATGAGAACTATCACCGTGAGCACTATCACCATGGGAAGTGTCACCGTGAGAACTGTCACCATGGACATTGTCACCGTGGGCACTGTCACCATGAGCACTGTCACCATGAGCACTGTCACTGTTGGTACTGTCACCATGAGCAATGTCACCATTGGCACTGTCACCGTGGACACTGTCACCATGAACAATATCATCATAGGCAGTGCCACCATAAGGAATTTCACCATGGGAACTCCAACCATGTATAGCACCAGCATGAGCATAGTCATCATGGTCAGTGTCACCATGAACACTGCCACCATGGGCACTTTCAACATGGGCACAGTCACCATGCGAACTATCACCATAATGACTACCACCATGAGCAATATTACTATGAACACTATCACCAAGGACACTGTCAACGTGAGCACTATCACCGTAAGCACTATCACCATGAGCACTGTCACCGTGAGCACTGTCACCATGGGCAATTTCAACATGGCCACTGTCACCATGGGCACTGTCACCATGGGAACTCTCACCATGAACACTGTCACCATGGGAAATGTCATTATGGGCAGTGTCACCTTGGGCACTGTCACCATGGGCAGTGTCACCATGAGCACTATTACCATGAGCAGTATCACCATGAGCACTATCACCATGGGCACTGTCACAGTGAGCACTATTACCATGGGTACTATCACCAAGGGCACTGTCATCGTGAACACTGTCACCATGAGCACTGTTACCGTGGGTCTTGCCACCATGAGCACTGTCATCATGGCCACTGTCACCATGCGGACTGCCACCATGAGCACTATCACAGTGGGCACTGTCACCATGAGAACTGTCACCATGGGCAGTGTATCCATGGGAACTGTCACCATGGGCACTATCATGGTGAGCACTATCACCATGGGAACTGTCACCATCGGAACAGTCACCATGCGCACTGTAACCATTGGCACTGCCACAGTGAGCACTGTCACAGTGAGCACTGTCACCATGGGAACTGTCACCATGTGCAGTGTCACCATGGGAACTCTCACTATGAGCACTGTCACCATGGGAAATGTCACTATGGGCAGTGTCACCATGGGCACTGTCACCATGGGTAGTGTCACCATGAGCACTATTACCATGAGCACTATCACCATGAGCACTATCATCACGGGCAGTGCCACCATGAGCACTATCACCGTGAGCACTATCACCATGGGTAGTGTCACCATGAGCAATATCACCATGGGCACTGTCACCATGAGCACTATTACAATGGGCATTATCACCATGAGCACTATCACCGTGAGCACTTTCAGTGTGGGCATTGTCACCATGTGCACTGTCACCATGAGCACTGTCACCATGAGCACTATCACCATGGCAAAGTTGACCATGGGAATGGTCACCATGGGCAATGTCAACATGAGCACTGTCACCATGGGCACTGTCACCATGGGCACTGTCACCATGGGTATGCTGACCATGGGCACTTTCAACATGGGCACTGTCACCATGCGAAAAGTCACCATGAGCACTATCACCATGAGCACTATCACCAAGGGCACTGTCACCATGAGCACTGTCACCGTGTGCACTGTCACAGTGGGCACTATCAACATGAGCACTGTCATCATGAGCACTGTCACCATAGGAAATGTCACAGTGAGCACTGTCACTGTGGGCACTATCACCGTGGGCACTGTCACCATAGGCACTGTCACCATGGACACTGTCACCATGAGCACTATCATCATCGGCAGTGCTACCATGAGGAATTTCACCATCGGAACTCCAACCAAGTACAACGCCAGCATGAGCACAGTCATTATGGGCAGTGCCACTATGAGCACTGTCACCATGGGCACTTTCAACATGGGCCCTGTCACCATGCGAACTATCTCCATGAGCACTATCAGCGTGAGCAATTTCACCATGAGCACTGTCACCATGGGCACTGTCACAATGAGCACTGTCACCATGGGCACTGTAACCATGGGGACTTTCACCCTGAGCACTATCACCGTGAGCACTATCACCATGGGCAGGGTCACCGTGAGCAATATCACCAAGGGCACTGTGAATGTGAGCACTATTACCATGGGCAATATCACCATGAGCACTATCACCGTGAGCACTGTCACCGTGGGCACTGTCATCGTGTGCACTGTCACCATGAGCACTATCACCATGTGAACTGTCACCATGGGAATGGTCACCATGGGCACTGTCAAGATGAGCACTCTCACCATGGGAACTCTCACCATGAGCACTGTCACCATGGGAAATGTCACCATGGGCACTATCATCATGGGCAGTGCCACCATGAGGAATTTCACCATGAAAACTTCAACCGTGTACATCACCAGCTTTAGCACAGTCACCATGGGCTGTGTCACCATGAGCAGTGTCACCATGGGCACTGTCTCCATGCGAACTGTCACCATGAGCACTGTCACCATGGGCAATGTCACCATGAGCACTGTCACTGTGGGCACTGTCACCATGGGAACTGTCACCATGAGCACTATCACCGTGAGCACTATCACCATGGGCAGTGTCACTGTGAGCAATATCACCATCGCACTGTCACCATGAGCACTATTAACAAGGGTACTATCACCAAGGGCACTGTCACCATGAGCACTGTCTTCATGGGCACTGTCACCATAGGAACTGTCACCATGAGCACTGTCACTGTGGGCACTATCACCCTGAGCACTATCAAAATGGGCACTGTCACCATAGGCACTGTCACCATGGACACTGTCACCATGAGCACTATCATCATGGGCAGTGCTACCATGAGCAATTTCACCATCGGAACTCCATCCATGTACACCGCCAGCGTGAGCACAGTCAACATGGGCAGTGTCACCATGAGCAGTGTCCCCATGGGCACTTTCAACATGGGCCCTATCACCATGCGAACTGTCACCATGAGCACTATCACCATGAGCACTGTCACCATGAGCATAGTCACCATCGGGTCTGTCACCATGAGCACTATGACCGTGTGCACTATCACCATAGGTAGTGTCACGGTGAGCAATATCACCATGGGCACTGTCACCATGAGCACTATTACCATGGGCACTATCACCATGAGCACTATCACAGTGAGCACTGTCACCGTGGGCAATGTCACCATGTGCACTGTCACCATGAGCACTGTCACCATGAGCACTATCACCATGGGAAGTGTCAACATGGGAACGGTCACCATGGGCACTGTCAACGTGAGCACTGTCAGCATGGGAACTCTCACCAGGAGCACTGTCTCCATGGGAAATGTCACCCTGGACACTGTTCACTATGGGAAGTGTCACCATGAGCACTGTCACCATGGGCACTGTCACTATGGACACTGTCTCCATGGGCACTCTCACCATGGACACTGTCACTGTGGAAAATGTCACCATGGGCACTGTAACCATCTACACTGTCCCCAGGAGCACTATCACCATGGACACTGTATCCATCAGCATTGTCCCCATGGGCACTGTCAATATGAGCACTGTCACCATGGGAACTCTCACCATGAGCACTGTCACCATGACCAGTGTCACCATGGCCACTGTCACCATAAGCACTGTCACAAAGGGAAATGTCACCATGGGCACTCTCACCATTTGCTCTGTCACCGTGGGCACTGTCACCATAAGCACTGTCACCATGAGCACTGTTCAACATGGGCACTGTCACCTAGAGCACTGCCACTGTGGGCACTATCACCGTGAGCACTGTCACCATGAGCACTGTCACCATGGACACTGTCACCATGAGCATTGTGACCTTGAGCACTGTCACCATGGGAACTTTCACCATGGGCACTGTAACCATGGGCACTGTCACCATGGACAATGTCACCTTGGGAACCGTCACCATGGAAAATGTCACCATGGGCACTGTAACCATGGACACTGTCACCAGGAGCACTATGACCATGGACACTCTTTCCATGAGCATTGTCCCCATGTACACTGTCAACATTGGAACTGTCATCATGGGCACTGTCACCATGAGAACTATCACCATGAGCACCGTCAATATGGGAACTGCCACCATGAGCACTGTCACCGTGAGCACTGTCACCATGATCATTGTCACCAGGAGCATTGTCATCATGGGAAGTGTCACCATGAGTACTGTCACCATGGGCACTGTCACCATGGGCACTGTCAGCATGGGCACTCTCACCATGGGCACTGTTGACCATGGAAACTGTCACCATGGGCACTGTGAACATGAGCACTCTCACCATGGTAACTCTTACCATGAACACTGTCACCATGGGAAATGTCACCATGGGCACTGTCACCATGGGCACTGTCACCATGGATATTTTCACCATGTGCACTGTCACCATGGGAATTCTCACCATGAGCACTGTCACCATGGTAAATGTCACTATTGGCAGTGTCACCATGGGCACTGTCACCAAGGGCAGTGTCACCATGAGCACTATTACCATCAGCACTATCACCATGAGCACTATCACCATGGGTACTGTCACCATGAGAATTCTTACCATGGGTACTATCACCAAGGGCACTGTCACCGTGAGCATTGTCACCATGAGCACTATCACCGTGGGCACTGTCACCATGAGCACTGTCATCATGGTCACTGTCACCATGCGAACTGCCTCCATGAGCACTATCACAGTGGGCACTGTCACCATGAGCACTGTCACCATTGGCAGTGTATCCATGGGAACTGTCAAGATGAGCCCTGTCACCATGGGAATTCTCACCATGAGCACTGGCACCGTGGGCACTGTCAACATGAGCAGTGTCACCATGGAAACTCTCACCATGAGCACTGTCACCATGAGCACTGTCATCATGGGCACTGTCACCATAGGAACTGTCACCATGAGCACTGTCACTGTGGGCACTATCACCCTGAGCACTATCAAAATGGGCACTGTCACCATAGGCACTGTCACCATGGACACTGTCACCATGAGCACTATCATCATGGGCAGTGCTACCATGAGCAATTTCACCATCGGAACTCCATCCATGTACACCGCCAGCGTGAGCACAGTCAACATGGGCAGTGTCACCATGAGCAGTGTCCCCATGGGCACTTTCAACATGGGCCCTATCACCATGCGAACTGTCACCATGAGCACTATCACCATGAGCACTGTCACCATGAGCATAGTCACCATCGGGTCTGTCACCATGAGCACTATGACCGTGTGCACTATCACCATAGGTAGTGTCACGGTGAGCAATATCACCATGGGCACTGTCACCATGAGCACTATTACCATGGGCACTATCACCATGAGCACTATCACAGTGAGCACTGTCACCGTGGGCAATGTCACCATGTGCACTGTCACCATGAGCACTGTCACCATGAGCACTATCACCATGGGAAGTGTCAACATGGGAACGGTCACCATGGGCACTGTCAACGTGAGCACTGTCAGCATGGGAACTCTCACCAGGAGCACTGTCTCCATGGGAAATGTCACCCTGGACACTGTTCACTATGGGAAGTGTCACCATGAGCACTGTCACCATGGGCACTGTCACTATGGACACTGTCTCCATGGGCACTCTCACCATGGACACTGTCACTGTGGAAAATGTCACCATGGGCACTGTAACCATCTACACTGTCCCCAGGAGCACTATCACCATGGACACTGTATCCATCAGCATTGTCCCCATGGGCACTGTCAATATGAGCACTGTCACCATGGGAACTCTCACCATGAGCACTGTCACCATGGCCAGTGTCACCATGGCCACTGTCACCATAAGCACTGTCACAAAGGGAAATGTCACCATGGGCACTCTCACCATTTGCTCTGTCACCGTGGGCACTGTCACCATAAGCACTGTCACCATGAGCACTGTTCAACATGGGCACTGTCACCTAGAGCACTGCCACTGTGGGCACTATCACCGTGAGCACTGTCACCATGAGCACTGTCACCATGGACACTGTCACCATGAGCATTGTGACCTTGAGCACTGTCACCATGGGAACTTTCACCATGGGCACTGTAACCATGGGCACTGTCACCATGGACAATGTCACCTTGGGAACCGTCACCATGGAAAATGTCACCATGGGCACTGTAACCATGGACACTGTCACCAGGAGCACTATGACCATGGACACTCTTTCCATGAGCATTGTCCCCATGTACACTGTCAACATTGGAACTGTCATCATGGGCACTGTCACCATGAGAACTATCACCATGAGCACCGTCAATATGGGAACTGCCACCATGAGCACTGTCACCGTGAGCACTGTCACCATGATCATTGTCACCAGGAGCATTGTCATCATGGGAAGTGTCACCATGAGTACTGTCACCATGGGCACTGTCACCATGGGCACTGTCAGCATGGGCACTCTCACCATGGGCACTGTTGACCATGGAAACTGTCACCATGGGCACTGTGAACATGAGCACTCTCACCATGGTAACTCTTACCATGAACACTGTCACCATGGGAAATGTCACCATGGGCACTGTCACCATGGGCACTGTCACCATGGATATTTTCACCATGTGCACTGTCACCATGGGAATTCTCACCATGAGCACTGTCACCATGGTAAATGTCACTATTGGCAGTGTCACCATGGGCACTGTCACCAAGGGCAGTGTCACCATGAGCACTATTACCATCAGCACTATCACCATGAGCACTATCACCATGGGTACTGTCACCATGAGAATTCTTACCATGGGTACTATCACCAAGGGCACTGTCACCGTGAGCATTGTCACCATGAGCACTATCACCGTGGGCACTGTCACCATGAGCACTGTCATCATGGTCACTGTCACCATGCGAACTGCCTCCATGAGCACTATCACAGTGGGCACTGTCACCATGAGCACTGTCACCATTGGCAGTGTATCCATGGGAACTGTCAAGATGAGCCCTGTCACCATGGGAATTCTCACCATGAGCACTGGCACCGTGGGCACTGTCAACATGAGCAGTGTCACCATGGAAACTCTCACCATGAGCACTGTCACCATGGGAAATGTCAGCATGGGCACTGTCACCATGGGAAATGACACTATGGGCACTGTCACAATGGGCACTGTCACCATGGACACTGTCACCATGAGCCCTATCATCATGGGCAGGGCCACCATAAAGAATTTCACCATTGGAACTCCAACCGTGTACACCGCCAGCATGAGCACAGTCACCATGAGCACTGTCACCATGGGCTCTGTCACCATGCGTACTGTCACCATGAGCACTATCACTATGAGCATTATCACCATGAACACTATCACAAAGGGCACTGTCACCATGAGCACTATCACTGTGAGCACAATCACCGTGAGCACTGTCACCATGAGCACTGTCACCATGGGCAATATCACCATGAGCACTGTCACCGTGGGTACTGTCACCATGGGAACTTTCACCATGGGCACTGTCACCATGGGCACTGTCACCAGGAGCACTATCACCATGGACACTCTTTCCATGAGCATTGTCCCCATGTACACTGTCAACATTGGAAGTGTCATCATGGGCAATGTCACCATGAGCACTGTCAACATGAGCACCATCAATATGGGAACTGCCACCATGAGCACTGTCACCATGGACACTGCCACCATGAGCACTGTCACTGTGAGCACTCTCACCATGATCATTGTCACCAGGAGCATTGTCATCATGGGATGTGTCACCATGAGTACTATCATCTCCAGGACTGTCACAGTGAGCACTGATACCGTGAGCACTCTCACCATGAGCACTTTCATCATGAGCACTCTCACAGTGAGAAATATCACCTCGAGCACTCTCACCGTGAGAACAGTCACTATGAGCACTGTCACCGTAAGCACTGTCATCATGGGAACTGCCACCATGAGAACTTTCAAGATGGTAACTGCAACCATGGAAACTGCCACCATGAGCACTGTGACCATTGGCAGTGCCATCATGAGCACTATCACCATGAGCACTATCACCATGAGCACTATTACAAAAGGCACTTTCACCATGAGTAGTATCACTGTGAGCACCATCACCGTGAGCACTGTCACCGTGGGCACTGTCACCATGAGCTCTGTCACCATGGGCTCTGTCACCATGGGAACTGTCACCATTGAGCACTATCACCGTGAGCACTAACAGCATTGGCAGTGTCACCGTGAGCAATAGCACCATGGGAACTTTCATGGTGAGCACTATTACCATGGGCACTATCAACATTAGCACTATCACCGTGAGCACTGTCACCGTGGGCACTGTCACCGTGTGCACTGTCACCATGGGCAGTGTCACCATGAGCACTGTAACCGTGGACACTGTCATCATGGACACTGTCACCATGAGCACTATCATCATGAGCAGTACCACCATGAGTAATTTCACCATGGAAACTCCAACCATGTACACTGCCAGCATGAGCACAGTCACCAAGGGCTGTGTCACCATGGGCACTGTCACCATGGGCACTATTACAAAGGACACTGTCATCATGAGCTCTATTACCATGGGAACTGTCACCATGAGCACTGTCCTCTTACGAACTGCCAGCACGGACACTGCCACCATGACCACTGTAACCATTGGCACTGCCAACGTGGGCACTGTCATCATGAGCACTGTCACCATGAGAACGGTCACCAGGGACACTGTCACCATGGGCACTATCAGCCAGAGCACTGTCACCGTGAGCACTATCACTGTGAGCACTATCACCCTGAGCACTGTCACCGTGGGCACTGTCACCATGCGCACTGTCACCATGGGCACTGTCACCATGGGAACTGTCACCATGAGCAGCATCACCGTGAGTACTATCACCATGGACAGGGTCACCGTGAGCAATATCACCATGGGCACTGTCACCGTGAGCACTATTACCATGGGCACAATCACCATGAGCACTATCACCGTGATCACTGTCACCGAGGGCACTGTCACCATGAGCACTATCTCCATGAGCACTATCACCAGGGGCACTGTCACCGGGAGCACTATCATAATGGGCACTGTCACCATGGGCACTGTCACCATGGGCACTGTCAACATGGGAACTCTCATCATGAGCACTGTCACCATGGGCCCTCTCACCATGGGCACTGTTCACAATGGACACTTTCACCATGGGCACTGTGAACATGAGCACTGTCACCATGGTAACTCTTACCATGAACACTGTCACCATAGGAAATGTCACCATGAGCACTATCATCATGGGCAGGGCCACCATGAGGAATTTCACCATGGGAACCCCAACCATGTACACTGCCAGCATGAGCACAGTCACCATGGGCATTGTCACCATGAACACTGTCACCATGGGCAATTTCAACATGGGCACTGTCACCATGCGGACTGTCACCATGAGCACTATCACTACGAGCACTATCACCATGAGCACTATCACAAAAGGCACTTTCACCATGAGCAGTATCACTGTGAGCACAATCACCGTGAGCACTGTCACCATGAGCACTGTCACCGTGGGCACTGTCACCATGAGCTCCGTCACCATGGGCTCTGTCACCATGGGAACTGTCACCATGAGCACTATCACCGTGAGCACTAACAGCATTGGCATTGTCACCATGAGCAATAGCACCATGGGAACTTTCATGGTGAGCACTATTACCATGGGCACTATCACCATTAGCACTATCACCGTGAGCACTGTCACCGTGGGCACTGTCACCGTGTGCACTGTCACCATGGGCAGTGTCACCATGAGCACTGTAACCGTGGACACTGTCATCATGGACACTATCACCATGAGCACTATCATTATGAGCAGTACCACCATGAGTAATTTCACCATGGAAACTCCAACCATGTACACCGCCAGCATGAGCACAGTCACCAGGGTCTGTGTCACCATGGGCACTGTCACCATGGGCACTATCACAAAGGACACTGTCATCATGAGCTTTATTACCATGGGAACTGTCACCATGAGCATTGTCCTCTTACGAACTGCCAGCACGGATACTGCCACCATGAGCACTGCAACCATTGGCACTGCCACCGTGGGCACTGTCATCATGAGCACTGTCACCATGAGAACGGTCACCAGGGACACTGTTAACATGGGCACTCTCACCCAGGGCACTGTCACCGTGAGCACTATCACTGTGAGCACTATCACCCTGAGAATTGTCACCGTGGGCACTGTCACCATGCGCACTGTCACCATGGGCACTGTCACGATGGGAACTGTCACCACGAGCACTATCACCGTGAGCACTATCATTAAGGGCACTGGCACCCTGAGCACTATCACCGTGAGCACTATCTCCGTGAACACTTTCACCATGACTACTATCACCGTGGGCACTATAAGCATGAGCACTATCACCATGAGCACTGTCACTACGGGCACTGTCACCGTGTTCACTGTCACCATGAGCACTGTAACCATGAGCCCTATCACCATGGGAACTCTCACCATGGGAACGGTCACTATGGGCACTGCCATGATGAGCACTGTCACCATGGGAACTCTCACCATGAGCACTATCACCATGGGAAATGTCACCATGGGCACTGTCACCATGGGCGCTGTCACCATGGAAACTGTCACCATGAGCACTATAATCATGGGCAGTGCCACCATAAGGAATTTCACCATTGTAACTCCAACCATATACACCGCCAGCATGAGCACAGTCACCATGGGGACTGTCAACATGAGCACTGTCACCATGGGAAATGTCTACATGAGCACTATCACCATGATCACTATCACCAAGGGCACTGTCACCATGAGCACTATCACCGTGGACAATGTCACCATGAGAACTATCACCGTGAGCACTATCACCATGGGAAGTGTCACCGTGAGCACTGTCACCATGGACATTGTCACCGTGGGCACTGTCACCATGAGCACTGTCACTGTTGGCACTGTCACCATGAGCAATGTCACCGTTGGCACTGTCACCATGTGCCCTGTCACCATAGGCACTGTCACCGTGGACACTGTCACCATGAACAATATCATCATAGGTAGTGCCACCATAAGGAATTTCACCATGGGAACTCCAACCATGTATAGCACCAGCATGAGCATAGTCACCATGGTCAGTGTCACCATGAACACTGCCACCATGGGCACTTTCAACATGGGCACAGTCACCATGCGAACTATCACCATAAGGACTACCACCATGAGCAATATTACTATGAACACTATCACCAAGGACACTGTCAACGTGAGCACTATCGCCGTAAGCACTATCACCATGAGCGCTGTCACCGTGAGCACTGTCACCATGGGCACTGTCACGGTGTGCACTGTCACCATGGGCAATTTCAACATGGCCACTGTCACCATGGGCACTGTCACCATGGGAACTCTAACCATGAACACTGTCACCATGGGAAATGTCATTATGGGCAGTGTCACCATGGGCACTGTCACAATGGGCAGTGTCACCATGAGCACTATTACCATGAGCACTATCACCAAGGTCACTGTCAACGTAAGCACTATCACTGTGAGCACTATCACCATGAGCACTGTCACCATGAACATTGTCACCGTGGGCAATGTCATCATGAGCACTGTCACCATGGGCATTGTAACAATGGGAACGGTCACCATGAGCACTATCACCGTGAGCACTATCACCATGGGCAGTGTCCCGTGAGAAATATCACCATGGGAACTGTCACAGTGAGCGCTATTACCATGGGTACTATCACCAAGGGCACAGTCACTGTGAGCACTATCACCGTGAGCACTGTCACCATGAGCACTGTCACCATGAGCACTATCACCATGGCAAAGGTGACCATGGGAATGGTCACCATGGGCAATGTCAACATGAGCACTGTCACCATGGGCACTGTCACCATGGGCACTGTCACCATGGGTATGCTGACCATGGGCACTTTCAACATGGGCACTGTCACCATGCAAAAAGTCACCATGAGCACTATCACCATGAGCACTATCACCAAGGGCACTGTCACCATGAGCACTGTCACCGTGTGCACTGTCACAGTGGGCACTATCAACATGAGCACTGTCATCATGAGCACTGTCACCATAGGAAATGTCACAGTGAGCACTGTCACTGTGGGCACTATCACCGTGGGCACTGTCACCATAGGCACTGTCACCATGGACACTGTCACCATGAGCACTATCATCATCGGCAGTGCTACCATGAGGAATTTCACCATCGGAACTCCAACCAAGTACAATGCCAGCATGAGCACAGTCATTATGGGCAGTGCCACTATGAGCACTGTCACCATGGGCACTTTCAACATGGGCCCTGTCACCATGCGAACTATCTCCATGAGCACTATCAGCGTGAGCAATTTCACCATGAGCACTGTCACCATGGGCACTGTCACAATGAGCACTGTCACCATGGGCACTGTAACCATGGGGACTTTCACCCTGAGCACTATCACCGTGAGCACCATCACCATGGGCAGGGTCACCGTGAGCAATATCACCAAGGGCACTGTGACTGTGAGCACTATTACCATGGGCAATATCACCATGAGCACTATCACCGTGAGCACTGTCACCGTGGGCACTGTCATCGTGTGCACTGTCACCATGGGCTGTGTCACCATGAGCACTGTCAACATGGGCACTGTCACCGTGAGCAATATGACCATGCGTACTATCACCAAGGGCACTGTCAACGTGAGCACTCTCACCGTGAGCACTGTCACTGTGGGCATTGTCACCATGAGCACTGTCATCATGGCTACTGTCACCATAGAAACTGTCACAATGAGCACTGTCACTGTGGGCACTATCACCATGGACACTGTCACCATGGATACTGTCACCATGAGCACTATCATCATGGGCAGTGCTACCATAAGGAATTTCACCATGGGAACTCCAACCATGGACACCGCCAGCATGAGCACAGCCACCATGGGCAGTGTCACCATGAGCACTGCCACCATGGGCACTTTCAACATGGGCACTGTCACCATGCGAACTATCGCCATGAGCACTATCACCATGAGCAGTA
The DNA here is from genome assembly GCF_028023285.1 of Balaenoptera ricei. Classification (NCBI taxonomy): domain Eukaryota; kingdom Metazoa; phylum Chordata; class Mammalia; order Artiodactyla; family Balaenopteridae; genus Balaenoptera; species Balaenoptera ricei. Next base: position 323,867 of record NW_026777465.1, on the reverse strand, counting down.
TTACCATGAGCACTATCCCCAAGGGCACTGTCAACGTGAGCACTATCACCGTGAGCACTATCACCATGGGCAGTGTCACCGTGAACAATATCACCATGGGCAGTGTCACCGTGAGCCCTATTACCATGGGCACTATCACCAAGGGCACTGTCATTGTGAACAGTGTCACCATGAGCACTGTCACCGTGGGCACTATCAACATGAGCACTGTCACCATGGGCACTGTCACCATGAGAACTGTCACCGTGGGCCATGTCACCATGAGCACTGTCACCGTGGGCACTGTCACCATGGGAACTGTCACCATGAGCACTATCACCATGAGGACTATAACCATGGGCACTGTCACAGTGAGCAATATCACCATGAACACTGTAACCATGGGAAATATCACCGTGGGCACTGTCACCATGGACACTGTCATCATGAGTTCTGTTACCATGGGAAATGTCACCATGAGCACTGTCACCATGGGAACTGTCACCATGAGCACTATCAACGTGAGCACTATAACCATGGGCACCATCACCGTGAGCAATATCACCATTAACACTGTCACCGTGTGCACTGTCAACATGAGCACAGTCAACATGGGAAATGTCACCATGGGAACTCTCACCATGGGCAGGGTCACCATGAGCACTGTCACCATGGGCACTCTCACGATGGACACTGTCACCATGAGCACTATCATCATGGGCACTGCCAGCATAAGAAATTTCACCATGGGGACTCCAGCCATGTACACTGCCGGCATGAGCAAAGTCACGATGGTCAGTGTTACCATGAGCACTATCACCATGAGAACTTTAACCATGAGCACTATCATCAAGAGCACTGTCACTGCGAGCATTATCACCGTGAACACTCTCACCGTGAGCACTGTCACCATGAGCACTGTCTCCGTGGGCATTGTAACCATGAGCACTGTCGTCATGGGCACTGTCACCATGCGAAATGCCACCATGAGCTCTATCACCGAGGGCACTGTCACCGTGAGCACTGTCACCATGAGCATAGTCACCGTGGGCACTGTCACCATGAGCACTGTCACCGTAGGTATTTTCAACATGGCCATTGTCACCATGGGCACTGTCACCATGGACACTGTCATCATGAGCTCTGTTACCATGGGAAATGTCACCATGTGGACTGTCACTTTGGGAACTGCCACCATGGACACTGCCACCATGAGCACTTTAACCATTGGCACTGCCACAGTGAGCACTGTCACCATGAGGAGTGTCGCCATGGGAACTGTCAACATGTGCACTGTCACCATGGGAACTCTCACCATGAGCACTGCGACCATGGGAAATGTCACTATGGTCAGTGTCACCATGGGCAATGTCACCATGGGCAGTGTCACTATGAGCACTATTACCATGAGCATTATCACCATGAGCACTATCACCATGGGCAGTGTCACCGTGAGCCCTATTACCATGGGCACTATCACCAAGGGTATTGTCACTGTGAGCACTGTCACCATGAGCACTGTCACCGTGGGCAATGTCAAAATGAGCACTGTCAACATGGGCACTGTATCCATGGGAACTGTCAACATGGGCACTGTCACCGTGGGCATTGTCACCATTAGCACTGTCATTATGGGCACTGACACCATGAGAACTGCCACCATGAGCACTATCACCGTGGGCTCTGTCACCTTGAGCACTGTCACCATGGGCACTGTATCCATGGGAACTGTCACCATGGGCACTGTAACCGTGGGCATTGTCACCATTAGCACTGTCATAATGGGCACTGACACCATGAGAACTGCCACCATGAGCAGTATCACCGTGGGCTCTGTCACCATGAGCACTGTCACCATGGGCACTGTATCCATGGGAACTGTCACCATGGGCACTATCACGGAATGCACTATCACCATGGGAACTGTCACCATGGGAATGGTCACTATGGGCATTTTCAAGATGAGCACTGTCACAAAGGGAACTCTCACCATGAGCACTGTCACCGTGGGCACTGTCAACATGAACACTGTCACCATGGGAACTCTCACCATGAGCACTGTAACCATGGCAAATGTCACCATGAGCACTATCATCATGGGCGGTGCCACCATAACAATTTCGCCATGTGAACTCCAACCATGTATACCGCCAGGAGGAGCACAGTCACCATGGGCAGTGTCAACATGAGCACTGTCACACTGGGCACTTTCAACATGGGCAGAGTCACCATGCGAACTGGCACCATGAGCACTATCACCATGATCAGTATCACCAAGGGCACTGTCACCGTGAGCACTGTCACCGTGGGCACTGTCACCATGAGCACTGTCATCATGGGCACTGTAACCATGGGAACTGTCACCATGAGCACTATCACCGTGAGCACAATCACCATGGGTAGTTTCACCATGGGCAGTATCACCATGAGCACTATCACCATGAGCAGTATTACCATGAGCACTATCACCAAGGTCACTGTCAACGTAAGCACTATCACTGTGAGCACTATCACCATGAGCACTGTCACCATGAGCATTGTCACCGTGGGCAATGTCATCATGAGCACTGTCACCATGGGCATTGTAACAATGGGAACGGTCACCATGAGCACTATCACCGTGAGCACTATCACCATGGGCAGTGTCCCGTGAGAAATATCACCATGGGAACTGTCACAGTGAGCGCTATTACCATGGGTACTATCACCAAGGGCACAGTCACTGTGAGCACTGTCGCCATGAGCACTGTCACCGTGGACACTGTCACCATGAACACTATCATCATGGGCAGTGCCACCATAAGGAATTTCACCATGGGAACTCCAACCATGTATACCACCAGCATGAGCATAGTCACCATGGGCAGTGTCACCATGAGCACTGCCACCTTGGGCACTTTCAACATGGGCACTGTCACCATGCGAACTATCACCATGAGCACTATCACCATGAGCAGTATTACCATGAGCACTATCACCAAAGGCATTGTCAACGTGAGCACTATCACCGTGAGCACTATCACCATGAGCACTGTCACCATGAGCACTATCACCATGGGCAGTGTCACCGTGAACAATATCACCATGGGTGCTCTCACCGTGAGCACTATTACCATGTGCACTATCACCATGCGCACTGTCACTCTGAGAACTGTCACCATGGGCACTTTCAACATGGGCCCTGTCTACCATGCGAACTGTCACCATGAGCACTGTCACCATGAGCACTATCACCGTGAGAACTGTCACCTTGTGCATAGTTACCGTGGGCACAGTCTCCATGAGCACTGTCACTATGAACAGTGTAACCATGGGAAATGTCACCAGGAGCACTATCACCATGAGCACTATCACCATGGGCAGTGTCACCGTGAGCAATATCACCATGGGCACTGTCACCGTGACCCCTATTCCCATGGGTACTATCACCAAGGTCATTGTCCTCACTCAGGCCCTCCTGCTCTCCCTAAGTCAGGCTTTGATGCTGTCCCTACCTGAAGCCCTGACACTGGTTCTAAATAAGGATCTGATACTCTCAGTAACTAAGGTTTTGACGCTATGCTTAAGTCCTTTCCTGACACTATCCCTAGACCATAACCTGACCCTGTCCCTAGCAAATGTCGTGCCTCTTATGCTAACTACAGCCCTGCTGCTGTCCTTAACTAAGGGCCTAAAATTACTCTCGAGGCTGTGACCCTGTCCGTACCTAAGGCCTCGATGTTCGTCCTAATTCAGGGCCTGACACTGTCCCTAACTAAGGCCCTGCTGCCGTCAGTATCTAAAGTCCTGACACTATCCTGAGCTAATTTCTTGACCCATCTCTTACCAAGGTCCTGAAACTGTCCCTAAGGAAGCCCTGATGCTGTCTCTAAGTGAGGCCTTGACGCTGTCCCTAACAGAGGCCCTGATAATATCTTTCACATAGCCCCTGAGGCTGATCCTACCGTGGCTCTTAGGCTGCTCCTAAGTCATGCCCTGACACTGTCTCTAGCTAAGGCCCTGACGCTAGGCCTCACTCAGGCCCTGTCCCACTCCCTAAGTCAGGCTCTGACGCTGTTCCTCCCCGAAGCCCTGACACTCACTGCTCCTAAATTAGGTCCTGATGTGCTAAGTAACTAAGGTCTTGACACTATCCCTAGGTCATTTCCTGACACTCTCCCTAGACCTTAACCTAACCTTCTCTTTAGCTAATGTCGAGATTAGCTAAAGAGATTCTTTAGAACGAGATTCTTTCATCTTCTGAATATAGTTTTCTTCAAAACATAATTTTTATAGTGTTACTAACTTTAAACACAATGTACTCAACTGCTGTGGAATATTCCTTCATAGGAGCGTGCATGGTTCACTTCTGCATCTGCTTGTGGTGGTGTTCAGGTTGCTTTCAGCTGTAGATCCCCTTATGCTAGCTAAATCCCTGATTCTGTCCCTAAATGAGGCCCTGAATTTAGGTCCGAGGCCGTGAACCTGTCCCTAACTGAGGCCTGGAAGCTCGTCCTAATGCAGGCCCTGGCACTGTCCCCAACTAAGGCTCTGACACTGCACCTAACTCAGTCACTGACACTGTACCTAACAAAGGCTCTGATGCTAGTCCTAACTTAGGCCCTCTACTCCTAACTAACGCCTTGAACCTTTCCCTAACGTAGGCGCTGCTACCATCAATATCTAAAGTCCTGATATTATCCTGAGCTAATAACCTGACCCGTGTCTTACCAAGGTCCTGAAACTTTCCCAAAGTAAGCCCTGACGCTGTCCCTAAGTGAGGCCTTGAGGCTATCCCTAATGGAGGCCCTGATAATAGCTTTAACGATGACCCTAATGCTGATCCTACAAAGGCCTTTATGCTGCTCCTAAGTCATGCCCTGATACTGTCCCTTACTCAGGCCCTAAAGATAGGCGTCACTTAGGCCCTGTTGCTGTACCTTAGTTAGGCTCTGATGCTGTCCGTACATCAAGCCCTGGCGCTGGTCCTGATTAAGGCGCTCACGCTGCTGCTAACTAAGGCCCTGATGCTCTCAATAACTAAGGTCTTCTCGTTATCCCTTGGTCATTTCCTTTCACTATCTCTGGCCTGGGACCTGACTCTGTCCCGAGATAATCTCCTGCATCTTATGCTAACTGAAACCCTAATGCTCTCCCTAACTAAGGCCCTGACTACTCCTAACTAAGGCCATGACACTGAATCTAACAAAGGCCCGGAATCTGTCCTTAATATAGGCCCTGCTGCCAGCAATAACTAAAATCCTGACACTCTCCTCAGCTAATATCCTGACTCATTTCTAACCAAGGTCCTGACACTGTCCCTAAGAAAGCCCTGTCGCTGTCTTTAAGTGAAGACCTGAGGCTGTCTGTAACTCAGACCCTGAAGCTTTCCCTAACTGAGGCCTTGACGCTGTGACTAACTTGGGCTCCGGTCATGTCTTTAACTAAGAGCCTAAAGCTGATCCAACAAAGGCACTGATGCTGCTCCTAAGTCATTCCCTGACAGTGTCCCCAGCTAAGGGCCTGACATTAGGCCTCACTCAGGCCCTGTCGCTCTCCCTAAGTCAGGCCCTGATGCTGTGCCTACCTGAAGCCCTAACGAGGCTTCTGAATAAGTCCCTGAGTGTCTCCGTAACAAAGGTCTTCACACTATCCTTAGGTCATTTCCTGACACGATTCCAAGCCTTTACCCTAACCCTGTCCCGAGCTAATGTCCTACCTCTTATGCTAACTAAAGACCTTATGCTGTGCCTAATTCAGGCACTGAATTTAGTCCCAAGGCCGCTAGACTGTCCCTAACTCGGCTCGATGCCCTTATCGTCACAATGTTCCATGACCACTGTCATCACAATGCTCCACGCCCTTGTCATCACAATGCTCCATAACCCCTGTCATCACAATGCTCCATGACCTTTGTCATCGCAATGCTACATGCCATTGTCATCACAATGCTCCATGCCCTTATCATCACAATGCTCCATGACCCCTTTCATCACAATGCTCCGTGACGCTTGTCTAAAATGCTACATGTCTGTGAAATCACAAAGCTCCATGCCCCCTGTCATCACAAGTCTCCATGACTCTTGTCATCACAATGCTCCATGGCCCTTGTCATCACAATGCTCCATGATCCTTGTAATCAAAATGCTCCTTGACCCATTCTTCACAATGTTACAGAACCCCTTTCTTCACAATGCTCCATGCCGCTGCTCACCACAATGCTCCATGACTTCTGTCATCACAATGCTCCATGTCTCTTGTCATTGAAATGCTCCATGGCCCCTGTCATCACAATGCTGCATGATGCTTATAATCTCAATGCTCCATGGTCCTCGTCATCACAAATCTCCACGCATTTGTCATCACAATGCTCGATGACCCCTGTCATCCCAATGCTCCATAGCACTTTTCATCACAATGCTACATGACCACTTTTATCACAATGTTCCATGACCACTTTAATCACAATGCTCCATGACCACTTTCATCACAATGCCCGATGACCCCTGTAATCAAAATGCTCCATGGCCCTTGTCATCACAATGCTCCATGGCGCTTGTCATCACAATGATCCAGAGCCTTAGTGCTTGAGTTGGGAGTAGTATCATTGCCTCAGTTAGGGACCCTGTCATTGCCTGAATTGGGAGTAATGCCAGTGCCTTAGTTAGAGACAGCGCCAGTGCTTGCATTGGGAGTAGTGTCAGGGCCATAGTTAGGGACAGTGTCAGTGGCTGAGATGGGAATAATGTCAGGGCCTTAGTTACGGACATTGTCAGTGCCTAAGTTGGGATTTTTGTCAGGGTCTTTATTATGGACAGTGTCAGGTCCTGAGATAAGAGTAGTGTCAAGGCCTTAATTTGGAAGAGTGTCAGTGTCTCAGTTTGGAGTAGTGTCAGACCCTTAGTTAGGAACAGCCTCAGTGCCTGAGTTGGGAGTAGTGACATGACTTAAGTTATGGACAGTGTCAGGGACTGAGTTAAGAAGAGTCTCAGGACCTTAGTTAGGGACAGTGTCAGTGACTGTGTTAGGAATAATGTCAGGGCCTAAGTTAGGAGTAGTCTGAGACCGGTAGATAGGAACAGTGTCAGGGCCTGAGTTGTGAGTAGTTTCAGGGCCTTAGTTAGAGAAAGGGTCAGTGCCGGAGTTGGGAGTTATGTCAGGGCCTTAGTTAGGGACAGCGTCAGTGCCTGCGTTGGGAGTAGTGTCAAGGCCTTACTTAGGGACAGCGTCAGTGCCTGAGTAAGGAGTAGTGTGATGGCCGTAGTTAGGGACACTCTCAGTGCCAGAGTTGGGGGTAGTGGCAGGCCTTTGTTAGGGACTGTGCCAGGACCTGAGTTAAGAGTAGTGTCAAGTCCTTAGTTAGGGACAGTGTTAGTGCATGAGTTGAGAGTAATGTCAAGGCTTCAGTTAGGGACAACGTCAGTGCCTAGTTTGGGAGTAGTGTCAGGGCCTTAGTTAGGGCCAGTGTCAGTGCCTGAGTCAGGAGTAGAGTCAGGGCCTAAGTTAAGGACAGTGTCATTGCTTGAGATAGGAGTAGTGTCAGGGCCTTACTTAGGGACATTGTCAGGGCATGATTTAGGAGTTGTGTTAGGGCGTGAGCTATGAATAGTGTCAGGGCCTTAGTTAGTGACAGTGTCAGTGCTGAGTTTGGAGTAGTATCAGGGCCTTAGTTAGAGACAGTTCCAGGGCCTGAGTTAGGTGTATGTCAGGGCCTTAGTTAGGGACAGTGTCAGTGCCTGATTTAGGAGTAGTGTCAGAGGCTTTGTTAGGGACAGTGTCAGGGCCTGAGTTAAAAGTAGTGTCACAGCTTTAGTTAGGACCAGTGTCAGGGCCTTAGTTAAGTCCAACATCAGCGCCTATGATAGGAATCAGATCAGGACTTGTGTTCCAGGTAATGTCAGGGCCTTATTTAAGAACAGTGTCAGGGCCTGAGTCCTGACTTACTCCTTACTCTCCTCACTAAGGACTTTGGACACTACTGCTAATTCAGGCCCTGATAATGTCCCTAACTAAGGCCCTGACACTTTCCTTTGCTAAGGCCCTGAACTTCTCCTAAGTCAGGCCCTCATACTGTCCCTAACAATGGCCCTGACACTACACCTAACTGACGCCCCGTCATGATACCTAACAAAGGCTTTGTTGCTAGTCCAAACTAAAGCCCTAAAATTGGTCCTAAATAAGGCCTTGACACTAATCCTAACTCAGGCCCTAAAACTGTCCCTAACTAAGGCCCTGATAGTATGCCTAACTCAGGCCCTCATACGATTCCTAACAATGGCTCTGATGCTAGTCCAAACTAAGGCCCTGAAATTGGTCCTAAATTAGGCATTGACACTAATCCTAACTCAGGCCCTAGCACTGTCCCTAACTAGGTCTCAGACAGTACACCTAAATCAGACCCTGACACTGTCCCTAAGCAAGGCCCTGACACTACTCCTAACTCAGTCCCTTACACTGTACCTAACAAAGTCTCTGATGCTAGGCCTAACTCAGGCCCTGAAACCGTCTGTAACTAAGACCCTGCTGCCATCACTATCAAAAGTCCTGACATTATCCTGAGCTAATATCCTGACCTATGTCTTTCCAAGGTCCTGAAACTGTCCCAAAGTAAGCCCTGACGCTATCCCTAAGTGAAGACCTGAGGCTGTCCCTAACTCAGGCCCTGAAGCTTTCCTGAACTGAAGCCTTGAAGCTGTGACTAATTCAGGCCCTGATCATGTACCTAACGAAGACCTTAATACTGATCCAGCAAAGACGCTGATGCTGCTCCAAAGTCATGCCCTGACAGTGTGCCCAGCTAAGAACCTGATGCTATGCTTCAATCAGGCCCTGTCGCTCTACCTAAGTCAGGCCCTGACACTGTCACTAACTAAGGCCCTGACTCTACTCCTAATTCAGTCCCGTACATTGTATCTAACAAAGGCTCTGATGCTAGTCGTAACTCAGGGCCTGACACTGTCTCTAACTAAGGGCTGCTGCCATCAACATCTAAAGTCCTGACATTATCCGGAGCTAATAACCTGACCCATGTCTTACCAAGGTCCTGAAACTGTCCCAAAGTAAGCCCTGACGCTGTCCCTAAGTGAGGCCCTGAAGCTTTCCCTACCTAACTCAGGCCTTGATGCTGTGACTAACTCAGACCCTGATCATGTCTTTAACTAAGACCCTAAGGCTGATCTAACAGAGGCCCTGATGCTGCTCCTAAGTCTTGCCCCGATAGTGTCCCCCACTAAGTGTCTGATGCTAGGCCTCACTCAGACCCTAACGCTCTCCCTAAGTCAGGCTCTGATGCTCTCCCTACCTGAAGCACTAACACTGGTTCTGAATAAGGCCCTGAGAGTCTCCGTAACAAAGGTCTTCACACTTTCCTTAGGTCATTTCCTGACACTATCCCTAGATGTTAAACTGACACGGTCACTAGCTAATGTCCTGCCTCTTATGTTAACTGAAGCCCTTAGGCTGTGCCTACCTCAGGCACTGAATTTAGTCCCAAGACCATGAAACTGTCCCAAACTAAGGCCTAGATGCTCGCCCTACATCCGGCCTTGACACTGTCCATAACTAAGGCCCTAACACTATTGCTAACTGAGGATCTGACACTGGACCTATCAGAGGCCCTCTATTCCTAACTAACGCCTTGAAACTTTCCCTAACGTAGGCGCTGCTACCATCAATATCTAAATTCCTGACATTATCCTGAGCTAATAACCTGACCCGTGTCTTACCAAGGTCCTGAAACTTTCCCAAAGTAAGCCCTGACGCTGTCCCTAAGTGACGCCTTGAGGCTATCCCTAACGGAGGCCCTGATAATAGCTTTAACGATGACCCTAATGCTGATCCTACAAAGGCCTTTATGCTGCTCCTAAGTCATGCCCTGATACTGTCCCTTACTCAGGCCCTAAAGATAGGCGTCACTTAGGCCCTGTTGCTGTACCTTAGTTAGGCTCTGATGCTGTCCGTACATCAAGCCCTGGCGCTGGTCCTGATTAAGGCGCTCACGCTGCTGCTAACTAAGGCCCTGATGCTCTCAATAACTAAGGTCTTCTCGTTATCCCTTGGTCATTTCCTTTCACTATCTCTGGCCTGGGACCTGACTCTGTCCCGAGATAATCTCCTGCATCTTATGCTAACTGAAACCCTAATGCTCTCCCTAACTAAGGCCCTGACTACTCCTAACTAAGGCCATGACACTGAATCTAACAAAGGCCCGGAATCTGTCCTTAATATAGGCCCTGCTGCCAGCAATAACTAAAATCCTGACACTCTCCTCAGCTAATATCCTGACTCATTTCTAACCAAGGTCCTGACACTGTCCCTAAGAAAACCCTGTCGCTGTCTTTAAGTGAAGACCTGAGGCTGTCTGTAACTCAGACCCTGAAGCTTTCCCTAACTGAGGCCTTGACGCTGTGACTAACTTGGGCTCCGGTCATGTCTTTAACTAAGAGCCTAAAGTTGATCCAACAAAGGCACTGATGCTGCTCTTAAATCATTCCCTGACAGTGTCCCCAGCTAAGGGCCTGACATTAGGCCTCACTCAGGCCCTGTCGCTCTCCCTAAGTCAGGCCCTGATGCTGTGCCTACCTGAAGCCCTAACGCTGCTTCTGAATAAGTCCCTGAGAGTCTCAGTAACAAAGGTCTTCACACTCTCCTTAGGTCATTTCCTGACACGATTCCAAGCCTTTACCCTAACCCTGTCCCGAGCTAATGTCCTACCTCTTATGCTAACTGAAGACCTTATGTTGTGCCTAATTCAGGCACTGAATTTAGTCCCAAGGCCGCTAGACTGTCCCTAACTCGGCTCGATGCCCTTATCGTCACAATGTTCCATGACCACTGTCATCACAATGCTCCACGCCCTTGTCATCACAATGCTCCATAACCCCTGTCATCACAATGCTCCATGACCTTTGTCATCGCAATGCTACATGCCATTGTCATCACAATGCTCCATGCCCTTAGCATCACAATGCTCCATGACCCCTTTCATCACAATGCTCCGTGACCCTTGTCTAAAATGCTACATGTCTGTGAAATCACAAAGCTCCATGCCCCCTGTCATCACAAGTCTCCATGACTCTTGTCATCACAATGCTCCATGGCCCTTGTCATCACAATGCTCCATGATCCTTGTAATCAAAATGCTCCTTGACCCATCCTTCACAGTGTTACAGTACCCCTTTCTTCACAATGCTCCATGCCGCTGCTCACCACAATGCTCCATGACTTCTGTCATCACAATGCTCCATGTCTCTTGTCATTGAAATGCTCCATGGCCCCTGTCATCACAATGCTGCATGATGCTTATAATCTCAATGCTCCATGGTCCTCGTCATCACAAATCTCCACGCATTTGTCATCACAATGCTCCATGACCCCTGTCATCCCAATGCTCCATAGCACTTTTCATCACAATGTTCCATAACCACTTTTATCACAATGTTCCATGACCACTTTTATCACAATGTTCCATGACCACTTTCATCACCATGCCCCATGACCCCTGTAATCAAAATGCTCCATGGCCCTTGTCACCACAATGCTCCAGGACCCGTCCTCACAATTCTCCATGGCCCTTGTCATCACAATGCTCCATGGCGCTTGTCATCACAATGATCCAGAGCCTTAGTGCTTGAGTTGGGAGTAGTATCATTGCCTCAGTTAGGGACACTGTCATTGCCTGAATTGGGAGTAGTGTCAGAGCCTTAGTTAGGGACAGCTCCAGGGCGAGTTGGGAGCAGTGCCAGTGCCTTAGTTAGGGACAGCACCAGTGCTTGCGTTGGGAGTAGTGTCAGGGCCATAGTTAGGGACAGTGTTAGTGGCTGAGATGGGAATAGTGTCAGGGCCTTAGTTACGGATGTTGTCAATGCCTAAGTTGGGATTTTTGTCAGGGTCTTTATTATGGACAGTGTCAGGGCCTGAGATAAGAGTAGTGTCAAGGCCTTAATTTGGAAGAGTGTCAGTGTCTCAGTTTGGAGTAGTGTCAGACCCTTAGTTAGGAACAGCGTCAGTGCCTGAGTTGGGAGTAGTGACATGGCCTAAGTTATGGACAGTGTCAGGGTCTGAGTTAGGAATAGTCTCAGGACCTTAGTTAGGGACAGTGTCAGTGACTGTGTTAGGAATAGTGTCAGGGCCTAAGTTAGGAGTAGTCTGAGACCAGTAGGTAGGAACAGTGTCAGGGCCTGAGTTGTGAGTAGTTTCAGGGCCTTAGTTAGAGAAAGTGTCAGTGCCGGAGTTGGGAGTAGTGTCAGGGCCTAGTTAGGGACAGTGTCAGTGCCTGAGTTGGAAGTAGTGTCAGGGCATTAGGGACAGTGTCAGTGGCTGTGATGGGAGTAGTGTCAGGGTCTTAGTTCGGGAGAGTGTCAGTGCCTGAGTTGGGAATAGTCTCAGGGTCTTTTCTGGGGACAGCATCAGGGCATGAGTTAAAAGTAGTGTCAAGGCCTTAGTTAGGGAGAGTGTCAGTGCCTGTGTTGGGAGTAGTATCAGGCCCTTCGTTAGGGACAGTGTCAGGGTCTGAGGTAGAAGTAGTCTCAGGGCCTTAGGTAGCGTATCAGTGCCTAAGTAAGTAGTAGTTTGAGGGAGGGCCTTAGTTAGGGACAATATCAATGCCTGTGTTGGGAGTAGTGTCAGAGACTTAGTTAGGGACAGCGTCAGTGTCTGAGTTGGGAGTAGTGTCAGAGCCTTAGTTAGGGACAGCGTCAGTGCCTGAGTTGGGAGCAGTGTCAGGGCCTTACTTAGGGACAGCGTCAGTGCCTGAGTAAGGATTAGTGTGATGGCCGTAGTTAGGGACACTCTCAGTGCCAGAGTTGGGGGTAGTGGCAGGCCTTTGTTAGGGACTATGCCAGGGCCTGAGTTAAGAGTAGTGTCAAGTCCTTAGTTAGGGACAGTGTTCGTGCCTGAGTTGAGAGTAATGTCAAGGCGTTAGTTAGAGACAATGTCAGTGCCTAGTTTGACAGTAGTGTCAGGGCCTTAGTTAGGGACAGTGTCAGTGCCTGAGTTGGGAGTACTGTCAGGGCGTAGTTCGGGGCAGTCTCAGTGCCTATGTTAGGATTAGTGTCAGGGCCTTTATTAGGAACAATGTCAGTGCCTGAGTTGGGAGTTGTGTCAGGACATTAGTAAGGGAGAGTGTCAGTGCCTGAGTTAGGAGAAGTGTCAGGCCTGTAGTTAGGGATAGTGTCAGTGCCTGAGTTGGAGGTAGTGTCAGGGCCTTAGGGACAGTGTCAGTGGCTGAGATGGGAGTAGTGTCACGGTCTTAGTTAGGGAGAGTGACAGCGCCTGAGTTGGGAATAGTGTCAGGGTCTTTGTTAGGGACAGTGTCAGGGTATTAGTTAAGAGTAGTGTCAAGGCCTTGTTAGGGAGAGTGTCAGTGTCTGAGTTGGTAGTAGTGTCAGACCCTTAGTTAGGGACAGCGTCAGTGTCTGAGTTAGGAACAGTGCCAGAGCCTAAGTTACGGACAGTGCCAGGGCTTGAGTTAGGACTAGTCTGAGACTGGTAGTTAGTAACAGTGTAAGGGCCTGAGTTGTGAGTCGTTTCAGGGCCTTAGTTAGCGAAAGTGTCAATGCCGGAATTGGGAGTAATGTCAGGACTTACTTAGGGAGAGTGTAAGTGCCTGAGGTGGAAGTAGTATCAGGGCCTTAGTTAAGGACAGTGTCAGTGCCTGAGTTCGGAGTACTGTCAGGGCATATTTAGGGACAGTCTCAGTGCCTATTTTGGGAGTAGTGTCACGGCCTTAGTTAGTGACATTGTCAGTGCCTGAGTAAGGAGTAGTGTCTGGGCCTTCGTTAGGGACAGTGTCAGTTGCTTAGTTAGGAGTAGTGTCAGGGCCTAAGTTAGGGCCAGTGTCAGTGCCTGAGTCAGGAGTAGAGTCAGGGCCTAAGTTAGGGACAGTGTCATTGCTTGAGATAGGAGTAGTGTCAGGGCCTTAGTTAGGAGTAGCATCAGTGCCTTCGTTAGGTATTGTATCAGCGCCTCAGTTAGGAATAGTTTCAGGGCCTTACTTAGGGACAGTGTTAGTGCCTGAGTTAGGAGTTGTGTCGGCCTCAGTTAGGGGCCTTTTCAGGGCTTGAATTAGGAGTAATGTCAGGGCCTTCCTTAAGTATTGTGTCAGCGCCTGAGTTAGGAATAGTGTCAGGGACTTACTTAGGGACATTGTCAGGGCATGATTTAGGAGTTGTGTTAGGGCGTGAGCTATGAAGAGTGTCAGGGCCTTAGTTAGTGACAGTGCCAGTGCTGAGTTTGGAGTAGTATCAGGGCCTTAGTTAGAGACAGTGTCAGGGCCTGAGTTAGGTTTATGTCAGGGCCTTAGTTAGGGACAGTGTCAGTGCCTGATTTAGGAGTAGTGTCAGAGGCTTCGTTAGGGACAGTGTCAGGGCCTGAGTTAAGAGTAGTGTCACAGCTTTAGTTAGGACCAGTGTCAGGGCCTTAGTTAAGTCCAACATCAGCGCCTATGATAGGAATCAGATCAGGACTTGTGTTCCAGGTAATGTCAGGGCCTTATTTAAGAACAGTGTCAGGGCCTGAGTCCTGACTTACTCCTTACTCTCCTCACTAAGGACTTTGGACACTACTGCTAATTCAGGCCCTGATAATGTCCCTAACTAAGGCCCTGACACTTTCCCTGGCTAAGGCCCTGAACTTCTCCTAAGTCAGGCCCTGATACTGTCCCTAACAATGGCCCTGACACTAAACCTAACTGAGGCCCCGACATGATACCTAACAAAGGCTTTGTTGCTAGTCCAAACTAAAGCCCTAAAATTGGTCCTAAATAAGGCCTTGACACTAATCCTAACTCAGGCCCTAAAACTGTCCCTAACTAAGGCCCTGATAGTATGCCTAACTCAGGCCCTCATACGATTCCTAACAATGGCTCTGATGCTGGTCCAAACTAAGGCCCTGAAATTGGTCCTAAATAAGGCCTTGACACTAATCCTAACTCAGGCCCTAGCACTGTCCCTAACTAGGTCTCAGACAGTACACCTAAATCAGACCCTGACACTGTCCCTAAGCAAGGCCCTGACACTACTCCTAACTCAGTCCCTTACACTGTACCTAACAAAGTCTCTGACGCTAGGCCTCACTCAGGCCCTGTCGCTGTCCCTAAGTCAGGCCCTGATGCTGTGCCTACCTGAAGCCCTAACACTGCTTCTGAATAAGTCCCTGAGAGTCTCCGTAACAGAGGTCTTCACACTATCCTTAGGTCATTTCCTGACACGATTCCAAGCCTTTACCCTAAACCTGTCCCGAGGTAATGTCCTACCTCTTATGCTAACTAAAGACCTTATGCTGTGCCTAATTTAGGCACTGAATTTAGTCCCAAGGCCGCTAGACTGTCCCTAACTCGGCTCGATGGCCTTATCGTCACAATGTTCCATGACCACTGTCATCACAATGCTCCACGCCCTTGTCATCACAATGCTCCATAACCCTTGTCATCACAATGCCCCATGACGCCTGCCATCACAATTCTCCAAGGCCTCTCTTACCAAAAAGTTCTATGATCCCTGTCAGCACAATGTTCCATGACACTTTTCATCACAATGCTCCATGACCCCAGTCATCACAATGTTCTCTGCCCATATCATCACAATGCTCCTTGTCACCTTGAATCACAATGCTCCATGCCCTTTCATCACAATGCTCCAGAATTCTTGTCATCACAATGTTCCTTGACCGTGTCATCACAAAGCTCCTTAACCCTTGTAATCACAAAGCTCCATGTCCCCTGATATCACAATGATCCATGATTCCTTTCCTCACAGTGCTCCAGTAACCTTTTCATCACAATGCTCCATACCATTGTCAGCACAATGCTCCTTGGACCCTGTCATCAAAATGCTCCATCCCCTTTTCATCACAATGCTCCTGATATCCTATCATTACAATGCTCCATGCCCGTGTCAACACAATGCCCCATGAACCCTGTCATCAAAATGCTTTATCAACCTTGTTATCGGAATGTTCCATGACCCCTGTCAACAAAATGATCCATGACCGTTGTCCTCACAATGCTGCATGATACCTTTCATCCCAATTCTCTGTGACCGCTGTCATCACAATGCTCCAGGACAATTTTCATCACAATGCTCCATGCCCCCTGTCATCACAGTGCCCCATAACCCCTGTAATCACAATGCTCCATGACCCTGTCATCACAATGCTACATGACCCCTGTCATCACATTGTTCCATTGCCTATGAATTCACAATGCTGCATGGACCCTGTAATCACACTGCTCCATGTTCCCTTTCAACACAATGCTCCATGAACCCTGTCATCACAACGTTCCATGAAAGTTGTCATCAAAATGCTCCATGACCTCGGTCACCAAAAGGTTCCCTGCCCTTGTCATCACAATGCTCCATGACCCTTGTAATCACAATGGTAAATGGCCTTGTCATCACAATGGTCCATGGCCTCTGTCATCACCATGCTCCATGGTCTTTCTCATTACAATGCTCTATGACCCCTGTCATCACAATGCTTGATGACCATTGTCATCACAATGCTCCAACGCCCCTGTCATCACAATGCCTCATGGTCTTTGTAATCACAATGCTCAATGACCCCTGTCATCACAATGCTCCATGCCCTTGTCATCACAATGCTCCAGAACACTTGTCATCATAATACTCCATTCCCGTGTCATCCCATTGCTCAATGACACTTGTCATCAAAATGTTCCTTGGCCTTTGTCATCACAGTGCTCCACGATACCTTTAATCAAAATTCTACATGACCACTGTCATCAGAATGCAAGATGACCAATGTCATCACAATGCCCCATGACACGTGTCATCACAATTCGCCTTGGCCCTTGTCATCTCAATGCTGTATGAACCGTGTCATCACTAGGTTCCAGGACACTTGTCATCACAGTGATCCATGACCACTTTCATCACAATGCTCCATGAACTCTGTTATCTCAATGCTCCATGGCCTTTGTATTCACAATGCTCCGTTGTCCCGATAATCGCGTTGCTCCATGAACACTTTCATCACAATGCTCCTTGACCACTGTCACCATAATGCCCCATGACGTCTCTCATCACTGTGCTCCAAGGCCACTTTCATCAAAATGCTCCATGATCTGTGTCAGCACAATATTGCATGACACTTGTCATCACAATGCTCCATGATCCCTGGAATCACAATGATCCCTGCCAATGTCATCACAATGCTCCATGTCTCCTGTAATCACAATGCTCCATGCCCTTGTCATCACAATGCTCCAGGTGTGTTGTCATCACCATGCTTCATGCCCGTGTCATCACAATGCTCCATGAATCTTGTTTTCACAATGCTCCATGGACCATGTCTTCACAATGCTCCATGACCCCTGTCATCACAATGCTCTATGGGCTTTGTAATCACAATGCTCCGTGACCCCTGTCAACACAATGCCTGATGACCCCTGTCATCAAAATGCTAAATGGCACTTGTCATCACAATGCTCTATGACGCCTGTCATCACTCTTCTCCATGTCACTTGTTATCACAATGCTCCATGACCCCTGTAATCACATTACTCCATGACCCCATTCATCACAATGCCCAAGGCCACATCTCATCACAATTCTCCATGGCATTTGTCATCACGATGCTCCATGACACCTGTCATCACAATGCTCCATGACACTTGTCATCACAATGCTCGATGGCCCTTGTCATCACAATGTTCCTTGGTGCTTTTCATCGCAATGCTCCATGACAACTTTCATCAAAATACTCCAAGATTTGTTTCATCACAATGCTCCATGGCCCTCGTCATTACAAATCCACATGATCCCTTTCATCACATTTCTCCATGGCAACTTACATAAAAAAGCTCCATGCCCCTGTCATCACAATGCCCAATGATACCTGTTTTTACAATGATCCATGACCCTTGTCATCACAAGGCTCCATGTCCCTTGTATTCACAATGCTCCATGGCCCTTGTCATCACAATGCTCCATAGCGCTTTTCATCGCAATGCTCCATGACCGCTTTCAGCACAATGCCCCATGACCCCTGTCATCACTATGCTCCATGGCCCTTGTCATCACAATGCTCCATGAAACATTTCCTCACAATGCTCCAGTACGCCTTTCATCCAAATTCCCCATGGCCACTGTCATCACAATTCTCCATGACTGCTGTCATCGTAATGGTCCATGACACGTTTCATCTCAATGCTCCATGACACCTGTCATCACAATGCTCCATGGCCTTTGTCATCACAATGCTCCATGGACCCTGTAATCACAGTGCTCCATGACCCGTTTCAGCTCAATGCTCCATGACCTCACTCATCACAATGCCCCATGACCCCTGTAATCACAATGCTCCATGCCCTTGTCATCACAAGGCTCCAGAACTCTTGTCATTATAATGCTCCATGTCCGTTTCTTCACCATGCTCCATGACACTTGTCATCACAATGCTCCATGGCCCCTCTCATTACTGTTCTCCATAATAACTTTAATCACATTTCTAGATGACCACTGCCATCACAATGCCCCATGACATTGTCATCACAATTCGCCATGACCATTGTTATCACAATGCTCCATGAACCATGTCATCACAGGGTCCCAGGACACTTGTCATCACAAGGATCCATTACCATTTTCATCACAATGCTCCATGACCACTGTCATCTCAATGCTCCATGGCCTCCATGGGTACTATCACCATGGGCACTGTCACCATGCGTACTGTCACCATGGGTACTGTCACCATGGGCACTTTCAACATGGGCACTGTCACCATGCGAACTCTCACCATGAGCACTATCACCATGAGCACTATCACCAAGGGCACTGTCACCATGAGCACTGTCATCATGGGCACTGTCACCATAGGAACTGTCACAATGAGCACTGTCACTGTGGGCACTATCACCGTGAGCCCTATCAAAATGGGCACTGTCACCATAGGCACTGTCACCATGAGCACAAACATCATGGGCAGTGCTACCATGAGGAATTTCACCATCGGAACTCCAACCATGTACACCGCCATCATGAGCAGAGTCACCATGGGCAGTGCCACCATGAGCACTATCACCATGGGCACTTTCAACATGGGCACGTTCACCATGCGAACTATCACCATGAGTACTATCACCATGAGTAGTATATACCATGAGCACTATCACCAAGGGCACTGTCAACGTGAGCACTATCACCGTGAGCACTATCACCATGAGTACTGTCACCATGAGCATAGTCACCATGGGCACTGTCACAATGAGCACTGTAACCATGGGAACTTTCACCCTGAGCACTATCACCATGAGCACTATTAACATGGGCAGGGTCACCGTGAGCAATATCACCATGGGCACTGTCACCATGAGCATTATTAACATGGGTACTATCACCAAGGGCAGTGTCACCATGAGCACTGTCATCATGGGCACTGTAACCATGGGAACAGTCACCATTAGAACTGTCACTGTGGGCATTATCAACGTGAGCACTATCACAATGGGCACTGTTACCATAGGCACTGTCACCGTGGACACTGTCACCATGAACACTATCATCATGGGCATTGCCTCCATAAGGAATTTCACCATGAGAACTCCAACCATGTATACCACCTGCATGAGCATAGTCACCATGGGCAGTGTTACCATGAGCACTGCCACCATGGGCACTTTCAACATGGGCACAGTCACCATGCGAACTATCACCCTGAGGACTATCACCATGAGCAATATTACCATGAACACTATCACCAAGGGCACTGTCAACGTGAGCACTATCACCGTAAGCACTATCACCGTGAGCACTGACACTGTGGGCACTGTCACCGTGTGCACTGTCACCATGGGCAATTTCTACATGGCCACTGTCACCATGGGCACTGTCACCATGGACACTGTCATCATGAGCTCTGTTACCAAGGGAAATGTCACCACGAGCACTGTCATCTTGGGAACTGCCACCATGGACACTGCCACCATGAGCACTGTGACCATTGGCAGTGCCACCATGAGCACTATCACCATGAGCACTATCACCAAGGGCACTGTCACCGTGAGCACTATCACCGTGAGCACTATCACCATGAGCACTGTCACCATGAGCACTGTCACTGTGGGCACTGTCACCATGGGCACTGTCACCGTGGGCACTGTAACCATGGAAACTGTCACCATGAGCACAATCACCGTGAGCACAATCACCATGGGCAGTGTCACCGTTAGAAATATCACCATGGGCACTGTCACATTGAGCACTATTACCATGGGTACTATCACCAAGGGCACTCTCACCGTGACACTGTTACCATGAGCACTGTCACCGTGGGTACTGTCAACATGAGCACTGTCATCATGGGCACTGTCGGCATGGGAACTCTCACCATGAGCACTGTCACCATGGGAAATGTCACCATGGGCACTATCACTATGGGCACTGTCACCATGGGCAGTGTCACTATGAGCAGTGACACCATGGGCACTGTCACCATGGGAAATGTCACGATGAGCATTATCACCGTGAGCACTATCACCATGGGCAGTGTCACCGTGAGGAATATCAACATGGGCAGCATCATCATCAGCACTATTACCATGGGCACTATCACGTTGAGCACTATCACCGTGAGCACTGTCACCGTGGGCACTGTCACCATGGGCACTGTCAACATGAGCACAGTCAGCATAGGAACTCTCACCATGAGCACTGTCACCAGGGGAAATATCACCATGGGCACTGTAACCATGAACACTATCATCATGGGCAGTGCCACCATGAGGAATTTCACCATGGGAACTCCAACCATATACACCGCCAGCTTTAGCACAGTCACCATGGGCTGTGTCACCATGAGCACTGTCACCATGGGCAGTGTCACCATGCGTAATGTAACCATGAGTACTGTCACCGTGGGCAATATCACCATGAGCACTGTCACTGTGGGCACTGTCACCATGGTAACTGTCACCATGAGCACTATCACCGTGAGCACTATAAGCATGGGTAGTGTCACCGTGAGTAATATCACCATAAACACTGTCACCGTGGGCACTTTCACCGTGTACACTGTCAATGTGAGCACTGTCACCATGGGGAATATCACCATGGGCACTATCAACGTGAGCACTATTAACATGGGTACTATCACCAAGGGCACTGTTACCGTGAGCAGTGTCACCATGAGCACTGTCACTGTGGGCACTGTCACCATGAGCACTGTCATCATGGGCAATGTCACCATGGACACTGTCACCATTAGAACTGTCACTCTGGGTAATATCACCGTGAGCACTCTCACAATGGGCACTGTCACCATAGGCACTGTAAACATGGACAGTGTCACCATGAGCACTATTGTCATGGGCAGAACTCCCATAAGGAATTTCACCATGGGAACTCGAACCATGTACACCGCCAGCATTAGCACAGTCACCATGGGCAGTGTCACCATGAGCAGTGGCACCATGGGCACTTTCAACATGGGCACTATCACCATGCGAACTATCACCATGAGCACTATCACCATGAGCAGTATTACCATGAGCACTATTATCAAGGGCACTGTCAATGTGAGCACTATCAGCGTGAACACTGTCACCATGAACACTGTCACCGTGCGTACTGTCACCATGAGCACTGTCACCATGGGCACTGTCACCATGGGAACTATCACCATGAGCACTATCACCGTGAGCACTATCACCATGGTTAGTGTCACCGTGAACAATATCACCATGGGCACTGTCAGCGTGAGCACTATTACCATGGGCAATATCACCAAGGGCACTGTCACTGTGAGCACTGTCACCATGAGGACTGTGACCGTGGGCACTGTCAACATGAGCACTGTCACCATGGGCACTGTCACCATGAGAACTGTCACCGTGGGCAATGTCACCATGAGCACTGTCACCGTGGGCACTGTCACCATGGGAACTGTCACCATGAGCACTATCACCATGAGGACTATAACCATGGGCACTGTCACAGTGAGCAATATCACCATGAACACTGTAACCATGGGAAATATCACCGTGGGCACTGTCACCATGGACACTGTCATCATGAGTTCTGTTACCATGGGAAATGTCACCATGAGCACTGTCACCATGGGAACTGTCACCATGAGCACTATCAACGTGAGCACTATAACCATGGGCACCGTCACCGTGAGCAATATCACCATTAACACTGTCACCGTGTGCACTGTCAACATGAGCACTGTCAACATGGGAAATGTCACCATGGGAACTCTCACCATGGGCAGGGTCACCATGAGCACTGTCACCATGGGCACTCTCACGATGGACACTGTCACCATGAGCACTATCATCATGGGCACTGCCAGCATAAGAAATTTCACCATGGGGACTCCAGCCATGTACACTGCCGGCATGAGCAAAGTCACGATGGTCAGTGTTACCATGAGCACTATCACCATGAGAACTTTAACCATGAGCACTATCATCAAGAGCACTGTCACTGCGAGCATTATCACCGTGAACACTCTCACCGTGAGCACTGTCACCATGAGCACTGTCTCCGTGGGCATTGTAACCATGAGCACTGTCGTCATGGGCACTGTCACCATGCGAAATGCCACCATGAGCTCTATCACCGAGGGCACTGTCACCGTGAGCACTGTCACCATGAGCATAGTCACCGTGGGCACTGTCACCATGAGCACTATTACCATAGGTACTATCACCAAGGACACTGTCAACATGAGCACTGACACCGTGGGCAGTGTCAACATGAGCACTGTCACCATGCGCACTGTCACCATGGGAAATGTCACTATGAGCACTGTCACCAGGGGAAATGTCAACATGGGCACTGTCACCATAGGCACTGTCACCATGGACACTGTCACCATGAGCACTATCGTCATGGGCAGTTCCACCATAAGGAATTTCACCATGGGAACTCCAACCATGTACACCGCCAGCATGAGCACAGTCACCATGGGCAGTGTCACCATGAGCACTGTTGCCATGGGCACTTTCAACATGGGCACTGGCACCATGGGAACTGTCACTAAGAGCACTCTCACCATGGGCACTGTCAACAGGGACACTGTCACCATGGGCACTCTCACCATGGGCAATGTCACCATGGACACTGTCACCATGGGCATGGTCAACATTATCATTGTCACCATGGGAACTCTCACCATGAGCACTGTCACCATGGTAAAAGTCACCATGGGCACTGTCACCATAGGCTCTGTCACCGTGGACACTCTCACCATGAGCAGTATCATCATGGGCATTGCCACCATAAGGAATTTCATCATGGGAACTCCAACCAAGTACACCGCAAGCATGAGCACAGTCACCATGTGCAATGTCACCATGAGCACTATCACCAAGGGCACTATCACCGTGAGCACTGTCATCATGAGCACTGTCACCGTGCGCACTCTCACCATGAGCACTGTCACCATGAGCACTATAACCATGGGAACTGTCACCATGAGCACTATCACCGTGAGCACTAGCACCATGGGCAGTGTCACCATGAGCACTATTACCATGGGCACTATCACCATGAGCACTATCACCGTGAGCACTGTCACCGTGTGCACTGTCATCGTGTGCACTGTCACCATGAGCACTATCACCATGGGACCTGTCACCATGGGAATGGTCACCATGGGCACTGTCAAGATGAGCACTGTCACCATGGGAACTCTCACCATGAGCACTGTCACCATGGGAAATGTCCCCATGGGCACTATCATCATGGGCAGTGCCACCATGAGGAATTTCACCATGAGAACTCCAATCATGTACACCGCCAGCTTTAGCACAGTCACCATGGGCTGTGTCACCATGTGCAGTGTCACCATGGGCACTGTCACTATGTGAACTGTCACCATGAGCAGTGTCACCATGGGCAATGTCACCATGAGCACTGTCACCGTGGGCACTGTCACCATGGGAACTGTCACCATGAGCACTATCACCGTGAGCACTATAACCATGTGCAGTGTCACCGTGAGCAATATCACCATGAACACTGTCACAGTAGGCACTTTCACCGTGGGCACTGTCACCGTGTGCAATGTCACCATAGGCACTGTCACCATGGACACTGTCACCATGAACACTATCATCATGGGCAGTGCCACCATAAGGAATTTCACCATGGGAACTCCAACCATGTACACCGCCAGCATGAGCACAATCACCATGGGCAGTGTCACCATAAGCACTGCCACCATGGGCACTTTCAACATGGGAAGTGTCACCATGCGAACCGTCACCATGAGCACTATCACCAAGGGCACTGTCAGCGTGAGCAATATCACCGTGAGCACTGTCACCATGAGCACTGTCACCTTGGTCAGTGTCACCGTGAGCAATATCACTATGGGCACTGTCATGTGAGCACTATTACCATGGGTACTACCACCAAGGGCAATGTCACTGTGAGCACTGTCACCATTAGCACTGTCACAATGAGCACTGTCATCATGAGCACTGTCACCATGCGAACTGTCACCATGAGCACTATCACCAAGGGAACAGTCACCATGAGAACTATCACCATGAGCACTATCACCTTGAGCACTGTCAACGTTAGCACTATTACCATGGGTAATATCACCAAGGGCACTGTCACCGTGAGCACTGTCATCATGAGCACTGTCACTGTGGGCACTGTCACCATGAGCACTGTCACTATGGGCACTGTATCCATGGGAATTGTCACCATGGGCACTATCACGGTGAGCACTACAACCATGGGAACTGTCACCATGGCGACGGTCACCATCGGCACTGTCAACATGAGCACTGTCACCATAGGCACACTCACCATGGGCAATGTCACCATGGACACTATCACCATGGGCACTGTCAACATGAGCACTGTCACCATGGGAAATGTCACTATGGTCAGTGTCACCATGGGCACTTTCACCATGGGCAGTGTCAACATGAGCACTATTACCATGAGCACGATCACCATGAGCACTATCACCATGGCCAGTGTCACCTTGAGCAATATCAACATGGGCACTGTCACTGTGAGCACTATTACAATAGGCACTATCACCATGAGCACTATCACAATGGGCACTGTCACCATAGGCACTGTCACCTTGGACACTGTCACCATGAGCACTAACATCATGGGCACTGCTACCATAAGGAATTTCACCATCGGAACTCCAAACATGTACACCGCCATCATGAGCACAATCACCATGGGAAGTGCCACCATGAGCACTGTCACTATGGCACTTTTAACATGAGCCCTGTCGCCATGCGAACTGTCACCATGAGCAGTATCTCTATGAGCACTGTCACCATGAGCATAGTCACCGTGGGCACTGTCACCATGAGCATTGTCACCATGGGCACTGTAACCATAGGAATGTCACCGTGAGCACTATCCCCATGGGCAGCGTCACCGAGAGCAATATCACCATGGACACTCACAGTGACCACTATGACCATGGGTACTATCACCAAGGGAACTGTCACCATGAGCACTGTCACCATGAGCACTGTCATCATGGGCACTGTCACCATCGAACTGTCACCATTAGAACTGTCACTGAGGGCACTATCACCATGATAAGTATCACAATGGACACTGTCACCATAGGCACTGTCACCATGGACACTGTCACCATGAACACTATCATCATGGGCAGTGCCACCATGAGGAATTTCACCATGGGAACTCCAACCATGTACACCGCCAGCTTTAGCACAGTCACCATGGGTTGTGTGACCATGAGCACTGTAACCATGGGCACTGTCACCATGCGAACTCTCACCATGAGCACTATCACCGTGGGCAATGTCACCATGAGCACTTTCACCATGGGAACTGTCACCATGAACACTATCACCGTGAGCACTAGAAACATGGGCAGTGTCACCATGAGCAATATTACCATTAACATTATCACCGTGAGCACTGTCATTGTGGGCACTGTCACCGTGTGCACTGTCAAAATGAGCACTGTCACCATGGGAAATATCACCTTGGGCACTGTCACCATGGGCAGTGTCACCATTAGCATTGTTACCATGGGCACTCTCACGATGTACACTGTCACCATGAGCACCATTATCATGGGTAGTGCCACCATGAGGAATTTCACCATGGGAACTCCAACCTTCTACACCGCCAGCATGAGCACAGTCACTATGGGCAGTGTCACCATGAGAACTGTTACCATGGGCAATTTTAACATGGCCACTGTCACCATGTGCACTGTCACTATGGACACTGTCATCCTGAGTTCTGTTACCATGGGCAGTGTCACCATGAGCACTGTCACCATGACCACTTTCATCATGGGCACTATCACCATCTGAACTCTCACCATGAGAACTGTCACCAAGGGAAATGTCACCATGGGCACTATCACTATGGGCACTGTCACCATGGCCACTGTCACCACGGGCACTGTCACCATGGGAACGGTCCCCATGGGCACTGTCAACATTAGCACTCTCAACATGGGAATTCTCACCATGAGCACTGTCACCATGGGCACTGTCACCATGGGCACTGTCACCATGGGCACTTTCAAAGTGGGCACTGTCACCATGCAAACTGTCACCATGAGCACTATGACCATGAGCACTATCACCAAGGGCACTGTCACCGTGAGCACTCTCACCATGAGCACTGTCACAGTGGGAACTGTCACCATGAGCACTAGCACAATGGGCACTGTCACCATAGGCACTGTCACCATGGACACTGTCACCATGAGCACTATCATCATGGGCAGTGCTACCATGAAGAATTTCACCATCGGAATTCCAACCAGGTACAGAGCCAGCATGAGCACATTCACCATGGGCATTATCACCATGAGCACTGTCACCATGGGCACTGTAACCTTGGGAACCGTCACCATGAGCACTATCACCATGGGCAGTGTCACCGTGAGCAATATCACCATGGGCACTGTCACCGTGAGCACTATTAACAAGGATACTATCACCAAGGTCACTGTCACCGTGAGCACTGTCACTGTGAGCACTGTCACCATGAGCACTGTCACCGTGGGCACTGTCACCATGAGCACTGTCATCATGGGAACTGTCACCATGGGGACTGTCACCATTAGCACTGTCACTGTGGGCACTATCACCGTGAGCACAATCACAATGGGCACTGTCACCATACGCACTGTCACCATGGACAATGTCACCATGAACACTATCATCATGGGCAGTGCCACCATAAGGAATTTCACCATGGGAAGTCCAACCATGTACACCCCCAGCATGAGCACAGTCACCATGGGCAGTGTCACCATGAGCACTGCCACCATGGGCACTTTCGACATGGGCACTGTCACCATGCGAACTATCACCATGAGCAATTTCACCATTAGCAGTATTACCATGTGCACTATCACCAAGGGCACTGTCAATGTGAGCACTGTCACCGTGAGGACTATCACCATGAGCACTGTCACCATGAGCATTTTCACCGTGTGCACTGTCACCAGTAGCACTGTCACCATGGGCACTGTAACCATGGGAACTGTCACCATGAGCACTATCACCGTGAGCACTATCACCATAGGAAGTGTCACCGTGAACAGTATCACCATGGGCACTGTCACCATGAGCACTATTACTATGGGCACTATCACCATGGGCATTGTCACTGTGAGCACTGCCACCATGAGCACTGTCACTGTGAGCACTGTCAACATGAGCACTGTCACCATGGGAACTGTCACCATGAGCACTGTCATCATTAGCACTATCATCACGGGCACTGTCAAAGTGAGCACTATTACCATGGGTACTACCACCTAGGGTACTGTCACTGTGAGCACTGTCACCATGAGCACTGTCACCGTGGGCAGTGTCAACATGAGCACTGTAACCATGGGCACTGTCACCATGGGAAATGTCACCATGCGCACTGTCACCATAGGCACTGTCACCATGGACACTGTCACCATGAACACTATCATCATGGGCACTGCCAGCATAAGGAATTTCACCATGGGAACTCCAACCATGTACACCGCCAGCATGAGCACAGTCACCATGAGCAGTGTCACCATGAGCACTGCCATCATGGGGACTTT
Organism: Balaenoptera ricei; assembly: GCF_028023285.1. Lineage (NCBI taxonomy): Eukaryota > Metazoa > Chordata > Mammalia > Artiodactyla > Balaenopteridae > Balaenoptera > Balaenoptera ricei. The sequence goes on along the minus strand of NW_026777465.1, from coordinate 295,859 downwards.
CAACATGGGCACTGTCACCATGCGAACTATCACCACCAGCACTATCACCATGAGCAGTATTACCATGAACACTATCACCAAGGACACTGTCAACGTGAGCACTATCACCGTGAGCACTATAACCATGAGCACTGTCACCGTGAGCACTGTCACCGTGGGCACTGTTACCGTGTGCACTGTCAACATGAGCACTGTCACCATGGGAAATGTCACCATTTGCACTGTCACTGAGGGCACTGTCACCATGAGCACTGTCACCATGAGCACTATCACCATGGGAACTGTCACCATGGGAACGGTCACCATGGGCACACTCAAGATGAGCACTGTCACCATGGGAACTCTCACCAGGAGCACTGTCACCATGGGAAATGTCACCATGGGCACTGTCACCATGAGCACTATCATCATGGGCAGTGCCACCATGAGGAATTTCACCATGAGAACTCCAACCATGAACACTGCCAGCTTTAGCACTGTCAACATGGGCTGTGTCACCATGAGCACTGTCACCATGGGCACTGTTACCATGCAAACTTTTACCATGAGCACTGTCACCGTGGGCAATGTCACCATGAGCACTGTCACCGTGTGCACTGTCATCATGGGAAATGTCATCATGAGCACTATCACCGTGAGGACAATAACCATGGGCAGTGTCACCGTGAGCAATATCACCATGAACACTGTCACCATGAGCACTGTCATCATCGGCACTGTCACCATGGGAACTGTCACTATTACAACTGTCACTGTGGGCACTATCACCGTGAGCTCTATCACAATGGGCACTGTCACCATAGGCACTGTCACCATGGACACTGTCACCATGAACACTATCATCATGGGCAGTGCCAACATGAGGAATTTCAGCTTGGGAACTCCAACCATGTACATCGGCAGCTTTAGAACAGTCACCATGGGCTGTGTCACCATGAGCACTGTCACCATGGGCAATGTCACCATGCGAACTGTCACCATGAGCACTGTCACCATGGGAACTGTCACCATGAGCACTATCACCGTGAGGACTATAACCATGGGCACTGTCACAGTGAGCAATATCACCATGAACACTGTAACCATGGGAAATGTCACCTTGGGCACTGTCACCTTGTGCACTGTCAACATGAGCACTGTCACCATGGGAAATGTCACCATGGGCACTGTCACCATGGGCAGTGTCATCATGAGCACTTTCACCAAGTGCAGTCTCATGATGGACACTGTCACCATGAGCACTATCATCATGGGCAGTGCCACCATGAGGAATTTCACCATGGGAACTCCAACCATGTACACCGCCAGCATGAGCACAGTCACCATGGGCAGTGTCACCATGGGCAATGTCACCATGGGCACTTTCGACATGGGCAATGTCACCATGGACACTGTCATCATGAGCTCTGTTACCATGGTAAATGTCACCATGAGCACTGTCATCTTGGGAACTTCCAGCATGGACACTGCCCCCATGAGCACTGTAACCAATGTCACTGCCACAGTGAGCACTGTCACCGTGAACACTGTCACCATGGGCATGGTCAACATTATCATTGTCACCATGGGAACTCTCACCATGAGCACTGTCACCATGGTAAAAGTCACCATGGGCACTGTCACCATAGGCTCTGTCACCGTGGACACTCTCACCATGAGCACTGTCATCATGGGCATTGCCACCATAAGGAATTTCATCATGGGAACTCCAACCAAGTACACCGCCAGCATGAGCACAGTCACCATGTGCAATGTCACCATGAGCACTATCACCAGGAGCACTATCACCAAGGGCACTATCACCGTGAGCACTGTCATCATGAGCACTGTCACAGTGCGCACTCTCACCATGAGCACTGTCACCATGGGCACTATAACCATGGGAACTGTCACCATGAGCACTATCACCGTGAGCACTAGCACCATGGGCAGTGTCACCATGAGCACTATTACCATGGGCACTATCACCATGAGCACTATCACCGTGAGCACTGTCACCGTGTGCACTGTCATCGTGTGCACTGTCACCATGAGCACTATCACCATGGGAACTGTCACCATGGGAATGGTCACCATGGGCACTGTCAAGATGAGCACTGTCACCATGGGAACTCTCACCATGAGCACTGTCACCATGGGAAATGTCCCCATGGGCACTATCATCATGGGCAGTGCCACCATGAGGAATTTCACCATGAGAACTCCAATCATGTACACCGCCAGCTTTAGCACAGTCACCATGGGCTGTGTCACCATGTGCAGTGTCACCATGGGCACTGTCACTATGTGAACTGTCACCATGAGCAGTGTCACCATGGGCAATGTCACCATGAGCACTGTCACCGTGGGCACTGTCACCATGGGAACTGTCACCATGAGCACTATCACCGTGAGCACTATAACCATGTGCAGTGTCACCGTGAGCAATATCACCATGAACACTGTCACAGTAGGCACTTTCACCGTGGGCACTGTCACCGTGTGCACTGTCACCATAGGCACTGTCACCATGGACACTGTCACCATGAACACTATCATCATGGGCAGTGCCACCATAAGGAATTTCACCATGGGAACTCCAACCATGTACACCGCCAGCATGAGCACAGTCACCATGGGCAGTGTCACCATAAGCACTGCCACCATGGGCACTTTCAACATGGGCAGTGTCACCATGCGAACCGTCACCATGAGCACTATCACCAACGGCACTGTCAGCGTGAGCAATATCACCGTGAGCACTGTCACCATGAGCACTGTCACCATGGTCCGTGTCACCGTGAGCAATATCACTATGGGCACTGTCATGTGAGCACTATTACCATGGGTACTATCACCAAGGGCAATGTCACTGTGAGCACTGTCACCATTAGCACTGTCACAATGAGCACTGTCATCATGAGCACTGTCACCATGCGAACTGTCACCATGAGCACTATCACCAAGGGAACAGTCACCATGAGAACTATCACCATGAGCACTATCACCTTGGGCACTGTCAACGTTCGCACTATTACTATGGGTAATATCATCAAGGGCACTGTCACCGTGAGCACTGTCATCATGAGCACTGTCACTGTGGGCACTGTCACCATGAGCACTGTCACTATGGGCACTGTATCCATGGGAATTGTCACCTTGGGCACTATCACGGTGAGCACTACAACCATGGGAACTGTCACCATGGCAACGGTCACCATCGACACTGTCAACATGAGCACTGTCACCATAGGCACACTCACCATGGGCAATGTCACCATGGACACTATCACCATGGGCACTGTCAACATGAGCACTGTCACCATGGGAAATGTCACTATGGTCAGTGTCACCATGGGCACTTTCACCATGGGCAGTGTCAACATGAGCACTATTACCATGAGCACGATCACCATGAGCACTATCACCATGGCCAGTGTCACCTTGAGCAATATCAACATGGGCACTGTCACTGTGAGCACTATTACAATAGGCACTATCACCATGAGCACTATCACAATGGGCACTGTCACCATAGGCACTGTCACCTTGGACACTGTCACCATGAGCACTAACATCATGGGCACTGCTACCATAAGGAATTTCACCATCGGAACTCCAAACATGTACACCGCCATCATGAGCACAATCACCATGGGAAGTGCCACCATGAGCACTGTCACCATGGCACTTTTAACATGAGCCCTGTCGCCATGCGAACTGTCACCATGAGCAGTATCTCTATGAGCACTGTCACCATGAGCATAGTCACCGTGGGCACTGTCACCATGAGCATTGTCACCATGGGCACTGTAACCATAGGAATGTCACCGTGAGCACTATCCCCATGGGCAGCGTCACCGAGAGCAATATCACCATGGACACTCTCACCGTGACCACTATGACCATGGGTACTATCACCAAGGGAACTGTCACCATGAGCACTGTCACCATGAGCACTGTCATCATGGGCACTGTCACCATCGAACTGTCACCATTAGGACTGTCACTGAGGGCACTATCACCATGATAACTATCACAATGGACACTGTCACCATAGGCACTGTCACCATGGACACTGTCACCATGAACACTATCATCATGGGCAGTGCCACCATGAGGAATTTCACCATGGGAACTCCAACCATGTACACCGCCAGCTTTAGCACAGTCACCATGGGTTGTGTGAACATGAGCACTGTAACCATGGGCACTTTCACCATGCGAACTCTCACCATGAGCACTATCACCGTGGGCAATGTCACCATGAGCACTTTCACCATGGGAACTGTCACCATGAACACTATCACCGTGAGCACTATAACCATGGGCAGTGTCACCATGAGCAATATTACCATTAACATTATCACCGTGAGCACTGTCACTGTGGGCACTGTCACCGTGTGCACTGTCAAAATGAGCACTGTCACCATGGGAAATATCACCTTGGGCACTGTCACCATGGGCAGTGTCACCATTAGCATTGTTACCATGGGCACTCTCACGATGTACACTGTCACCATGAGCACCATTATCATGGGTAGTGCCACCATGAGGAATTTCACCATGGGAACTCCAACCTTCTACACCGCCAGCATGAGCACAGTCACTATGGGCAGTGTCACCATGAGAACTGTTACCATGGGCAATTTTAACATGGCCACTGTCACCATGTGCACTGTCACTATGGACACTGTCATCCTGAGTTCTGTTACCATGGGCAGTGTCACCATGAGCACTGTCACCATGACCACTTTCATCATGGGCACTATCACCATCTGAACTCTCACCATGAGAACTGTCACCAAGGGAAATGTCACCATGGGCACTATCACTATGGGCACTGTCACCATGGCCACTGTCACCACGGGCACTGTCACCATGGGAACGGTCCCCATGGGCACTGTCAACATTAGCACTCTCAACATGGGAATTCTCACCATGAGCACTGTCACCATGGGCACTGTCACCATGGGCACTGTCACCATGGGTACTGTCACCATGGGCACTTTCAAAGTGGGCACTGTCACCATGCAAACTGTCACCATGAGCACTATGACCATGAGCACTATCACCAAGGGCACTGTCACCGTGAGCACTCTCACCATGAGCACTGTCACAGTGGGAACTGTCACCATGAGCACTAGCACAATGGGCACTGTCACCATAGGCACTGTCACCATGGACACTGTCACCATGAGCACTATCATCATGGGCAGTGCTACCATGAAGAATTTCACCATCGGAATTCCAACCAGGTACAGAGCCAGCATGAGCACATTCACCATGGGCATTATCACCATGAGCACTGTCACCATGGGCACTGTAACCTTGGGAACCGTCACCATGAGCACTATCACCATGGGCAGTGTCACCGTGAGCAATATCACCATGGGCACTGTCACCGTGAGCACTATTAACAAGGATACTATCACCAAGGTCACTGTCACCGTGAGCACTGTCACTGTGAGCACTGTCACCATGAGCACTGTCACCGTGGGCACTGTCACCATGAGCACTGTCATCATGGGAACTGTCACCATGGGGACTGTCACCATTAGCACTGTCACTGTGGGCACTATCACCGTGAGCACAATCACAATGGGCACTGTCACCATACGCACTGTCACCATGGACAATGTCACCATGAACACTATCATCATGGGCAGTGCCACCATAAGGAATTTCACCATGGGAAGTCCAACCATGTACACCCCCAGCATGAGCACAGTCACCATGGGCAGTGTCACCATGAGCACTGCCACCATGGGCACTTTCGACATGGGCACTGTCACCATGCGAACTATCACCATGAGCAATTTCACCATTAGCAGTATTACCATGTGCACTATCACCAAGGGCACTGTCAATGTGAGCACTGTCACCGTGAGGACTATCACCATGAGCACTGTCACCATGAGCATTTTCACCGTGTGCACTGTCACCAGTAGCACTGTCACCATGGGCACTGTAACCATGGGAACTGTCACCATGAGCACTATCACCGTGAGCACTATCACCATAGGAAGTGTCACCGTGAACAGTATCACCATGGGCACTGTCACCATGAGCACTATTACTATGGGCACTATCACCATGGGCATTGTCACTGTGAGCACTGCCACCATGAGCACTGTCACTGTGAGCACTGTCAACATGAGCACTGTCACCATGGGAACTGTCACCATGAGCACTGTCATCATTAGCACTATCATCACGGGCACTGTCAAAGTGAGCACTATTACCATGGGTACTACCACCTAGGGTACTGTCACTGTGAGCACTGTCACCATGAGCACTGTCACCGTGGGCAGTGTCAACATGAGCACTGTAACCATGGGCACTGTCACCATGGGAAATGTCACCATGCGCACTGTCACCATAGGCACTGTCACCATGGACACTGTCACCATGAACACTATCATCATGGGCACTGCCAGCATAAGGAATTTCACCATGGGAACTCCAACCATGTACACCGCCAGCATGAGCACAGTCACCATGAGCAGTGTCACCATGAGCACTGCCATCATGGGGACTTTCAACATGGGCACTGTCACCATGCGAACTATCACCACCAGCACTATCACCATGAGCAGTATTACCATGAACACTATCACCAAGGACACTGTCAACGTGAGCACTATCACCGTGAGCACTATAACCATGAGCACTGTCACCGTGAGCACTGTCACCGTGGGCACTGTTACCGTGTGCACTGTCAACATGAGCACTGTCACCATGGGAAATGTCACCATTTGCACTGTCACTGAGGGCACTGTCACCATGAGCACTGTCACCATGAGCACTATCACCATGGGAACTGTCACCATGGGAACGGTCACCATGGGCACACTCAAGATGAGCACTGTCACCATGGGAACTCTCACCAGGAGCACTGTCACCATGGGAAATGTCACCATGGGCACTGTCACCATGAGCACTATCATCATGGGCAGTGCCACCATGAGGAATTTCACCATGAGAACTCCAACCATGAACACTGCCAGCTTTAGCACTGTCAACATGGGCTGTGTCACCATGAGCACTGTCACCATGGGCACTGTTACCATGCAAACTTTTACCATGAGCACTGTCACCGTGGGCAATGTCACCATGAGCACTGTCACCGTGTGCACTGTCATCATGGGAAATGTCATCATGAGCACTATCACCGTGAGGACAATAACCATGGGCAGTGTCACCGTGAGCAATATCACCATGAACACTGTCACCATGAGCACTGTCATCATCGGCACTGTCACCATGGGAACTGTCACTATTACAACTGTCACTGTGGGCACTATCACCGTGAGCTCTATCACAATGGGCACTGTCACCATAGGCACTGTCACCATGGACACTGTCACCATGAACACTATCATCATGGGCAGTGCCAACATGAGGAATTTCAGCTTGGGAACTCCAACCATGTACATCGGCAGCTTTAGAACAGTCACCATGGGCTGTGTCACCATGAGCACTGTCACCATGGGCAATGTCACCATGCGAACTGTCACCATGAGCACTGTCACCATGGGAACTGTCACCATGAGCACTATCACCGTGAGGACTATAACCATGGGCACTGTCACAGTGAGCAATATCACCATGAACACTGTAACCATGGGAAATGTCACCTTGGGCACTGTCACCTTGTGCACTGTCAACATGAGCACTGTCACCATGGGAAATGTCACCATGGGCACTGTCACCATGGGCAGTGTCATCATGAGCACTTTCACCAAGTGCAGTCTCATGATGGACACTGTCACCATGAGCACTATCATCATGGGCAGTGCCACCATGAGGAATTTCACCATGGGAACTCCAACCATGTACACCGCCAGCATGAGCACAGTCACCATGGGCAGTGTCACCATGGGCAATGTCACCATGGGCACTTTCGACATGGGCAATGTCACCATGGACACTGTCATCATGAGCTCTGTTACCATGGTAAATGTCACCATGAGCACTGTCATCTTGGGAACTTCCAGCATGGACACTGCCCCCATGAGCACTGTAACCAATGTCACTGCCACAGTGAGCACTGTCACCGTGAACACTGTCACCATGGGCATGGTCAACATTATCATTGTCACCATGGGAACTCTCACCATGAGCACTGTCACCATGGTAAAAGTCACCATGGGCACTGTCACCATAGGCTCTGTCACCGTGGACACTCTCACCATGAGCACTGTCATCATGGGCATTGCCACCATAAGGAATTTCATCATGGGAACTCCAACCAAGTACACCGCCAGCATGAGCACAGTCACCATGTGCAATGTCACCATGAGCACTATCACCAGGAGCACTATCACCAAGGGCACTATCACCGTGAGCACTGTCATCATGAGCACTGTCACAGTGCGCACTCTCACCATGAGCACTGTCACCATGGGCACTATAACCATGGGAACTGTCACCATGAGCACTATCACCGTGAGCACTAGCACCATGGGCAGTGTCACCATGAGCACTATTACCATGGGCACTATCACCATGAGCACTATCACCGTGAGCACTGTCACCGTGTGCACTGTCATCGTGTGCACTGTCACCATGAGCACTATCACCATGGGAACTGTCACCATGGGAATGGTCACCATGGGCACTGTCAAGATGAGCACTGTCACCATGGGAACTCTCACCATGAGCACTGTCACCATGGGAAATGTCCCCATGGGCACTATCATCATGGGCAGTGCCACCATGAGGAATTTCACCATGAGAACTCCAATCATGTACACCGCCAGCTTTAGCACAGTCACCATGGGCTGTGTCACCATGTGCAGTGTCACCATGGGCACTGTCACTATGTGAACTGTCACCATGAGCAGTGTCACCATGGGCAATGTCACCATGAGCACTGTCACCGTGGGCACTGTCACCATGGGAACTGTCACCATGAGCACTATCACCGTGAGCACTATAACCATGTGCAGTGTCACCGTGAGCAATATCACCATGAACACTGTCACAGTAGGCACTTTCACCGTGGGCACTGTCACCGTGTGCACTGTCACCATAGGCACTGTCACCATGGACACTGTCACCATGAACACTATCATCATGGGCAGTGCCACCATAAGGAATTTCACCATGGGAACTCCAACCATGTACACCGCCAGCATGAGCACAGTCACCATGGGCAGTGTCACCATAAGCACTGCCACCATGGGCACTTTCAACATGGGCAGTGTCACCATGCGAACCGTCACCATGAGCACTATCACCAACGGCACTGTCAGCGTGAGCAATATCACCGTGAGCACTGTCACCATGAGCACTGTCACCATGGTCCGTGTCACCGTGAGCAATATCACTATGGGCACTGTCATGTGAGCACTATTACCATGGGTACTATCACCAAGGGCAATGTCACTGTGAGCACTGTCACCATTAGCACTGTCACAATGAGCACTGTCATCATGAGCACTGTCACCATGCGAACTGTCACCATGAGCACTATCACCAAGGGAACAGTCACCATGAGAACTATCACCATGAGCACTATCACCTTGGGCACTGTCAACGTTCGCACTATTACTATGGGTAATATCATCAAGGGCACTGTCACCGTGAGCACTGTCATCATGAGCACTGTCACTGTGGGCACTGTCACCATGAGCACTGTCACTATGGGCACTGTATCCATGGGAATTGTCACCTTGGGCACTATCACGGTGAGCACTACAACCATGGGAACTGTCACCATGGCAACGGTCACCATCGACACTGTCAACATGAGCACTGTCACCATAGGCACACTCACCATGGGCAATGTCACCATGGACACTATCACCATGGGCACTGTCAACATGAGCACTGTCACCATGGGAAATGTCACTATGGTCAGTGTCACCATGGGCACTTTCACCATGGGCAGTGTCAACATGAGCACTATTACCATGAGCACGATCACCATGAGCACTATCACCATGGCCAGTGTCACCTTGAGCAATATCAACATGGGCACTGTCACTGTGAGCACTATTACAATAGGCACTATCACCATGAGCACTATCACAATGGGCACTGTCACCATAGGCACTGTCACCTTGGACACTGTCACCATGAGCACTAACATCATGGGCACTGCTACCATAAGGAATTTCACCATCGGAACTCCAAACATGTACACCGCCATCATGAGCACAATCACCATGGGAAGTGCCACCATGAGCACTGTCACCATGGCACTTTTAACATGAGCCCTGTCGCCATGCGAACTGTCACCATGAGCAGTATCTCTATGAGCACTGTCACCATGAGCATAGTCACCGTGGGCACTGTCACCATGAGCATTGTCACCATGGGCACTGTAACCATAGGAATGTCACCGTGAGCACTATCCCCATGGGCAGCGTCACCGAGAGCAATATCACCATGGACACTCTCACCGTGACCACTATGACCATGGGTACTATCACCAAGGGAACTGTCACCATGAGCACTGTCACCATGAGCACTGTCATCATGGGCACTGTCACCATCGAACTGTCACCATTAGGACTGTCACTGAGGGCACTATCACCATGATAAGTATCACAATGGACACTGTCACCATAGGCACTGTCACCATGGACACTGTCACCATGAACACTATCATCATGGGCAGTGCCACCATGAGGAATTTCACCATGGGAACTCCAACCATGTACACCGCCAGCTTTAGCACAGTCACCATGGGTTGTGTGAACATGAGCACTGTAACCATGGGCACTTTCACCATGCGAACTCTCACCATGAGCACTATCACCGTGGGCAATGTCACCATGAGCACTTTCACCATGGGAACTGTCACCATGAACACTATCACCGTGAGCACTATAACCATGGGCAGTGTCACCATGAGCAATATTACCATTAACATTATCACCGTGAGCACTGTCACTGTGGGCACTGTCACCGTGTGCACTGTCAAAATGAGCACTGTCACCATGGGAAATATCACCTTGGGCACTGTCACCATGGGCAGTGTCACCATTAGCATTGTTACCATGGGCACTCTCACGATGTACACTGTCACCATGAGCACCATTATCATGGGTAGTGCCACCATGAGGAATTTCACCATGGGAACTCCAACCTTCTACACCGCCAGCATGAGCACAGTCACTATGGGCAGTGTCACCATGAGAACTGTTACCATGGGCAATTTTAACATGGCCACTGTCACCATGTGCACTGTCACTATGGACACTGTCATCCTGAGTTCTGTTACCATGGGCAGTGTCACCATGAGCACTGTCACCATGACCACTTTCATCATGGGCACTATCACCATCTGAACTCTCACCATGAGAACTGTCACCAAGGGAAATGTCACCATGGGCACTATCACTATGGGCACTGTCACCATGGCCACTGTCACCACGGGCACTGTCACCATGGGAACGGTCCCCATGGGCACTGTCAACATTAGCACTCTCAACATGGGAATTCTCACCATGAGCACTGTCACCATGGGCACTGTCACCATGGGCACTGTCACCATGGGTACTGTCACCATGGGCACTTTCAAAGTGGGCACTGTCACCATGCAAACTGTCACCATGAGCACTATGACCATGAGCACTATCACCAAGGGCACTGTCACCGTGAGCACTCTCACCATGAGCACTGTCACAGTGGGAACTGTCACCATGAGCACTAGCACAATGGGCACTGTCACCATAGGCACTGTCACCATGGACACTGTCACCATGAGCACTATCATCATGGGCAGTGCTACCATGAAGAATTTCACCATCGGAATTCCAACCAGGTACAGAGCCAGCATGAGCACATTCACCATGGGCATTATCACCATGAGCACTGTCACCATGGGCACTGTAACCTTGGGAACCGTCACCATGAGCACTATCACCATGGGCAGTGTCACCGTGAGCAATATCACCATGGGCACTGTCACCGTGAGCACTATTAACAAGGATACTATCACCAAGGTCACTGTCACCGTGAGCACTGTCACTGTGAGCACTGTCACCATGAGCACTGTCACCGTGGGCACTGTCACCATGAGCACTGTCATCATGGGAACTGTCACCATGGGGACTGTCACCATTAGCACTGTCACTGTGGGCACTATCACCGTGAGCACAATCACAATGGGCACTGTCACCATACGCACTGTCACCATGGACAATGTCACCATGAACACTATCATCATGGGCAGTGCCACCATAAGGAATTTCACCATGGGAAGTCCAACCATGTACACCCCCAGCATGAGCACAGTCACCATGGGCAGTGTCACCATGAGCACTGCCACCATGGGCACTTTCGACATGGGCACTGTCACCATGCGAACTATCACCATGAGCAATTTCACCATTAGCAGTATTACCATGTGCACTATCACCAAGGGCACTGTCAATGTGAGCACTGTCACCGTGAGGACTATCACCATGAGCACTGTCACCATGAGCATTTTCACCGTGTGCACTGTCACCAGTAGCACTGTCACCATGGGCACTGTAACCATGGGAACTGTCACCATGAGCACTATCACCGTGAGCACTATCACCATAGGAAGTGTCACCGTGAACAGTATCACCATGGGCACTGTCACCATGAGCACTATTACTATGGGCACTATCACCATGGGCATTGTCACTGTGAGCACTGCCACCATGAGCACTGTCACTGTGAGCACTGTCAACATGAGCACTGTCACCATGGGAACTGTCACCATGAGCACTGTCATCATTAGCACTATCATCACGGGCACTGTCAAAGTGAGCACTATTACCATGGGTACTACCACCTAGGGTACTGTCACTGTGAGCACTGTCACCATGAGCACTGTCACCGTGGGCAGTGTCAACATGAGCACTGTAACCATGGGCACTGTCACCATGGGAAATGTCACCATGCGCACTGTCACCATAGGCACTGTCACCATGGACACTGTCACCATGAACACTATCATCATGGGCACTGCCAGCATAAGGAATTTCACCATGGGAACTCCAACCATGTACACCGCCAGCATGAGCACAGTCACCATGAGCAGTGTCACCATGAGCACTGCCATCATGGGGACTTTCAACATGGGCACTGTCACCATGCGAACTATCACCACCAGCACTATCACCATGAGCAGTATTACCATGAACACTATCACCAAGGACACTGTCAACGTGAGCACTATCACCGTGAGCACTATAACCATGAGCACTGTCACCGTGAGCACTGTCACCGTGGGCACTGTTACCGTGTGCACTGTCAACATGAGCACTGTCACCATGGGAAATGTCACCATTTGCACTGTCACTGAGGGCACTGTCACCATGAGCACTGTCACCATGAGCACTATCACCATGGGAACTGTCACCATGGGAACGGTCACCATGGGCACACTCAAGATGAGCACTGTCACCATGGGAACTCTCACCAGGAGCACTGTCACCATGGGAAATGTCACCATGGGCACTGTCACCATGAGCACTATCATCATGGGCAGTGCCACCATGAGGAATTTCACCATGAGAACTCCAACCATGAACACTGCCAGCTTTAGCACTGTCAACATGGGCTGTGTCACCATGAGCACTGTCACCATGGGCACTGTTACCATGCAAACTTTTACCATGAGCACTGTCACCGTGGGCAATGTCACCATGAGCACTGTCACCGTGTGCACTGTCATCATGGGAAATGTCATCATGAGCACTATCACCGTGAGGACAATAACCATGGGCAGTGTCACCGTGAGCAATATCACCATGAACACTGTCACCATGAGCACTGTCATCATCGGCACTGTCACCATGGGAACTGTCACTATTACAACTGTCACTGTGGGCACTATCACCGTGAGCTCTATCACAATGGGCACTGTCACCATAGGCACTGTCACCATGGACACTGTCACCATGAACACTATCATCATGGGCAGTGCCAACATGAGGAATTTCAGCTTGGGAACTCCAACCATGTACATCGGCAGCTTTAGAACAGTCACCATGGGCTGTGTCACCATGAGCACTGTCACCATGGGCAATGTCACCATGCGAACTGTCACCATGAGCACTGTCACCATGGGAACTGTCACCATGAGCACTATCACCGTGAGGACTATAACCATGGGCACTGTCACAGTGAGCAATATCACCATGAACACTGTAACCATGGGAAATGTCACCTTGGGCACTGTCACCTTGTGCACTGTCAACATGAGCACTGTCACCATGGGAAATGTCACCATGGGCACTGTCACCATGGGCAGTGTCATCATGAGCACTTTCACCAAGTGCAGTCTCATGATGGACACTGTCACCATGAGCACTATCATCATGGGCAGTGCCACCATGAGGAATTTCACCATGGGAACTCCAACCATGTACACCGCCAGCATGAGCACAGTCACCATGGGCAGTGTCACCATGGGCAATGTCACCATGGGCACTTTCGACATGGGCAATGTCACCATGGACACTGTCATCATGAGCTCTGTTACCATGGTAAATGTCACCATGAGCACTGTCATCTTGGGAACTTCCAGCATGGACACTGCCCCCATGAGCACTGTAACCAATGTCACTGCCACAGTGAGCACTGTCACCGTGAACACTGTCACCATGGGCATGGTCAACATTATCATTGTCACCATGGGAACTCTCACCATGAGCACTGTCACCATGGTAAAAGTCACCATGGGCACTGTCACCATAGGCTCTGTCACCGTGGACACTCTCACCATGAGCACTGTCATCATGGGCATTGCCACCATAAGGAATTTCATCATGGGAACTCCAACCAAGTACACCGCCAGCATGAGCACAGTCACCATGTGCAATGTCACCATGAGCACTATCACCAGGAGCACTATCACCAAGGGCACTATCACCGTGAGCACTGTCATCATGAGCACTGTCACAGTGCGCACTCTCACCATGAGCACTGTCACCATGGGCACTATAACCATGGGAACTGTCACCATGAGCACTATCACCGTGAGCACTAGCACCATGGGCAGTGTCACCATGAGCACTATTACCATGGGCACTATCACCATGAGCACTATCACCGTGAGCACTGTCACCGTGTGCACTGTCATCGTGTGCACTGTCACCATGAGCACTATCACCATGGGAACTGTCACCATGGGAATGGTCACCATGGGCACTGTCAAGATGAGCACTGTCACCATGGGAACTCTCACCATGAGCACTGTCACCATGGGAAATGTCCCCATGGGCACTATCATCATGGGCAGTGCCACCATGAGGAATTTCACCATGAGAACTCCAATCATGTACACCGCCAGCTTTAGCACAGTCACCATGGGCTGTGTCACCATGTGCAGTGTCACCATGGGCACTGTCACTATGTGAACTGTCACCATGAGCAGTGTCACCATGGGCAATGTCACCATGAGCACTGTCACCGTGGGCACTGTCACCATGGGAACTGTCACCATGAGCACTATCACCGTGAGCACTATAACCATGTGCAGTGTCACCGTGAGCAATATCACCATGAACACTGTCACAGTAGGCACTTTCACCGTGGGCACTGTCACCGTGTGCACTGTCACCATAGGCACTGTCACCATGGACACTGTCACCATGAACACTATCATCATGGGCAGTGCCACCATAAGGAATTTCACCATGGGAACTCCAACCATGTACACCGCCAGCATGAGCACAGTCACCATGGGCAGTGTCACCATAAGCACTGCCACCATGGGCACTTTCAACATGGGCAGTGTCACCATGCGAACCGTCACCATGAGCACTATCACCAACGGCACTGTCAGCGTGAGCAATATCACCGTGAGCACTGTCACCATGAGCACTGTCACCATGGTCCGTGTCACCGTGAGCAATATCACTATGGGCACTGTCATGTGAGCACTATTACCATGGGTACTATCACCAAGGGCAATGTCACTGTGAGCACTGTCACCATTAGCACTGTCACAATGAGCACTGTCATCATGAGCACTGTCACCATGCGAACTGTCACCATGAGCACTATCACCAAGGGAACAGTCACCATGAGAACTATCACCATGAGCACTATCACCTTGGGCACTGTCAACGTTCGCACTATTACTATGGGTAATATCATCAAGGGCACTGTCACCGTGAGCACTGTCATCATGAGCACTGTCACTGTGGGCACTGTCACCATGAGCACTGTCACTATGGGCACTGTATCCATGGGAATTGTCACCTTGGGCACTATCACGGTGAGCACTACAACCATGGGAACTGTCACCATGGCAACGGTCACCATCGACACTGTCAACATGAGCACTGTCACCATAGGCACACTCACCATGGGCAATGTCACCATGGACACTATCACCATGGGCACTGTCAACATGAGCACTGTCACCATGGGAAATGTCACTATGGTCAGTGTCACCATGGGCACTTTCACCATGGGCAGTGTCAACATGAGCACTATTACCATGAGCACGATCACCATGAGCACTATCACCATGGCCAGTGTCACCTTGAGCAATATCAACATGGGCACTGTCACTGTGAGCACTATTACAATAGGCACTATCACCATGAGCACTATCACAATGGGCACTGTCACCATAGGCACTGTCACCTTGGACACTGTCACCATGAGCACTAACATCATGGGCACTGCTACCATAAGGAATTTCACCATCGGAACTCCAAACATGTACACCGCCATCATGAGCACAATCACCATGGGAAGTGCCACCATGAGCACTGTCACCATGGCACTTTTAACATGAGCCCTGTCGCCATGCGAACTGTCACCATGAGCAGTATCTCTATGAGCACTGTCACCATGAGCATAGTCACCGTGGGCACTGTCACCATGAGCATTGTCACCATGGGCACTGTAACCATAGGAATGTCACCGTGAGCACTATCCCCATGGGCAGCGTCACCGAGAGCAATATCACCATGGACACTCTCACCGTGACCACTATGACCATGGGTACTATCACCAAGGGAACTGTCACCATGAGCACTGTCACCATGAGCACTGTCATCATGGGCACTGTCACCATCGAACTGTCACCATTAGGACTGTCACTGAGGGCACTATCACCATGATAACTATCACAATGGACACTGTCACCATAGGCACTGTCACCATGGACACTGTCACCATGAACACTATCATCATGGGCAGTGCCACCATGAGGAATTTCACCATGGGAACTCCAACCATGTACACCGCCAGCTTTAGCACAGTCACCATGGGTTGTGTGAACATGAGCACTGTAACCATGGGCACTTTCACCATGCGAACTCTCACCATGAGCACTATCACCGTGGGCAATGTCACCATGAGCACTTTCACCATGGGAACTGTCACCATGAACACTATCACCGTGAGCACTATAACCATGGGCAGTGTCACCATGAGCAATATTACCATTAACATTATCACCGTGAGCACTGTCACTGTGGGCACTGTCACCGTGTGCACTGTCAAAATGAGCACTGTCACCATGGGAAATATCACCTTGGGCACTGTCACCATGGGCAGTGTCACCATTAGCATTGTTACCATGGGCACTCTCACGATGTACACTGTCACCATGAGCACCATTATCATGGGTAGTGCCACCATGAGGAATTTCACCATGGGAACTCCAACCTTCTACACCGCCAGCATGAGCACAGTCACTATGGGCAGTGTCACCATGAGAACTGTTACCATGGGCAATTTTAACATGGCCACTGTCACCATGTGCACTGTCACTATGGACACTGTCATCCTGAGTTCTGTTACCATGGGCAGTGTCACCATGAGCACTGTCACCATGACCACTTTCATCATGGGCACTATCACCATCTGAACTCTCACCATGAGAACTGTCACCAAGGGAAATGTCACCATGGGCACTATCACTATGGGCACTGTCACCATGGCCACTGTCACCACGGGCACTGTCACCATGGGAACGGTCCCCATGGGCACTGTCAACATTAGCACTCTCAACATGGGAATTCTCACCATGAGCACTGTCACCATGGGCACTGTCACCATGGGCACTGTCACCATGGGTACTGTCACCATGGGCACTTTCAAAGTGGGCACTGTCACCATGCAAACTGTCACCATGAGCACTATGACCATGAGCACTATCACCAAGGGCACTGTCACCGTGAGCACTCTCACCATGAGCACTGTCACAGTGGGAACTGTCACCATGAGCACTAGCACAATGGGCACTGTCACCATAGGCACTGTCACCATGGACACTGTCACCATGAGCACTATCATCATGGGCAGTGCTACCATGAAGAATTTCACCATCGGAATTCCAACCAGGTACAGAGCCAGCATGAGCACATTCACCATGGGCATTATCACCATGAGCACTGTCACCATGGGCACTGTAACCTTGGGAACCGTCACCATGAGCACTATCACCATGGGCAGTGTCACCGTGAGCAATATCACCATGGGCACTGTCACCGTGAGCACTATTAACAAGGATACTATCACCAAGGTCACTGTCACCGTGAGCACTGTCACTGTGAGCACTGTCACCATGAGCACTGTCACCGTGGGCACTGTCACCATGAGCAGTGTCATCATGGGAACTGTCACCATGGGGACTGTCACCATTAGCACTATCACCGTGAGCACAATCACAATGGGCACTGTCACCATACGCACTGTCACCATGGACAATGTCACCATGAACACTATCATCATGGGCATTGCCACCATAAGGAATTTCACCTTGGGAAGTCCAACCATGTACACCCCCAGCATGAGCACAGTCACCATGGGCAGTGTCACCATGAGCACTGCCACCATGGGCACTTTCGACATGGGCACTGTCACCATGCGAACTATCACCATGAGCAATTTCACCATGAGCAGTATTACCATGTGCACTATCACCAAGGGCACTGTCAATGTGAGCACTGTCACCGTGAGGACTATCACCATGAGCACTGTCACCATGAGCATTTTCACCATGTGCACTGTCACCAGTAGCACTGTCACCATGGGCACTGTAACCATGGGAACTGTCACCATGAGCACTATCACCGTGAGCACTATCACCATAGGAAGTGTCACCATGAACAGTATCACCATGGGTACTGTCACCATGAGCACTATTACCATGGGCACTATCACCATGGGCATTGTCACTGTGAGCACTGCCACCATGAGCACTGTCACTGTGAGCACTGTCAACATGAGCACTGTCACCATGGGAACTGTCACCATGAGCACTGTCATCATTAGCACTATCATCACGGGCACTGTCAAAGTGAGCACTATTACCATGGGTACTACCACCTAGGGTACTGTCACTGTGAGCACTGTCACCATGAGCACTGTCACCGTGGGCAGTGTCAACATGAGCACTGTAACCATGGGCACTGTCACCATGGGAAATGTCACTATGGGCAGTGTCTCCATGGGCACTGTCACCATGGGCAGTGTCACCATGAGCAGTATTACCATGAGCACTATCACCATGAGCGCTATCACCAAGGGCAGTGTCACCGTGAGCAATATCAACATGGGCAACGTCACCGTGAGCACTATTACAATGGGCACTATCGCCATGAGAAGTATCACCGTGATCACTGTCACCGTGGGGATTGTCACCATGTACACTGTCATCATGAGCACTGTCACCATGAGCACTATCATCATGGGCATTGCCACCATAAGAAATTTCCCCATGGGAACTCCAACCATGTACACCGCCAGCATGATCACAGTCACCATGGGCAGTGTCACCATGAGCACTCTCAACATGAGCACTATCACCATGAACACTATCACCGTGGGCATTGTCACCGTGACCACTATCACCATGGGCAGTGTCACCGTGAGCAATATCACTATGGGCACTTTCATGTGAGCACTATTACCATGGGTACTATCAGCAAGGGCACTCTCACTGTGAGCACTGTCACTATGAGCACTGTCACCGTGGCCACTGTCACCATGAGCACTGTCATCATGGGCACTGTCAGCATGCGAACTGCCACCATGAGCACTATCACCGTGGGCACTGTCACCATGAGAACTGTCACCATGGGCAATGTATCCATGGGAACTGTCACCTTGGGCACTATCACGGTGAGCACTATCACCATGGGAACTGTCACCATGGGAACGGTCACCATGGGCACTATCAAGGTGAGAACTGTTACCATGGGTAGTCTCACCATGAGCACTGTCGCCGTGGGCACTGTCAACATGAGCACTGTCACCATGGACACTATCACCATGGGCACTGTCACCATGGGCACTGTCACCATTGGCACTGTCAACATCAACACTGTCACCATGGGAACTCTCACCATGAGCACTGTCACATTGGGAAATGTTACCATGGGCACAGTCACCATGGGAAATGTCACCATGGGCACTGTCACCATGGGCACTGTCACTATGGACACTGTCACAGTGAGCACTATCATCATGGGCAGTGCCACCATGAGGAATTTCACCATGAGAATTCCAACCATGTACACCGCCAGCTTTATCGCAGTCACCATGGGCTGTGTCACCATGAGCACTGTCACCGTGGGCAATGTCACCATGAGCACTGTCACCATGGGCACTGTCACCATGGGAACTGTCACCATGAGCACTATCACCGTGAGCACTATAACCATGGGCAGTGTCACCGTGAGCAATATCACCATGAACACTGTCACCGTGATCACTTTCACTGTGGGCACTGTCACCGTGTGCACTGTCAACATGAGAACTGTCACTATGGGAAATGTCGCCATGAGCACTGTCACCATGGGCACTCTCACAATGGACACTGTCACCATGAGCACTATCATCATGGGCAGTGCGACCATGTGGAATTTCACCATGGGAACTCCAACCATGTACACTGCCAGCATGAGCACAGTCACCATAGGAAGTGTCACCATGAGCACTGTCAACATGGACACTTTCAACATGGCCACTGTCACCATGGGCACTTTCACCATGGACAGTGTCATCATGAGCTCTGTTACCATGGGAAATGTCACCATGAGCACTGTCATCTTGGGAACTGCCACCATGGAAACTGCCACCATAAGCAATGTAACCATTGGAACAGTCACAGTGAGCAGTGTCAACGTGAGCACTGTCACCATGGGAACCCACACCTTGTGCACTATCATCATGGGAATTCTCAACATTAGCACTGTCACCATGGGAAATGTCACTTTGGGTCGTGTCACCATGGGCACTGTCAACATGGGCAGTGTCACCATGAGCACTATTACCATGAGCAGTATCACCATGAGCACTAACACCATGGGCACTGTCACCATGAGCATTATTACCATGTGTACTATCACCAAGGGCACTGTCACCATGAGCACTGTCACCATGCGAAATGCCACCATGAGCTCTATCACCGTGGGCACTGTCACAATGAGCACTGTCACCATGGGCAATGAATCCATGGGAACTGTCACCATGGGCACTATTACAGTGAGCACTATCACCATGGGAACTGTCACCATGAGAACGGTCACCATGGGCACTGTCAAGATGAGCACTGTCACCATGGGAACTCTCACCATGAGCACTGTCACCGTGGGCTCTGTCAACATGAGCACTGACACCATGGAAACTGTCACCATGTGCACTATCACCATGCGTACTGTCACCATGGACACTGTCACCATGGGAACTGTCAACATGAGTACTGTCACCATGGGAACTCTCACCATGAGCTCTGTCACCATGGGATCTGTCACCATGAGCACTATCACCGTGAGCACTAACAGCATTGGCAGTGTCACCATGAGCAATATCACCATAGGAACTCTCAGGGTGAGCACTATTACCATGGGCACTATCACCATTAGCACTATCACCGTGAGCACTGTCACCGTGGGAACTGTCATCGTGTGCACTGTAACCATGGGCAGTGTCAACATGAGCACTGTAACCGTTGGCATTCTCATCATGGACACTGTCACCATGAGCACTATCATCATGAGAAGCGCCACCATGAGTAATTTCACCATGGGAACTCCAACCATGTACACCGCCAGCATGAGCACAGTCACCAGGGCCTGTGTCACCATGGGCACTGTCACCATGGGCACTATCACAAAGGACACTGTCATCATGAGCTCTATTAACAGGGGAACTGTCACCATGAGCACTGTCATCTTAGGAACTGCCGGCACGGACACTTCCACCATGAGCACTGTAACCTTTGGCACTGCCACTGTGGGCACTGTCATCATGAGCACTGTCACCATGAGAACGGTCAACAGCGACACTGTCACCATGGGCACAATCACCCAGGGCACTGTCACCATGCGCAGTGTCACCATGGGCACTGTCACGATGGGAACTGTCACCACGAGCACTATCAGCATGAGCACTATCATTAAGGGCACTGTCACCGTGAGCACTATCACTGTGAACACTTTCACCGTGACTACTGTCACCGTGGGCACTATAAGCATGACCATTAACACCATGAGCACTGTCACTGCGGGCACTGTCACCGTGTAAACTGTCACCATGAGTACTGTAACCATGAGCCCTATCACCATGGGAACTGTCACCATGGGAACGGTCACTATGGGAACTGCCAAGATGAGCACTGTCACCATGGGAACTCTCACCATGAGCACTATCACCATGGGACATATCACCATGGGCACTGTCACCATGGGCGCTGTCACCATGGACACTTTCACCATGAGCACTATCATCATGGGCAGTGCCACCATAAGGAATTTCACCATTGTAACTCCAACCATGTAAACCGCCAGCATGAGCACAGTCACCATGGGGACTGTCAAAATGAGCACTGTCACCATGGGAAATGTCTCCATGAGCACTATCACCATGATCACTATCACCAAGGGCACTGTCACCATGAGCACTATCACCATGAGCACTGTCACCATGAGCACTATAACCTTGGACAATGTCACCATGAGCACTATCACCATGAGCACTATCACCATGGGCAGTGTCACCATGAGCACTGTCACCGTGGACAATGCCACTGTGGGCGCGGTCACCATGAGCACTGTCATAATGGGCACTGTCACCATGCGAACTCTCTCCATTAGCACTGTCACCATGGGAAATGTCACCATGGGCACTATCACTATGGGCACTGTCACCATGGGCAGTTTCATCATGGGCACTTTCAACATGGCCACTGTCACCATGGGCACTGTCACCATGGACACTGTCATCATGAGCTCTGTTACCATGGGAAATGTCACCATGAGCACTGTCTTCTTGGAAACCGCCACCATGGACATTGCCACCATGAACAATGTTACCATTGGCATTGCCACAGTGAGCACAGTCACCGTGAGTACTGTCACCATGGGAACTGTCACCATGTGCACTGTCACCATGGGAACTCTCACCATGAGCACTGTCACCATGAGAAATGTCACTATCGGCAGTGTCACCATGGGCACTCTCACCATGGGCAGTGTCACCATGTGCACTATTACCATGAGCACTATCATCGTGAGCACTATCACCATAGGCAGTGTCAACCGTGAGCAATATCACCATGGGCACTGTCACCGTGACCCCTATTACCATGGGTACTATCACCAAGGGCATTGTCACCGTGAGCACTGTCACCATGGGCACTGTCCCCATGAGCACTGTCATCATGTGCACTGTCACCATGGGGACTGTCACCATTAGCACTGTCTCTGTGGACACTATCACCGTGAGCACTATCACAATGGGCACTGGCAGCATAGGCACTGTCAACATGGACACTCTCACCATGAAAACTATCATCATGGGCAGTGCCACCATAAGGAATTTCACCATGGGAACTCCAACTATGTACACCGGCAGCATGAGCACAGTCACAATGGGCAGTGTCAACATGATCACTGCCACAATGGGCACTTTCAACATGGGCAGTCTCACCATGCGAACCGTCACCATGAGCACTATCACCATCAGCCGTATTACCATGAGCATTATCACCAAGGGAACTGTCAGCGGGAGCACTGTCACCATGAGCACTATTACTGTGAGCACTGTCACCATGAGAATTGTCACCGTGGACACTGTCACCATGAGCACTGTCACCTTGGGTATTGTCAACATGAGGATTGTCACCATGGGAACTCTCACCATGCGCACTGTCAAGATGGAAAATGTCACCATGGGCACTGTCACCTTGGGCACTGTCACCATGAGCACTATCATCATGGGCATTGCCACCATAAGGAATTTCACCATGGGAACTCCAACCATGTACACCACCAGCATGAGCACAGTCACCATGGGCAGTGCCAACATGAGCACTGTCACCATGGGCACTTTTAACATGGGCCCTGTCGCCATGCGAACTGTCACCATGAGCCGTATGTCTGTGAGCACTGTCACCATGAGCACAGTCACCGCGGGCACTGTCACCATGAGCACTGTCACCATGGGCACTGTAACCATGGGAACTGTCACCCTGAGCACTATCACCGTGAGCACTATCACCATGGGCAGTGTCACCGTGAGCAATATCACCATGGGCACTGTCACCGTGACCTCTATTACCATGGGTAATATCACCAAGGTTACTGTCACCGTGAGCACTGTCACCATGAGCAATGTCACCGTGAGCACTGTCACCATGAGCACTGTCATCATGGGCTCTGTCACCATGGGAACTGTCACCATTAGAACTGTCACTGAGGGCACTATCACCGTGAGCACTATCACAATGGGCACTGTCACCATAGGCACTGTCACCATGGACATTGTCACGATGAACACTATCATCATGGGCAGTGCCACCATAAGGAATTTCACCATGAGAACTCCAAACATGTACACCGCCAGCAAGAGCACAGTCACCATGGGCAGTGTCACCATGAGCACTGCCTTCATGGAGACTTTCAACATGGGCACTGTCACCATGCGGACTATCACCATGAGCACTATCACCATGAGCACTATCACCAAGGTAACTGTCACCATGAGCACTATCACCATGAGCACTATCACCATGGGCACTGTAACCGTGAGCAATATTAACATGGGTACTATCACCAAAGGCACTGTCAAGGTGAGCACTGTCACCATGGACACTGTCACCATGGGCACACTCACCATGGTCACTGTCACCATGGGCACTGTTAACATGAGCACTGTCACCATGGGAAATGTCACTATGAGCAGTGTCACCATGGGCACTGTCACCATGGGCAGTGTAACCATGTGCACTATTACCATGAGCACTATCACCAAGAGCACTATCACCAAGGGCACTGTCACCATGAGCACTTTCACCGTGAGCACTATCACAGTGGGAACTTTTACCATGAGCACTATCATCATGGGCACTGTCACCATAGGAACTGTCACAATGAGCACTGTCACTTTGGGCACTATCACCGTGAGCACTATCATCATGGGCAGTGCTACCATGAGGAATTTCATCATCGGAACTCCAACCATGTACACCGCCAGCATGAGCACAGTCACCATGGGCAGTGCCACCATGAGCAGTGTCACCATGGGCACTTTCAACATGGGCTCTGTCACCATGCGAACTGTAACCTTGAGCACTATCACCATGAGCACTGTCACCATGAGCATAGTCACCGTGAGCACTGTCAGCATGAGCACTGTCACCATGGGCACTGTAACCATGGGAACTGTCACCATGAGCACTATCACCTTGAGCACTATCACCATGGGCGGTGTCACCATGAGCAATATCACCATGGGCAATGTCACCATGAGCACTTTTACCATGGGTACTATCACCAAGGGCACTGTCACCATGAGCACTGTCACCATGAGCACTGTCACCGTGGGCACTGTCACCATAAGCACTGTCATCATGGGCACTGTCACCATTGGAACTGTCACCATTAGAACTGTCCCTGTGTGCCCTATCACCGTGAGCACTATCACAATGGGAACTGTCACCATAGGCAATGTCACCATGGACATTGTCACCATGAGCACTATCATTATGGGCAGTGCCACCGTGAGGAATTTCACCATGGGATCTCCAAGCATGTACACAGCCAGCATGAGCATAGTCACCATGGGCAGTGACACCATGAGCAGTGTCACCATGGGCACTTTCAACATGGCCACTGTCACCATGGGCACTGTCTCCATAGACACTGTCATCATGAGCTCTCTTACCATGGGAAATGTCACCATGAGCACTGTCATCTTGGGAACTGCCACCATGGACACTGCCACCATGAGCACTGTAACCATTGGCACTGCCACAGTGAGCACTGTCACCATGGGAACTGTCACCGTGAGCACTATTACCATGAGTACTATCATCAAGGGCACTGTCACCGTGAGCACTGTCACTATGAGCATTGTCAGAATGGGCATTGTCACCATGAGCACTGTCATCATGGGCAGTGTCACCGTGAGCAATATCACCATGGGCACTGTAACCATGGGAATGTCACCGTGAGCACTATCACCATGGGCAGCGTCACCGTGAGCAATATCACCATGGGCCACGTCACCGTGACCACTATTACCATGGGGACTATCACCAAGGGCACTGTCACCGTGAGCACTCTCACCATGAGAAATGTCACCGTGGGCACTGTCACCATGAGCACGGTCATCATGGGCACTGTCACCATGGAATTGTCACCATTAGAACTGTCACTGAGGGCACTATCACCGAGAGCACTATCACAATGGACACTGTCACCATAGGCATTGTCACCATGGACACTGTCACCATGAACACTATCATCATGGGCAGTGCCACCATGAGGAATTTCACCATGGGAACTCCAACCATGTACACCGCCAGCTTTAGCACAGTCACAGTGGTTTGTGTGACCATGAGCACTGTAACCATGGGCACTGTCACCATGCGAACTCTCACCATGAGCACTGTCACCGTGGGCAATGTCACCGTGAGCACTATCACCGTGGGCACTGTCACCTTGGGAACTGTCACCATGAGCACTATCACTGTGAGCACTATAACCATGGGCCGTGTCACCATGAGCAATATTTCCATTAACACTATCACCGTGAGCACTGTCACTGTGGGCACTGTCACCGTGTGCACTATCAAAATGAGCACTGTCACCATGGGAATATCACCTTGGGCACTGTCACCATGGGCAGTTTCACCATGAGCATTGTTACCATGGGCACTCTCACGATGTACACTGTCACCATGAGCACTATTATCATGGGTAGTGCCACCATGAGGAATTTCACCATGGGAACTCCAACCTTGTTCAACGCCAGCATGAGCACAGTCACCATGGGCAGTGTCACCATAAACACTGTCACCATGGGCAATTTCAACATGGCCACTCTCACCATGGGCACTGTCACCATGGACACTGTCATCCTGAGTTCTGTTACCATGGGAAATGTCACCATGAGCACTGTCATCTTGGGAACTGCCACCATGGACACTGCCACCATGAGCACTGTAACCATTGGCACTGCCACAGTGAGCACTGTCACCATGAGCACTGTCACCATCGAAACTGTCACCATGTGCACTGTCACCATGGGAACTCTCACCATGAGCACTGTCACCATGGGAAATGTCACTTTGGGCAGTGTCACCATGGGCACTGTCACCATGGGCAGCGTAAACATGAGCACTATTACCATGAGCACTATCACCATGAGCACTATCACCAAGGGCAGTGTCACCATGAGCACTATCACCGTGAGCACTATCACCATGGGAAGTGTCACCTTGAGCAACATCAACATGGGCACGGTCACCATGAGCACTATTAAAATTGGCACTATCACCATGGGCACTATCAACGTGAGCAGTGTAAGTGTGGGCATTCTCACCATGTGCACTGTCACCAATAGCACTGTCACCATGAGCACTATCACCTTGGGAACTGTCACCATGGGAACGGTCACAATGGGCAATGTCAACATTAGCACTGTCACCATGGCAATTCTCACAATGAGCACTGTCACCATGGGCACTGTCACCATGGGCACAGTCACCATGGGTACTGTCACCATGGGCACTTTCAAAGTGGGCACTGTCACCATGCGAACTGTCACCATGAGCACTGTCATCATGAACTCTGTTACCATGGGAAATATCACCATGAGCACTGTCATCTTGGAAACCGCCACCATGGACACTGCCACCATGAACAATGTTACCATTGGCACTGCCACAGTGAGCACGGTCACCGTGAGCACTGTCACCATGGGAACTGTCACCATGTGCACTGTCACCATGGGAACTCTCACCATGAGCACTGTCACCGTAAGAAATGTCACTATCGGGAGTGTTACCATGGGCTATGTCACCATGGGCAGTGTCACCATGAACACTATTACCATGAACACTATCACCATGAGCACTATCACCAAGGGCAGTGTCACCCTGAGCGCTATCACCGTGAGCACTATCACCATGGGCAGTGTCACCATGAGCAATATCAACATGGGCACTGTCACGGTGAGCACTATTACAATGGTCACTGTCGCCATGAGCACTATCACCGTGAGCATTGTCACTGTGGGCATTGTCACCGTGTGCACGGTCACCATGAGCACTGTCACCATGAGCACTATCACCATGGGAACTGTCACCATCGGAAGGGTCACCAAGGGCAATGTCAACCAGAGCACTCTCAACATGAGAACTCTCACCATGAGCACTGTCACCATGGGAAATGTCACCATGGACACTGTCACCATGAACACTATCATCATGGGTAGTGCCACCATAAGGAATTTCACCATGGGAACTCCAACCATGTATAACGCTAGCATGAGCACATTCACCATGGGCAGTGTCACAATGAGCACTGCCACCATGGGCACTTTCATCATGGGCACTGTCACCATGCGAACCGTCACCGTGAGCACTATTACCATGAGCACTATCACCAAGGGCACTGTCAGCGTGAGCACTATCACCGTGAGCACTATCATCGTGAGCACTGTCACCATGAGAAATTTCACAGTGGGCACTGTCACGATGAGCACTGTCACCAAGGGCATTGTCAATATAAGCATTGTCATCATGGGAACTCTCACCATGAGCACTATCACCATGGGAAATGTCACCATGGGCACTGTCACCATAGGCATTGTCACCATGGACACTCTCACCATGAGCACTATCATCATGGGCATTGCCACCATAAGGAATTTCACCATGGGAACTCCAACCATGTACACCGCCAGCATGAGCACATTCACCATGGGCCGTGTCACCATGAGCACTGTCACCATGGGCACTATCACCATGGGAAGTGTCACCACCGGAACGGTCACCATGGACACTGTTAAGGTTAGCACTGTCACCATGGAAACTCTCAGCATGAGCATTGTCATCGTGGGCACTGTCAACATGAGCACTGTCACCTTGGACACCGTCACCATGGGCACTGTCACCATGGGCACTCTCACCATAGGCACTGTCACCATGGACACTGTCACCATGGGCACTGTCACCATGGGCACTTTCAACATGGGCACTCTCACCATAGGCACTGTCACTGTGGACACTGTCACCATGGGCACTTTCACCATGAGCACTATCATCATGGGCAGTGCCACCATAAGGAATTTCACCATTGTAACACCAACCATGTACACCGCCAGCATGAGCACAGTCAACATGGGGACTGTCAACATGAGCACTGTCACCGTGTGAAATGTCTCCATGAGCACTATCACCATGAGCACTATCACCAAGGGCACTGTCACCATGAGCACTATCACCGTGAACACTATCACCATGAGCACTGTCACCATGAGCACTATCACCATGGGCAGTGTCACTGTGAACACTATTACCATGGATACTATCACGAAGGGCACTGTCACCGTGACCACTATCACAATGGGCACTCTCACCATAGGCACTGTCACCATGGACACTGTCACCATCAACACTATCATCATGGGCAGTGCCACCATGAGGAATTTCACCATGGGAACTCCAACCATGTACATCGGCAGCTTTAACACAGTCACCATGGGCTGTGTCACCATGTGCACTGTCACCATGGGCAGTGTCACCAAGCGAACTGTCACCATGAGCACTGTCACCGTGGGCAATGTCACCATGAGCACAGTCACTGCGGGCACTGTCACCATGGGAACTGTCACCATGAGCACTATCAACGTGAGGACTATAACCATGGGCCCTGTGACCGTGAGCAATATCACCATGAACACTGTTACCATGGGAAATGTCACCGTGGGCAATGTCACCGTGTGCACTGTCAACATGAGCACTGTCACCATGGGAAATGTCACCATGGGCACTGTCACCATGGGCAGGGTCATCATGAGCACTGTCACCATGGGCACTCTCATGATGGACACTGTCACCATGAGCACTATCATCATGGGCAGGGCAACCATGAGGAATTTCACCATGGGAACTCCAGCCATGTATACCGCCAGCTTGAGCACTGTCACCATGGGCACTTTCAACATGGCCACTGTCACCATGTACACTGTCACCATGGACACTGTCATCATGAGCTCTGTTTCCATGGGAAATGTCACCATGAGCACTGTCATCTTGGGAACTGCCACCATGGACACTGCCACCATGAGCACTGTAACCATTGGCTCTGCCACAGTGAGCATTGTCACCGTGAGCACTGTCACCATGGGAACTCTCACCATGAGCACTGTCACCATGGGAAATGTCATTATGGGCAGTGTCACCATGGGCACTGTCACCGTGAGCACTGTCTCCATGAGCACTATTACCATGAACACTATCACCATGAGCACTATCACCAAGGGCATTGTCACCATGAGCACTATCACCGTGAGCACTATCACCATGGGCAGTGTTACCTTGAGCAATATCAGCATGGGCAATGTCACGGTGAGCACTATTACAATGGGCACTTTCACCTTGAGCACTATCACCGTGAGCACTGTCATCGTGGGCATTGTCACCATGTGCACTGTCCCCATGAGCACTGTCACCATGAGCAGTATCACCATGGGTACTGTCACCATGGGAACGGTCACAATGGGCAATGTCAACATGAGCACTATCACCATGCGAACTGTCACCATGAGCACTATCACTAAGGGCACTGTCACCATGAGCCCTGTCACCATGAGCACTGTCACAGTGGGAACCTTCACCATGAGCACTCTCACCATGGGTACAGTCACCATCGGCAATTTCAACATGGGCACTGCCACCATGCGAACTGTCACCATGAGCACTATCACCATGAGCACTATCACCAAGGGCACTGTCACCGTGAGCACTGTCACATTGAGCACTGTCACAGTGGGCACTGTCACTATGAGCACTATCACAATGGGCACTCTCACCATAGACACTGTCACCATGGACACTGTCACCATGGGCACTGTCACCATGAGCACTGTCACCATGGGAACTGTCACCATGAGCACTGCCACCATGGGAAATGTCACTATGGGCAGTGTCACCATGGGCACTGTCACCATGGGCAGTGTCACCATGAGCACTATTACCATGAGCACCATCACCATGAGCACTATTCTATGGGCACTGTCACATTGAGAACTATTACCATGGATACTATCACCAAAGGCACTGTCATCGTGAGCACTATCACCATGAGCACTGTCACTGTGGGCATTGCCACCATGAGCACTGTCATCATGGCCACTGTCACCATGCGAACTGCCACCCTGAGCAATATCACAGTGGGCACTGTCACCATGAGCACTGTCACCATAGGCACTGTACCCATGGTAACTGTCACCATTGGCACTATCAAGGTGAGCACTATCACCATGGGAACTGTCACCATGGGAAAGGTCACCATGCGTACTGTAACCATTGGCACTGCCACAGTGAGAACTGTCACAGTGAGCACTATCACCATGGGCACTGTCACCATGTGCACTGTACCCATGGGAACTCTCACCATGAGCACTGTCACCATGGGAAATGTCACTATGGGCAGTGTCACCATGTGCACTGTCACCATCGGTAGTGTCAACACGGGCACTATTACCATGAGCACTATCACCGTGAGCACTGTCACCGTGGGCAATGTCACCATGTGCATTGTCACCATGAGCAATATCACCATGGGAAGTGTCAACATGGGAACTGTCACCATGGACACTGTCAACGTGAGCACTGTCAGCATGGGAACTCTCACCAGGAGCACTGTCTCCATCGGAAATGTCACCATGGACACTGTTCACCATGGGAAGTGTCACCATGGGAACTGTCACTATGGACACTGTCTCCATCGGCACTCTCACCATGGGCACTGTCACTGTGGAAAATGTCACCATGGGCACTGTAACCAACTACACGGTCCCGAGGAGCACTATCACCATGGACACTGTTTCCATCAGCATTGTCCCCATGGGCACTGTCAACATGAGCACTGTCATCCATCAGCACTGTCGCCATGGGAACTCTCACTATGAGGACTGTCACAATTGGAAATGTCACTATGGGTATTGTCACCAAGGGCACTGTCACCATGGGCACTGTCAACATGAGCACTGTCACCATGGGCACTGTCACCATGGGCACTATCACAATGGACACTGTCAACATGGGAAATGTCACCATGGTCACTGTCACCATGAGCACTTTCAACATGGGCACTGTCACCTTGTGAAATGTAACCATGGGCAGTGTCACCGTGAGCACTGTCACCATTGGCACTGTCACCGTGGACACTGTTACCATGTACAATATCATCATGGGCAGTGCCACCATGAGGAATTTCAACATGGGAACACCAACCCTGTACACCACCAGCATGAGCACAGTCACCATGGGCATTATCACCATGAGCACTGTCACCGTGGGAACTTTCAACATGGGCACTATCAGCATGTGAACTGTCACCATGGGCAGTGTCACCATTAGCACTATCACCAAAGGCACTGTCAACGTGAGAACTATCACCATGAGCACTATTACCATGGGCGGTGTCACCGTGAGCAATATCACCATGGGCAGTGTCACCATGGGCACTATCACCAAGGGAACTGTCACCGTGAGCACTATCATCGTGAGCACTCTCACCCTGAGCACTGTCACCATGAGCACTGTCACCGTCGGTACTGTCACCATGAGCACTGTCACTATGGGCACTGTCACCATGGGAACTGTCACCATGAGCACTATCACCGTGAGCACTATCACCATGGGTAGTGTCACCATGAGCAATATCACCATGGGCACTGTCAACATGAGCACTATTACCATGGGCAATATCACCATGAGCACTATCACCGTGAGCACTGTCACCGTGGGCACTGTCACCGTGTGCACTGTCCCCATGAGCACTGTCACCATGAGCACTATCACCATGAGAACTGTCACCATGGGAACGGTCACCATGGGCACTGTCAACATGAGCACTTTCACCATGGGAACTCTCACCATGAGCACTGTCACCATGGCCAGTGTCACCATGGCCACTCTCACCATAAGCACTGTCTCCAAGGGAAATGTCACCATGGGCACTCTCACCATGTGCACTGTCACAATGCGCACTGTCATCATGGGCACTGCCACCATGAGAACTTTCACCATGGGAATTCCCACCATGGATATGGCCACCTTGAGCACTGTCACCATGAGCACTGTCACCATGGGCACTGTCACCATGGGCACTGTCACCATGGGCACTGTTGACCATGGACACTGTCACCATGGGCACTGTGAACATGAGCAGTGTCACCATGGTAAGTCTTACCATGAACACTGTCACCATGGGAAATGTCACCATGGGCACTCTCAGCATGGGCACTGTTACCATGGACACTGTCACCATGAGCACTATCATCATGGGCAATGCCACAATGAGGAATTTCACCATGGCATCTCCAACCATGTACACCGCCAGCATGAGCACTGTCACCATGGGCAGTGTCACCATGAGCACTCTCACCATGGGCACTTTCAACATGGGCACTGTCACCATGTGAACTGTCACCATGAGCACTATCACTATGAGCACTATCACCATGAGCACTATCATAAATGGCACTGTCACCGTGAGCTCTGTCACCATGAGCACTGTCACCGTGGGCAATGTCACCATGAGCACTTACACCGTGGGCACTGTCACCAATGCAACTGTCACCATGAGCACTGTCCCTATGGGCACTGTCACCATGGGAACTGTCACCATGAGCACTATCACCATGAGCACTATCACCATGGGCATTGTCACAGTGAGCAATATCACCATGGGCACTGTCAACGTGAGCACTATCACCATGAGCACTATCACCGTGAGCACTGTCACCGTGGGCACTGTCACCATGTGCACTGTCACCATGAGCACTGTGACCATGAGAACTATCACCATGGGAACGGTCACCATGGGAAATGTCAACATGAGCACTGTCACTATGGGAAGTCTCACCATGAGCACTGTCACCATGGGAAATGTCACAATGATCCATGACAACTTTCCTCAAAATTCTCCAGTACGCCTTCATCACAATACTCCATGCCGCTTGTCATCACAATGCTCCATGGCCACTGTAATCCCAAGGATCCATGACCGTGTCATCACAATGCTCAATGATCACTGTCATCACAATGCTCCTTGATCACTTTCACCACAATGTTCTATGCCCCTGTCATCACAAAGTCCCATGTCCCATGTCACCACAATGCTCCATGACCACAGTCATCACAATTCTCCATGACCCTTGTCCTCAAAATGCTCCATCCCCTTCCCATCACAATGCTCCATTTCCCCTGTAATCACAACGCACCATGCCCTTGTCATCTCAATGCTCCATGGCCCCTGTAATCACAAGGATCCATGACTGTGTCATCACAATGCTCAATGAACACTGTCATCACAATGCTCCTTGACCACTTACATCACAATGTTCTATGAACCCTGTCATCACCAAGCCCCATGACCTATGTCATCACAATGCTCCCTGGTGCTTTTCATCACAATGCTCCATGACAATTTTCAACACAATGCTCCATGACCATAGTCATCCCAATGCTCCATGACACCTGTCATCACAATGCTCCATGGCCTTTCTCATCACAGTGCTCCATGGCCTCTGTAATCACAGTGTTCCTTGAACCCTTTCATCACAATGCTCCATGACCTCTGTCATCACAATTCCCCTTGACACCTGTCATCACAATACTCCATGGTCCTTGTGATCACAATGCTTCATGACACCTGTCATCACAATGCTCCATAACCCTTGTCATCACAAAGCTCCATGATCCCTGTATTCACAATCATCCATGACCCCTTTCCTCACAAATTTCCAGTACCCCTTTCATCACAATGTTCCATGTTACTTGTCATCACTATGCTCCATGCTGTTGTCATCACAATGCTCCATGGCACCTGTAAACACAATGCTCCATGCCCTTGTCATGACAATGCTCTAGAACTCTTGTCATCACAATGCTCCATGCCCATGTCATCAAAGATGTCCGTGATCCATGTCTTCACAATGTTCCATGGCCTTTGTCATCACAATGCACAATGACCAGTTTCATCAGAATCCTCGCTCACACCTTTCATCACAATGCTCCATGGCCCTTGTCATTACAATTCCCCCTGACCCTTTTCATCACAATGCTCCATGACACCTGTCATCACAATGCACCATGACTTTTTTCATCACAATGCTCCATGGTCCCTGTAATCACGTTTTTCTATGACAACTTTCATCACATTGCCACATGACATCTGTCATCACAATGCTCCATGGCCATTGTGATCACAATGCTCCATGAACCCTGTCATCCCAATGCTCCATGGTCGTTGTAGTCAGAATCATCCATGAACCCATTCATCACAATGATCCATGCCCTTTGTCATCACAACCCTCCATGCCATTTGTCATCACAATGCTCCATGCACTTGTCATCACAATGCTCATGACACCTGTCATCACAATACTACATGGCTTTTTTCATCACAATGCTTCATGGCCCCTGTAATCATAATGCTCCATGCCCTTTTCATGACACTGTTCCAGAACCCTTGTCATCAAAATGATCCATGCCCGTGTCATAACAATGCTCCAGGCCCCTTGTCATCACTATGCTCCCTGGGGCTTTTCATCACAATATCTCATGATCCCTTTCACCACAATGCTCCATGACACCTTTCATCACAATGCTCCATGACCATTGTCGTCAAAATGCTCCATGGTCTTTGTCATTACAGTGCTCCATTACCCCTGTAATTACAGTGCTCCATGACCCCTTTCATCACAAAGATGCATGACCCCTGTCATCACAATGCTCCATGACTTTTGTCATCACAATGCTCCATGGCGCTTTTCATCACAATGCTCAATGACCACTTTCATCACAGTGCTCCATAACCCATTTAGTCACAATGCTCCATGGTCCTTGTCATCACAATGTTCCATGACAGCTTGCCTCACAGTGCTCCATGACTATTTTCATCACACTACCCCATAGCCATTTTCATCAATTTCCCCCATGACCCCTTTCATCACAAAGCTCCATGACCACATTCATTACAATGTCCCAAGCCCCCTCTCATCGCAAACCTCCAAGATCCCTGTAATCACGATGATCCATGCCCCCTGTCATCACAATGCCCCATGATCCCTGTCATCACAATGCCCCATCACCCCTGTCATCACAATGCTCCATGGCCCTTGTCATCATAATGCTATGTGACTTCTGTCATCACAATGCTCCATGAACCTTGTCATCACAAGCTCCATGATCCTTGTAATCACAATGCTCCATGCCCTTGTCATCACAATGCTCCAGAACTCTTCTCATCACAATTCTCCATGCCCGTGTCATCACAATGCTCCATGAAAATGTCATCACAATGCTCCAGGACTCTTGTCATCACAATACTCCATGGCACATTTCATCACAATTATCTATGACCACTTTCATCACAACGCTCCATGAACTCTTTCATCACAATGCTCCATGGCCCGTGTCATTACAATGTCCCATGACCCCTTTTATCTCAGTGCTCCATGACCACTTTCATCACAATGTTCCATAACCCATTTGATCACAATGCTCCATGGCCCTTGTCATAACAATGTCCCATGACCCACTTTACCTCAATGCTCCATGACCCCTTTCATCACTATGCTCCATGACCATTGTCATCACAATTCTCCATGGCCCTATCATCACAATGCTCCATGACCCCTGTGATCACAATGCTCCATGGCCCTTTTCATCACAATGCTCCATGAACCCTGTCATCACAATGCTCCATGATCGCTGTAATCACAATGATCCATGACATCTTTCCTCACAATTCTCCAGTACGCCTCTCGTCACAATGCTCCACTCCTCTTCTCATCACAATGCTGAATGCAGTTGTCATCACAATGCTCCATGGCCCCTGTAATCACAATTCTCCATGCCCTTGTCATCCAAAAGCTCCAGAAGTCATGTCATCACAATGCTACATTCCCTTGTCATCAAATGCTCCATGACCCTTGTTGTCACAATGTCCCATGACCCATTTTATCTCAAAGCTCCATGACCCCTTTCATCACAATGGTCTATGAGCAGTGTCATCACAATGCTCCATGCCCCTATCATCAAAATGTTCCATGACCCCTGTAATCGCAATGCTCCATGGCTTTTGTCATCACAATGTTCCCTGCCCCTATCATCGCAATGCTCCATGACCACTGTCATCACAATGCCCAATAACCTCTCATCACAATGCTCCATGATACCTGTCATCACAATGCACCATGACCCTTGTCATCACAATGCTCCATGATCCCTGTAATCACAACGATCCATGTACCATTTCCTCACAATGCTCCAATACTACTTTCATCACAATGCTCCATGCCACTTGTCATCACAATGCTCAATGGCCTGTTTCCTCACAATGCTCCAGTATCCCATTCATCACAAGGCTCCATGCCAATGGTCATCACAATGCTACATGCCCTGGTCATCACAATGACCCATGATCCCTTTAATCACAATGCTCCATGACACCTTTCATCACAATGCTCCATGGCCCCTGTAATCACAATGCTCCATGCCTCTGTCATCACAATGCTCCAGAACTCTTCTCATCACAATTCTCCATGCCCGTGTCATCCCAGTTCTCCATGACAGTGTCATCAGAATGCTCCCGGACTCTTGTCATCACAATGCTCCATGGCGCTTTTCATCACAATGCTCCATGACCACTTGCATCACAACGCTCCATAACCCATTTAATAACAATACTCCATGGCTCTTGTCATAACAAGGCACAATGACCCTTTCATCACAATGCTCCATGACCTCTGTCATCACAATGATCCATAACACCTTTCCGCACAATGCTCCATTACCCTTTTCTTCACAGTGCTCCATGCCACTTCTCATCACAATGCACCATGCCCTTGTCATCACGATGCTCCAGAAGTCATGTCATCACCAATGCTCCATGGCCCTTGTCATCAAAATGCTCCAGAAGTTATCTCATCACAAGGCTCCATGACCGTGTCCTCACAATGCTCAATGAGCACTGTCATCACAATGCTCCATGACCACTTTCATCACAATGCTCCACGCACCCTGTCATCACTATGCCCCATGATTCCTGTCATCACAATGCCTCATGGCCCTTGCCATCACAATGCTCCATGACCCTTGTCTTCACAATGCCCCATGACCCCTGCCATCACAATGCTCCATGATCCCTGTAATCACAAACATCCATGACCCCTTTCATCAAAATGCTCCAGTATCACATTCATCAAATTGCTCCATGCCCCTTTTCATCACAATGTTCCATATCCTTGTCATCACAATGCTCTATGGCCCCTGTAATCACAAGGCTCCATGCCCTTGTCATCACAATACTCCAGCACACTTCTCAACACAATTCTCCATGCCCGTGTCATCCCAATGCTCCATGAAAATGCCATCACAATGCTCCAGGACTCTTGTCATCACAATGCTCCATGACACCTTTCATCACAATGCTCCATGGCTTGGTCATCACAATGCTCCATGTCGCCTCTAATCACAGTGCTTCATGAACCTGTTCATTAAAATGCTCCATGCCCACTGTCATCACAGTGCCCCATGACTCCTGTCATCACAATGCTCCATGACCCTTGTCATCACAAAGCTCCCTGGCCCTTGTCATCACAATTTCCGATGACCCCCTTTATCTCAAAGTTCCATGACACTTGTCATCACAATGCTCCATGAACCCTGTAATCACAATGATCCATGACAGTTTTCCTCACAATGCTCCATTACCCCTTTCGTCACAATGCTCCATGGCTTGGTCATCACAATGCACCATGCCTTTGTCATCACAATGCTCCATGATCCCTGTAATCACAATGATCCATGACCCCTTTCCTCACAATGCTCCAGGACGCCTTTCATCACAATGATCCATGCCGCTTTTCATCACAATGCTCCATGCCCCCTGTCATCACAATGCCGCATGACTCCGGTTATCACAATGTTACATGCCCCTTGTCATCGCAATGCTCCATGAACCCTGTCATCACAGTGCTTCATGACCCTTGCCATCACAATGCTCCATGAACCCTATAATCTCAATGATCCATGACCCCTTTCATCACAATGCTCCATGACCACTTTCATCACACTTCTCCGTGTCCCTTGTCATCACAATGGTCCATGCCCTTGTCATCAAATGCTCCATGGCCCCTGTAATCACAAATCTCCATGCCCATGTCATCACAATGCTCCATGAAAATGCCATCACAATGCTCCAAGACTCTTGTCATCACAATACTCCATGGTGCTTTTCATCACAATGCTCCATGACCACTTTCTTCACAAAGCTCCATGACCATTGTCATCACAATGCTACATAACCCCTGACATCGCAATGATCCATGACCCCTTTCATCACAATGCTCAATGATGCCTGTCATCACAATGTTCCATGGCCTTTGTCTTCACATTTCTCCATGGCTACTGTAATTACAGTGCTCCATAATTCCTTTCATCACAATGCTCCATGGCCCCTGTCATCACAATGTCCCATGACCCCTTTTATCTCATTGCTCCATGTCCCCTTTCATCACAATGCTCCATGACCATTGTCATCACAATGCTCTATGCCTCTATCATCACAATGCTACATGACCCCTGACATCGCAATGATCCATGACTCCTTTTATCACAATGCTCCATGATGCCTGTCATCACAATGTTCCATGGCCTTTATCTTCACAATTCTCCATGGCTCCTGTAATTACAGTGTTCCATAAACCCTTTCATCACAATGCTCCATGGCCCTTGTCATCACAATGTCCTATGACCCCTTTTATCTCAATGTTCCGTGTCCCCTTTCTTAACAATGTTCCATGACCACTTTCATCACAATGCTCCATAACCCATTTGATCACAATGCTCCTTGGCCCTTGTCATCACAATGCTCCAATGCGCTTTTCATCACAATGCTGCATGAACACTTGCCTCACAGTGCTCCAAGACCACATTCATCAAAATGCCCCATAGCCATTGTCATCAATTTTCCCCTTGACCCCTTTCATCACAATGCTCCATGACCATTTTCATCACAATGGTCCATGCCCTTGTCATCAAATGCTCCATGGCCCCTGTAATCACAAATCTCCCTGCCCATGTCATCACAATGCTCCATGAAAATGTCATCACAATGCTCCAAGACTCTTGTCATCGCAATACTCCATGGTGCTTTTCATCACAATGCTCCATGATCCCTTTCATCACAATGCTCCATGGCCCTTGTCATCACAATGTCCCTTGACCCCTTTTATCTCAGTGCTCTATGTCCCCTTTCATCACAATCCTCCATGACCACATTCATCACAATCCTCGATAACCCATTTGATCACAATGCTCCATGGCTCTTGTCATCACAATGCTCCATGACCACTTTCTTCACAATGCTCCATGACCATTGTCATCACAATGCTACATGACCCCTGACATCGAAATGATCCATGACCCCTTTCATCACAATGCTCCATGACGCCTGTCATCACAATGTTCCATGGCCTTTATCTTCACAATTCTCCATGGCTCCTGTAATTACAGTGTTCCATAAACCCTTTCATCACAATGCTCCATGGCCCTTGTCATCACAATGTCCTATGACCCCTTTTATCTCAATGTTCCGTGTCCCCTTTCTTAACAATGTTCCATGACCACTTTCCTCACAATGCTCCATAACCCATTTGATCACAATGCTCCTTGGCCCTTGTCATCACAATGCTCCAATGTGCTTTTCATCACAATGCTGCATGACCACTTGCCTCACAGTGCTCCATGACCACATTCATCAAAATGCCCCATAGCCATTGTCATCAATTTTCCCCTTGACCCCTTTCATCACAATGCTCCATGACCACTTTCATCACAATGTCCCATGCCCCTGTCATCACAATGCTCCATGATCCCTGTAATCACAATGATCCATTCCCACTGTCATCACAATGTCCCATGCCCCCTTTCATCACAATGCCCCATGACCCCTGTCATCACAATGCTCCATGGCCCTTGTCATCACAATGCTCCATGACCCCTGTCATCACAATTCTCTAGTACCGCTTTCATCACAATGCTCCATGCCCTTTGTCATCACAATACTCCATGCACTTGTCATCAAATGTTCCATGGCCCCTGTACTCACAATGCTCCATACCTTTGTCATCTCAATGCTCCAGAACTCTTCTCATCACAATTCTCCATGCCTGTGTCATAACAATGCTCCATGAAAATGTCATCACTACGCTCCAGGACACTTGTCATCACAATGATCCATGACCACTTTCATCACACCGTTCCATAACCCATTTGATCACAATGTTCCATGGCCCTTGTCATCACAATGCTCCATGACACCTTTCATCACAATGCTCAACGATCCTTGTCATCACAATGTCCCATGACCCATTTTATCTCAATGCTCCATGACCCCTTTTATCACAATGGTCTATGACCATTGTCATCA
Organism: Balaenoptera ricei; assembly: GCF_028023285.1. Taxonomy (NCBI): domain Eukaryota; kingdom Metazoa; phylum Chordata; class Mammalia; order Artiodactyla; family Balaenopteridae; genus Balaenoptera; species Balaenoptera ricei. The sequence goes on along the minus strand of NW_026777465.1, from coordinate 253,959 downwards.
CAATGCTCAATGCCCCTATCATCACAATGCTCCATGACCCCTGTCATCTCAGTGATCCCTGACCCCTTTCATCACAATGCTCCGTGATGCCTGTCATCACAATGTTCCATGGCCTTTGTCATCAGAATGCTCCATGGCCCCTGTAATCACAGTGTTCCATGACCCCTATTATCACAAGTACAGATGACCACTGTCATCACTATTCTCCATGGCCCTTGTCATCTCTATGCTCCATGACCCTGTCATCACAATGCTCCATGACCCTTGTCATCACAATGCTCTTTGATCCCTGTAATCACAATGATCCATGTACCATTTCCTCACAATGCTCCAATACCTCTTTCATCACAATGCTCCATGCCACTTGTCATCACAATGTTCCATGCCCTTGCCATCGCAATGCTCAATGGCCCGTTTCCTCACAACGCTCCAGTCACCCATTTATCTCAAGGCTGCATGCCAATGCTCATCACAATGCTACTTGCCCTTGTAATCACAATGATCCATGATCCCTTTCATCACAATGCTCCATGACACCTTTCATCACAATGCTCCATGGCCCCTGTAATCACAATGCTCCATGACCACTTTCATCACAACGCTCCATAAACCACTTAATCACAATGTTCCATGGCTCTTGTCATAACAAGGCCCAATGAAACTTTTCATCACAATGCTCCATGACCCCTTTCATCAGAATACTCCATGGTTTTGTCATCACAATGCTCCATGTCGTATGTAATCACATTGCTCCATGAACCCGTTCATTACAATGCTCCATGCCCACTGTCATCACAAATCCCCGTGACCACTGTCATCACAATGCTCCATGGCCGTTGTCATCTCAAAGCTCCATGACCCCTGTCATAACAGTGATCCATAACACCTTTCCTCACAATGCTCCATTAACCGTTTCATCACAATTCTCCATGCCACTTGTCATCACAATGCTCCATGCACTTGTCATCACAGTGCTCCATGGCCCATTTCCTAACAATGCTCCAGTACCCCTTTCATCACAGGGCTCCATGCCACTTGTCATCACAATGCCCCAGGACCCCTGTAATCACAATGCTCCATGGTGCTTTTCATCACAATGCCCCATCACCCCTGTCATCACAATGCTCCATGGCCCTTGTCATCATAATGCTATGTGACTTCTGTCATCACAATGCTCCATGAACCTTGTCATCACAAGCTCCATGATCCTTGTAATCACAATGCTCCATGCCCTTGTCATCACAATGCTCCAGAACTCTTCTCATCACAATTCTCCATGCCCGTGTCATCACAATGCTCCATGAAAATGTCATCACAATGCTCCAGGACTCTTGTCATCACAATACTCCATGGCGCATTTCATCACAATTATCTATGACTACTTTCATCACAACGCTCCATGAACTCTTTCATCACAATGCTCCATGGCCCTTGTCATTACAATGTCCCATGACCCCTTTTATCTCAGTGCTCCATGACCACTTTCATCACAATGCTCCATAACCCATTTGATCACAATGCTCCATGGCCCTTGTCATAACAATGTCCCATGACCCACTTTACCTCAATGCTCCGTGACCCCTTTCATCACTATGCTCCATGACCATTGTCATCACAATTCTCCATGGCCCTATCATCACAATGCTCCATGACCCCTGTGATCACAATGCTCCATGGCCCTCTTCATCACAATGCTCCATGAACCCTGTCATCACAATGCTCCATGATCGCTGTAATCACAATGATCCATGACATCTTTCCTCACAATTCTCCAGTACGCCTCTCGTCACAATGCTCCACTCCTCTTTTCATCACAATGCTGAATGCAGTTGTCATCACAATGCTCCATGGCCCCTGTAATCACAATTCTCCATGCCCTTGTCATCCAAAAGCTCCAGAAGTCATGTCATCACAATGCTACATTCCCTTGTCATCAAATGCTCCATGACCCTTGTTGTCACAATGTCCCATGACCCATTTTATCTCAAAGCTCCATGACCCCTTTCATCACAATGGTCTATGAGCAGTGTCATCACAATGCTCCATGCCCCTATCATCAAAATGTTCCATGACCCCTGTAATCACAATGCTCCATGGCTTTTGTCATCACAATGTTCCCTGCCCCTATCATCGCAATGCTCCATGACCACTGTCATCACAATGCCCAATAACCTCTCATCACAATGCTCCATGATACCTGTCATCACAATGCACCATGACCCTTGTCATCACAATGCTCCATGATCCCTGTAATCACAACGATCCATGTACCATTTCCTCACAATGCTCCAATACTACTTTCATCACAATGCTCCATGCCACTTGTCATCACAATGCTCAATGGCCTGTTTCCTCACAATGCTCCAGTATCCCATTCATCACAAGGCTCCATGCCAATGGTCATCACAATGCTACATGCCCTGGTCATCACAATGACCCATGATCCCTTTAATCACAATGCTCCATGACACCTTTCATCACAATGCTCCATGGCCCCTGTAATCACAGTGCTCCATGCCTCTGTCATCACAATGCTCCAGAACTCTTCTCATCACAATTCTCCATGCCCGTGTCATCCCAGTTCTCCATGACAGTGTCATCAGAATGCTCCCGGACTCTTGTCATCACAATGCTCCATGGCGCTTTTCATCACAATGCTCCATGACCACTTGCATCACAACGCTCCATAACCCATTTAATAACAATACTCCATGGCTCTTGTCATAACAAGGCACGATGACCCTTTCATCACAATGCTCCATGACCTCTGTCATCACAATGATCCATAACACCTTTCCGCACAATGCTCCATTACCCTTTTCTTCACAGTGCTCCATGCCACTTCTCATCACAATGCACCATGCCCTTGTCATCACGATGCTCCAGAAGTCATGTCATCACCAATGCTCCATGGCCCTTGTCATCAAAATGCTCCAGAAGTTATCTCATCACAAGGCTCCATGACCGTGTCCTCACAATGCTCAATGAGCACTGTCATCACAATGCTCCATGACCACTTTCATCACAATGCTCCACGCACCCTGTCATCACTATGCCCCATGATTCCTGTCATCACAATGCCTCATGGCCCTTGCCATCACAATGCTCCATGACCCTTGTCTTCACAATGCCCCATGACCCCTGCCATCACAATGCTCCATGATCCCTGTAATCACAAACATCCATGACCCCTTTCATCAAAATGCTCCAGTATCACATTCATCAAATTGCTCCATGCCCCTTTTCATCACAATGTTCCATATCCTTGTCATCACAATGCTCTATGGCCCCTGTAATCACAAGGCTCCATGCCCTTGTCATCACAATACTCCAGCACACTTCTCAACACAATTCTCCATGCCCGTGTCATCCCAATGCTCCATGAAAATGCCATCACAATGCTCCAGGACTCTTGTCATCACAATGCTCCATGACACCTTTCATCACAATGCTCCATGGCTTGGTCATCACAATGCTCCATGTCGCCTCTAATCACAGTGCTTCATGAACCCGTTCATGAAAATGCTCCATGCCCACTGTCATCACAGTGCCCCATGACTCCTGTCATCACAATGCTCCATGACCCTTGTCATCACAAAGCTCCCTGGCCCTTGTCATCACAATTTCCGATGACCCCCTTTATCTCAAAGTTCCATGACACTTGTCATCACAATGCTCCATGAACCCTGTAATCACAATGATCCATGACAGTTTTCCTCACAATGCTCCATTACCCCTTTCATCACAATGCTCCATGGCTTGGTCATCACAATGCACCATGCCTTTGTCATCACAATGCTCCATGATCCCTGTAATCACAATGATCCATGACCCCTTTCCTCACAATGCTCCAGGACGCCTTTCATCACAATGATCCATGCCGCTTTTCATCACAATGCTCCATGCCCCCTGTCATCACAATGCCGCATGACTCCGGTTATCACAATGTTATATGCCCCTTGTCATCGCAATGCTCCATGAACCCTGTCATCACAGTGCTTCATGACCCTTGCCATCACAATGCTCCATGAACCCTATAATCTCAATGATCCATGACCCCTTTCATCACAATGCTCCATGACCACTTTCATCACACTTCTCCGTGTCCCTTGTCATCACAATGGTCCATGCCCTTGTCATCAAATGCTCCATGGCCCCTGTAATCACAAATCTCCATGCCCATGTCATCACAATGCTCCATGAAAATGCCATCACAATGCTCCAAGACTCTTGTCATCACAATACTCCATGGTGCTTTTCATCACAATGCTCCATGACCACTTTCTTCACAAAGCTCCATGACCATTGTCATCACAATGCTACATAACCCCTGACATCGCAATGATCCATGACCCCTTTCATCACAATGCTCAATGATGCCTGTCATCACAATGTTCCATGGCCTTTGTCTTCACATTTCTCCATGGCTACTGTAATTACAGTGCTCCATAATTCCTTTCATCACAATGCTCCATGGCCCCTGTCATCACAATGTCCCATGACCCCTTTTATCTCATTGCTCCATGTCCCCTTTCATCACAATGCTCCAGGACCATTGTCATCACAATGCTCTATGCCTCTATCATCACAATGCTACATGACCCCTGACATCGCAATGATCCATGACTCCTTTTATCACAATGCTCCATGATGCCTGTCATCACAATGTTCCATGGCCTTTATCTTCACAATTCTCCATGGCTCCTGTAATTACAGTGTTCCATAAACCCTTTCATCACAATGCTTCATGGCCCTTGTCATCACAATGTCCTATGACCCCTTTTATCTCAATGTTCCGTGTCCCCTTTCTTAACAATGTTCCATGACCACTTTCCTCACAATGCTCCATAACCCATTTGATCACAATGCTCCTTGGCCCTTGTCATCACAATGCTCCAATGTGCTTTTCATCACAATGCTGCATGACCACTTGCCTCACAGTGCTCCATGACCACATTCATCAAAATGCCCCATAGCCATTGTCATCAATTTTCCCCTTGACCCCTTTCATCACAATGCTCCATGACCACTTTCATCACAATGTCCCATGCCCCTGTCATCACAATGCTCCATGATCCCTGTAATCACAATGATCCATTCCCACTGTCATCACAATGTCCCATGCCCCCTTTCATCACAATGCCCCATGACCCCTGTCATCACAATGCTCCATGGCCCTTGTCATCACAATGCTCCATGACCCCTGTCATCACAATTCTCTAGTACCGCTTTCATCACAATGCTCCATGCCCTTTGTCATCACAATACTCCATGCACTTGTCATCAAATGTTCCATGGCCCCTGTACTCACAATGCTCCATACCTTTGTCATCTCAATGCTCCAGAACTCTTCTCATCACAATTCTCCATGCCTGTGTCATAACAATGCTCCATGAAAATGTCATCACTACGCTCCAGGACACTTGTCATCACAATGATCCATGACCACTTTCATCACACCGTTCCATAACCCATTTGATCACAATGTTCCATGGCCCTTGTCATCACAATGCTCCATGACACCTTTCATCACAATGCTCAACGATCCTTGTCATCACAATGTCCCATGACCCATTTTATCTCAATGCTCCATGACCCCTTTTATCACAATGGTCTATGACCATTGTCATCACAATGCTCAATGCCCCTATCATCACAATGCTCCATGACCCCTGTCATCTCAGTGATCCCTGACCCCTTTCATCACAATGCTCCGTGATGCCTGTCATCACAATGTTCCATGGCCTTTGTCATCAGAATGCTCCATGGCCCCTGTAATCACAGTGTTCCATGACCCCTATTATCACAAGTACAGATGACCACTGTCATCACTATTCTCCATGGCCCTTGTCATCTCTATGCTCCATGACCCTGTCATCACAATGCTCCATGACCCTTGTCATCACAATGCTCTTTGATCCCTGTAATCACAATGATCCATGTACCATTTCCTCACAATGCTCCAATACCTCTTTCATCACAATGCTCCATGCCACTTGTCATCACAATGTTCCATGCCCTTGCCATCGCAATGCTCAATGGCCCGTTTCCTCACAACGCTCCAGTCACCCATTTATCTCAAGGCTGCATGCCAATGCTCATCACAATGCTACTTGCCCTTGTAATCACAATGATCCATGATCCCTTTCATCACAATGCTCCATGACACCTTTCATCACAATGCTCCATGGCCCCTGTAATCACAATGCTCCATGACCACTTTCATCACAACGCTCCATAAACCACTTAATCACAATGTTCCATGGCTCTTGTCATAACAAGGCCCAATGAAACTTTTCATCACAATGCTCCATGACCCCTTTCATCAGAATACTCCATGGTTTTGTCATCACAATGCTCCATGTCGTATGTAATCACATTGCTCCATGAACCCGTTCATTACAATGCTCCATGCCCACTGTCATCACAAATCCCCGTGACCACTGTCATCACAATGCTCCATGGCCGTTGTCATCTCAAAGCTCCATGACCCCTGTCATAACAGTGATCCATAACACCTTTCCTCACAATGCTCCATTAACCGTTTCATCACAATTCTCCATGCCACTTGTCATCACAATGCTCCATGCACTTGTCATCACAGTGCTCCATGGCCCATTTCCTAACAATGCTCCAGTACCCCTTTCATCACAGGGCTCCATGCCACTTGTCATCACAATGCCCCAGGACCCCTGTAATCACAATGCTCCATGGTGCTTTTCATCACAATGCCCCATCACCCCTGTCATCACAATGCTCCATGGCCCTTGTCATCATAATGCTATGTGACTTCTGTCATCACAATGCTCCATGAACCTTGTCATCACAAGCTCCATGATCCTTGTAATCACAATGCTCCATGCCCTTGTCATCACAATGCTCCAGAACTCTTCTCATCACAATTCTCCATGCCCGTGTCATCACAATGCTCCATGAAAATGTCATCACAATGCTCCAGGACTCTTGTCATCACAATACTCCATGGCGCATTTCATCACAATTATCTATGACTACTTTCATCACAACGCTCCATGAACTCTTTCATCACAATGCTCCATGGCCCTTGTCATTACAATGTCCCATGACCCCTTTTATCTCAGTGCTCCATGACCACTTTCATCACAATGCTCCATAACCCATTTGATCACAATGCTCCATGGCCCTTGTCATAACAATGTCCCATGACCCACTTTACCTCAATGCTCCGTGACCCCTTTCATCACTATGCTCCATGACCATTGTCATCACAATTCTCCATGGCCCTATCATCACAATGCTCCATGACCCCTGTGATCACAATGCTCCATGGCCCTTTTCATCACAATGCTCCATGAACCCTGTCATCACAATGCTCCATGATCGCTGTAATCACAATGATCCATGACATCTTTCCTCACAATTCTCCAGTACGCCTCTCGTCACAATGCTCCACTCCTCTTTTCATCACAATGCTGAATGCAGTTGTCATCACAATGCTCCATGGCCCCTGTAATCACAATTCTCCATGCCCTTGTCATCCAAAAGCTCCAGAAGTCATGTCATCACAATGCTACATTCCCTTGTCATCAAATGCTCCATGACCCTTGTTGTCACAATGTCCCATGACCCATTTTATCTCAAAGCTCCATGACCCCTTTCATCACAATGGTCTATGAGCAGTGTCATCACAATGCTCCATGCCCCTATCATCAAAATGTTCCATGACCCCTGTAATCGCAATGCTCCATGGCTTTTGTCATCACAATGTTCCCTGCCCCTATCATCGCAATGCTCCATGACCACTGTCATCACAATGCCCAATAACCTCTCATCACAATGCTCCATGATACCTGTCATCACAATGCACCATGACCCTTGTCATCACAATGCTCCATGATCCCTGTAATCACAACGATCCATGTACCATTTCCTCACAATGCTCCAATACTACTTTCATCACAATGCTCCATGCCACTTGTCATCACAATGCTCAATGGCCTGTTTCCTCACAATGCTCCAGTATCCCATTCATCACAAGGCTCCATGCCAATGGTCATCACAATGCTACATGCCCTGGTCATCACAATGACCCATGATCCCTTTAATCACAATGCTCCATGACACCTTTCATCACAATGCTCCATGGCCCCTGTAATCACAATGCTCCATGCCTCTGTCATCACAATGCTCCAGAACTCTTCTCATCACAATTCTCCATGCCCGTGTCATCCCAGTTCTCCATGACAGTGTCATCAGAATGCTCCCGGACTCTTGTCATCACAATGCTCCATGGCGCTTTTCATCACAATGCTCCATGACCACTTGCATCACAACGCTCCATAACCCATTTAATAACAATACTCCATGGCTCTTGTCATAACAAGGCACAATGACCCTTTCATCACAATGCTCCATGACCTCTGTCATCACAATGATCCATAACACCTTTCCGCACAATGCTCCATTACCCTTTTCTTCACAGTGCTCCATGCCACTTCTCATCACAATGCACCATGCCCTTGTCATCATGATGCCACAGAAGTCATGTCATCACCAATGCTCCATGGCCCTTGTCATCAAAATGCTCCAGAAGTTATCTCATCACAAGGCTCCATGACCGTGTCCTCACAATGCTCAATGAGCACTGTCATCACAATGCTCCATGACCACTTTCATCACAATGCTCCACGCACCCTGTCATCACTATGCCCCATGATTCCTGTCATCACAATGCCTCATGGCCCTTGCCATCACAATGCTCCATGACCCTTGTCTTCACAATGCCCCATGACCCCTGCCATCACAATGCTCCATGATCCCTGTAATCACAAACATCCATGACCCCTTTCATCAAAATGCTCCAGTATCACATTCATCAAATTGCTCCATGCCCCTTTTCATCACAATGTTCCATATCCTTGTCATCACAATGCTCTATGGCCCCTGTAATCACAAGGCTCCATGCCCTTGTCATCACAATACTCCAGCACACTTCTCAACACAATTCTCCATGCCCGTGTCATCCCAATGCTCCATGAAAATGCCATCACAATGCTCCAGGACTCTTGTCATCACAATGCTCCATGACACCTTTCATCACAATGCTCCATGGCTTGGTCATCACAATGCTCCATGTCGCCTCTAATCACAGTGCTTCATGAACCCGTTCATGAAAATGCTCCATGCCCACTGTCATCACAGTGCCCCATGACTCCTGTCATCACAATGCTCCATGACCCTTGTCATCACAAAGCTCCCTGGCCCTTGTCATCACAATTTCCGATGACCCCCTTTATCTCAAAGTTCCATGACACTTGTCATCACAATGCTCCATGAACCCTGTAATCACAATGATCCATGACAGTTTTCCTCACAATGCTCCATTACCCCTTTCGTCACAATGCTCCATGGCTTGGTCATCACAATGCACCATGCCTTTGTCATCACAATGCTCCATGATCCCTGTAATCACAATGATCCATGACCCCTTTCCTCACAATGCTCCAGGACGCCTTTCATCACAATGATCCATGCCGCTTTTCATCACAATGCTCCATGCCCCCTGTCATCACAATGCCGCATGACTCCGGTTATCACAATGTTACATGCCCCTTGTCATCGCAATGCTCCATGAACCCTGTCATCACAGTGCTTCATGACCCTTGCCATCACAATGCTCCATGAACCCTATAATCTCAATGATCCATGACCCCTTTCATCACAATGCTCCATGACCACTTTCATCACACTTCTCCGTGTCCCTTGTCATCACAATGGTCCATGCCCTTGTCATCAAATGCTCCATGGCCCCTGTAATCACAAATCTCCATGCCCATGTCATCACAATGCTCCATGAAAATGCCATCACAATGCTCCAAGACTCTTGTCATCACAATACTCCATGGTGCTTTTCATCACAATGCTCCATGACCACTTTCTTCACAAAGCTCCATGACCATTGTCATCACAATGCTACATAACCCCTGACATCGCAATGATCCATGACCCCTTTCATCACAATGCTCAATGATGCCTGTCATCACAATGTTCCATGGCCTTTGTCTTCACATTTCTCCATGGCTACTGTAATTACAGTGCTCCATAATTCCTTTCATCACAATGCTCCATGGCCCCTGTCATCACAATGTCCCATGACCCCTTTTATCTCATTGCTCCATGTCCCCTTTCATCACAATGCTCCATGACCATTGTCATCACAATGCTCTATGCCTCTATCATCACAATGCTACATGACCCCTGACATCACAATGATCCATGACTCCTTTTATCACAATGCTCCATGATGCCTGTCATCACAATGTTCCATGGCCTTTATCTTCACAATTCTCCATGGCTCCTGTAATTACAGTGTTCCATAAACCCTTTCATCACAATGCTCCATGGCCCTTGTCATCACAATGTCCTATGACCCCTTTTATCTCAATGTTCCGTGTCCCCTTTCTTAACAATGTTCCATGACCACTTTCATCACAATGCTCCATAACCCATTTGATCACAATGCTCCTTGGCCCTTGTCATCACAATGCTCCAATGCGCTTTTCATCACAATGCTGCATGAACACTTGCCTCACAGTGCTCCAAGACCACATTCATCAAAATGCCCCATAGCCATTGTCATCAATTTTCCCCTTGACCCCTTTCATCACAATGCTCCATGACCATTTTCATCACAATGGTCCATGCCCTTGTCATCAAATGCTCCATGGCCCCTGTAATCACAAATCTCCATGCCCATGTCATCACAATGCTCCATGAAAATGTCATCACAATGCTCCAAGACTCTTGTCATCGCAATACTCCATGGTGCTTTTCATCACAATGCTCCATGACCCCTTTCATCACAATGCTCCATGTCCCTTGTCATCACAATGTCCCTTGACCCCTTTTATCTCAGTGCTCTATGTCCCCTTTCATCACAATCCTCCATGACCACATTCATCACAATCCTCGATAACCCATTTGATCACAATGCTCCATGGCTCTTGTCATCACAATGCTCCATAGCACTTTTCATCACAATTCTCCATGACCACTTTCTTCACAATGCTCCATGACCATTGTCATCACCATGCTACATGACCCCTGACATCGAAATGATCCATGACCCCTTTCATCACAATGCTCCATGACGCCTGTCATCACAATGTTCCATGGCCTTTATCTTCACAATTCTCCATGGCTCCTGTAATTACAGTGTTCCATAAACCCTTTCATCACAATGCTCCATGGCCCTTGTCATCACAATGTCCTATGACCCCTTTTATCTCAATGTTCCGTGTCCCCTTTCTTAACAATGTTCCATGACCACTTTCCTCACAATGCTCCATAACCCATTTGATCACAATGCTCCTTGGCCCTTGTCATCACAATGCTCCAATGTGCTTTTCATCACAATGCTGCATGACCACTTGCCTCACAGTGCTCCATGACCACATTCATCAAAATGCCCCATAGCCATTGTCATCAATTTTCCCCTTGACCCCTTTCATCACAATGCTCCATGACCACTTTCATCACAATGTCCCATGCCCCTGTCATCACAATGCTCCATGATCCCTGTAATCACAATGATCCATTCCCACTGTCATCACAATGTCCCATGCCCCCTTTCATCACAATGCCCCATGACCCCTGTCATCACAATGCTCCATGGCCCTTGTCATCACAATGCTCCATGACCCCTGTCATCACAATTCTCTAGTACCGCTTTCATCACAATGCTCCATGCCCTTTGTCATCACAATACTCCATGCACTTGTCATCAAATGTTCCATGGCCCCTGTACTCACAATGCTCCATACCTTTGTCATCTCAATGCTCCAGAACTCTTCTCATCACAATTCTCCATGCCTGTGTCATAACAATGCTCCATGAAAATGTCATCACTACGCTCCAGGACACTTGTCATCACAATGATCCATGACCACTTTCATCACACCGTTCCATAACCCATTTGATCACAATGTTCCATGGCCCTTGTCATCACAATGCTCCATGACACCTTTCATCACAATGCTCAACGATCCTTGTCATCACAATGTCCCATGACCCATTTTATCTCAATGCTCCATGACCCCTTTTATCACAATGGTCTATGACCATTGTCATCACAATGCTCAATGCCCCTATCATCACAATGCTCCATGACCCCTGTCATCTCAGTGATCCCTGACCCCTTTCATCACAATGCTCCGTGATGCCTGTCATCACAATGTTCCATGGCCTTTGTCATCAGAATGCTCCATGGCCCCTGTAATCACAGTGTTCCATGACCCCTATTATCACAAGTACAGATGACCACTGTCATCACTATTCTCCATGGCCCTTGTCATCTCTATGCTCCATGACCCTGTCATCACAATGCTCCATGACCCTTGTCATCACAATGCTCTTTGATCCCTGTAATCACAATGATCCATGTACCATTTCCTCACAATGCTCCAATACCTCTTTCATCACAATGCTCCATGCCACTTGTCATCACAATGTTCCATGCCCTTGCCATCGCAATGCTCAATGGCCCGTTTCCTCACAACGCTCCAGTCACCCATTTATCTCAAGGCTGCATGCCAATGCTCATCACAATGCTACTTGCCCTTGTAATCACAATGATCCATGATCCCTTTCATCACAATGCTCCATGACACCTTTCATCACAATGCTCCATGGCCCCTGTAATCACAATGCTCCATGACCACTTTCATCACAACGCTCCATAAACCACTTAATCACAATGTTCCATGGCTCTTGTCATAACAAGGCCCAATGAAACTTTTCATCACAATGCTCCATGACCCCTTTCATCAGAATACTCCATGGTTTTGTCATCACAATGCTCCATGTCGTATGTAATCACATTGCTCCATGAACCCGTTCATTACAATGCTCCATGCCCACTGTCATCACAAATCCCCGTGACCACTGTCATCACAATGCTCCATGGCCGTTGTCATCTCAAAGCTCCATGACCCCTGTCATAACAGTGATCCATAACACCTTTCCTCACAATGCTCCATTAACCGTTTCATCACAATTCTCCATGCCACTTGTCATCACAATGCTCCATGCACTTGTCATCACAGTGCTCCATGGCCCATTTCCTAACAATGCTCCAGTACCCCTTTCATCACAGGGCTCCATGCCACTTGTCATCACAATGCCCCAGGACCCCTGTAATCACAATGCTCCATGGTGCTTTTCATCACAATGCCCCATCACCCCTGTCATCACAATGCTCCATGGCCCTTGTCATCATAATGCTATGTGACTTCTGTCATCACAATGCTCCATGAACCTTGTCATCACAAGCTCCATGATCCTTGTAATCACAATGCTCCATGCCCTTGTCATCACAATGCTCCAGAACTCTTCTCATCACAATTCTCCATGCCCGTGTCATCACAATGCTCCATGAAAATGTCATCACAATGCTCCAGGACTCTTGTCATCACAATACTCCATGGCGCATTTCATCACAATTATCTATGACTACTTTCATCACAACGCTCCATGAACTCTTTCATCACAATGCTCCATGGCCCTTGTCATTACAATGTCCCATGACCCCTTTTATCTCAGTGCTCCATGACCACTTTCATCACAATGCTCCATAACCCATTTGATCACAATGCTCCATGGCCCTTGTCATAACAATGTCCCATGACCCACTTTACCTCAATGCTCCGTGACCCCTTTCATCACTATGCTCCATGACCATTGTCATCACAATTCTCCATGGCCCTATCATCACAATGCTCCATGACCCCTGTGATCACAATGCTCCATGGCCCTTTTCATCACAATGCTCCATGAACCCTGTCATCACAATGCTCCATGATCGCTGTAATCACAATGATCCATGACATCTTTCCTCACAATTCTCCAGTACGCCTCTCGTCACAAAGCTCCACTCCTCTTTTCATCACAATGCTGAATGCAGTTGTCATCACAATGCTCCATGGCCCCTGTAATCACAATTCTCCATGCCCTTGTCATCCAAAAGCTCCAGAAGTCATGTCATCACAATGCTACATTCCCTTGTCATCAAATGCTCCATGACCCTTGTTGTCACAATGTCCCATGACCCATTTTATCTCAAAGCTCCATGACCCCTTTCATCACAATGGTCTATGAGCAGTGTCATCACAATGCTCCATGCCCCTATCATCAAAATGTTCCATGACCCCTGTAATCGCAATGCTCCATGGCTTTTGTCATCACAATGTTCCCTGCCCCTATCATCGCAGTGCTCCATGACCACTGTCATCACAATGCCCAATAACCTCTCATCACAATGCTCCATGATACCTGTCATCACAATGCACCATGACCCTTGTCATCACAATGCTCCATGATCCCTGTAATCACAATGATCCATGACCCCTTTCCTCACAATGCTCCAGGACGCCTTTCATCACAATGATCCATGCCGCTTTTCATCACAATGCTCCATGCCCCCTGTCATCACAATGCCGCATGACTCCGGTTATCACAATGTTACATGCCCCTTGTCATCGCAATGCTCCATGAACCCTGTCATCACAGTGCTTCATGACCCTTGCCATCACAATGCTCCATGAACCCTATAATCTCAATGATCCATGACCCCTTTCATCACAATGCTCCATGACCACTTTCATCACACTTCTCCGTGTCCCTTGTCATCACAATGGTCCATGCCCTTGTCATCAAATGCTCCATGGCCCCTGTAATCACAAATCTCCATGCCCATGTCATCACAATGCTCCATGAAAATGCCATCACAATGCTCCAAGACTCTTGTCATCACAATACTCCATGGTGCTTTTCATCACAATGCTCCATGACCACTTTCTTCACAAAGCTCCATGACCATTGTCATCACAATGCTACATAACCCCTGACATCGCAATGATCCATGACCCCTTTCATCACAATGCTCAATGATGCCTGTCATCACAATGTTCCATGGCCTTTGTCTTCACATTTCTCCATGGCTACTGTAATTACAGTGCTCCATAATTCCTTTCATCACAATGCTCCATGGCCCCTGTCATCACAATGTCCCATGACCCCTTTTATCTCATTGCTCCATGTCCCCTTTCATCACAATGCTCCATGACCATTGTCATCACAATGCTCTATGCCTCTATCATCACAATGCTACATGACCCCTGACATCGCAATGATCCATGACTCCTTTTATCACAATGCTCCATGATGCCTGTCATCACAATGTTCCATGGCCTTTATCTTCACAATTCTCCATGGCTCCTGTAATTACAGTGTTCCATAAACCCTTTCATCACAATGCTCCATGGCCCTTGTCATCACAATGTCCTATGACCCCTTTTATCTCAATGTTCCGTGTCCCCTTTCTTAACAATGTTCCATGACCACTTTCATCACAATGCTCCATAACCCATTTGATCACAATGCTCCTTGGCCCTTGTCATCACAATGCTCCAATGCGCTTTTCATCACAATGCTGCATGAACACTTGCCTCACAGTGCTCCAAGACCACATTCATCAAAATGCCCCATAGCCATTGTCATCAATTTTCCCCTTGACCCCTTTCATCACAATGCTCCATGACCATTTTCATCACAATGGTCCATGCCCTTGTCATCAAATGCTCCATGGCCCCTGTAATCACAAATCTCCATGCCCATGTCATCACAATGCTCCATGAAAATGTCATCACAATGCTCCAAGACTCTTGTCATCACAATACTCCATGGTGCTTTTCATCACAATGCTCCATGACCCCTTTCATCACAATGCTCCATGTCCCTTGTCATCACAATGTCCCTTGACCCCTTTTATCTCAGTGCTCTATGTCCCCTTTCATCACAATCCTCCATGACCACATTCATCACAATCCTCGATAACCCATTTGATCACAATGCTCCATGGCTCTTGTCATCACAATGCTCCATAGCACTTTTCATCACAATTCTCCATGACCACTTTCTTCACAATGCTCCATGACCATTGTCATCACCATGCTACATGACCCCTGACATCGAAATGATCCATGACCCCTTTCATCACAATGCTCCATGACACCTGTCATCACAATGTTCCATGGCCTTTATCTTCACAATTCTCCATGGCTCCTGTAATTACAGTGTTCCATAAACCCTTTCATCACAATGCTCCATGGCCCTTGTCATCACAATGTCCTATGACCCCTTTTATCTCAATGTTCCGTGTCCCCTTTCTTAACAATGTTCCATGACCACTTTCCTCACAATGCTCCATAACCCATTTGATCACAATGCTCCTTGGCCCTTGTCATCACAATGCTCCAATGTGCTTTTCATCACAATGCTGCATGACCACTTGCCTCACAGTGCTCCAAGACCACATTCATCAAAATGCCCCATAGCCATTGTCATCAATTTTCCCCTTGACCCCTTTCATCACAATGCTCCATGACCACTTTCATCACAATGTCCCATGCCCCTGTCATCACAATGCTCCATGATCCCTGTAATCACAATGATCCATTCCCACTGTCATCACATTGTCCCATGCCCCCTTTCATCACAATGCCCCATGACCCCTGTCATCACAATGCTCCATGGCCCTTGTCATCACAATGCTCCATGACCCCTGTCATCACAATTCTCTAGTACCGCTTTCATCACAATGCTCCATGCCCTTTGTCATCACAATACTCCATGCACTTGTCATCAAATGTTCCATGGCCCCTGTACTCACAATGCTCCATACCTTTGTCATCTCAATGCTCCAGAACTCTTCTCATCACAATTCTCCATGCCTGTGTCATAACAATGCTCCATGAAAATGTCATCACTACGCTCCAGGACACTTGTCATCACAATGATCCATGACCACTTTCATCACACCGTTCCATAACCCATTTGATCACAATGTTCCATGGCCCTTGTCATCACAATGCTCCATGACACCTTTCATCACAATGCTCAACGATCCTTGTCATCACAATGTCCCATGACCCATTTTATCTCAATGCTCCATGACCCCTTTTATCACAATGGTCTATGACCATTGTCATCACAATGCTCAATGCCCCTATCATCACAATGCTCCATGACCCCTGTCATCTCAGTGATCCCTGACCCCTTTCATCACAATGCTCCGTGATGCCTGTCATCACAATGTTCCATGGCCTTTGTCATCAGAATGCTCCATGGCCCCTGTAATCACAGTGTTCCATGACCCCTATTATCACAAGTACAGATGACCACTGTCATCACTATTCTCCATGGCCCTTGTCATCTCTATGCTCCATGACCCTGTCATCACAATGCTCCATGACCCTTGTCATCACAATGCTCTTTGATCCCTGTAATCACAATGATCCATGTACCATTTCCTCACAATGCTCCAATACCTCTTTCATCACAATGCTCCATGCCACTTGTCATCACAATGTTCCATGCCCTTGCCATCGCAATGCTCAATGGCCCGTTTCCTCACAACGCTCCAGTCACCCATTTATCTCAAGGCTGCATGCCAATGCTCATCACAATGCTACTTGCCCTTGTAATCACAATGATCCATGATCCCTTTCATCACAATGCTCCATGACACCTTTCATCACAATGCTCCATGGCCCCTGTAATCACAATGCTCCATGACCACTTTCATCACAACGCTCCATAAACCACTTAATCACAATGTTCCATGGCTCTTGTCATAACAAGGCCCAATGAAACTTTTCATCACAATGCTCCATGACCCCTTTCATCAGAATACTCCATGGTTTTGTCATCACAATGCTCCATGTCGTATGTAATCACATTGCTCCATGAACCCGTTCATTACAATGCTCCATGCCCACTGTCATCACAAATCCCCGTGACCACTGTCATCACAATGCTCCATGGCCGTTGTCATCTCAAAGCTCCATGACCCCTGTCATAACAGTGATCCATAACACCTTTCCTCACAATGCTCCATTAACCGTTTCATCACAATTCTCCATGCCACTTGTCATCACAATGCTCCATGCACTTGTCATCACAGTGCTCCATGGCCCATTTCCTAACAATGCTCCAGTACCCCTTTCATCACAGGGCTCCATGCCACTTGTCATCACAATGCCCCAGGACCCCTGTAATCACAATGCTCCATGGTGCTTTTCATCACAATGCCCCATCACCCCTGTCATCACAATGCTCCATGGCCCTTGTCATCATAATGCTATGTGACTTCTGTCATCACAATGCTCCATGAACCTTGTCATCACAAGCTCCATGATCCTTGTAATCACAATGCTCCATGCCCTTGTCATCACAATGCTCCAGAACTCTTCTCATCACAATTCTCCATGCCCGTGTCATCACAATGCTCCATGAAAATGTCATCACAATGCTCCAGGACTCTTGTCATCACAATACTCCATGGCGCATTTCATCACAATTATCTATGACTACTTTCATCACAACGCTCCATGAACTCTTTCATCACAATGCTCCATGGCCCTTGTCATTACAATGTCCCATGACCCCTTTTATCTCAGTGCTCCATGACCACTTTCATCACAATGCTCCATAACCCATTTGATCACAATGCTCCATGGCCCTTGTCATAACAATGTCCCATGACCCACTTTACCTCAATGCTCCGTGACCCCTTTCATCACTATGCTCCATGACCATTGTCATCACAATTCTCCATGGCCCTATCATCACAATGCTCCATGACCCCTGTGATCACAATGCTCCATGGCCCTTTTCATCACAATGCTCCATGAACCCTGTCATCACAATGCTCCATGATCGCTGTAATCACAATGATCCATGACATCTTTCCTCACAATTCTCCAGTACGCCTCTCGTCACAATGCTCCACTCCTCTTTTCATCACAATGCTGAATGCAGTTGTCATCACAATGCTCCATGGCCCCTGTAATCACAATTCTCCATGCCCTTGTCATCCAAAAGCTCCAGAAGTCATGTCATCACAATGCTACATTCCCTTGTCATCAAATGCTCCATGACCCTTGTTGTCACAATGTCCCATGACCCATTTTATCTCAAAGCTCCATGACCCCTTTCATCACAATGGTCTATGAGCAGTGTCATCACAATGCTCCATGCCCCTATCATCAAAATGTTCCATGACCCCTGTAATCGCAATGCTCCATGGCTTTTGTCATCACAATGTTCCCTGCCCCTATCATCGCAATGCTCCATGACCACTGTCATCACAATGCCCAATAACCTCTCATCACAATGCTCCATGATACCTGTCATCACAATGCACCATGACCCTTGTCATCACAATGCTCCATGATCCCTGTAATCACAACGATCCATGTACCATTTCCTCACAATGCTCCAATACTACTTTCATCACAATGCTCCATGCCACTTGTCATCACAATGCTCAATGGCCTGTTTCCTCACAATGCTCCAGTATCCCATTCATCACAAGGCTCCATGCCAATGGTCATCACAATGCTACATGCCCTGGTCATCACAATGACCCATGATCCCTTTAATCACAATGCTCCATGACACCTTTCATCACAATGCTCCATGGCCCCTGTAATCACAATGCTCCATGCCTCTGTCATCACAATGCTCCAGAACTCTTCTCATCACAATTCTCCATGCCCGTGTCATCCCAGTTCTCCATGACAGTGTCATCAGAATGCTCCCGGACTCTTGTCATCACAATGCTCCATGGCGCTTTTCATCACAATGCTCCATGACCACTTGCATCACAACGCTCCATAACCCATTTAATAACAATACTCCATGGCTCTTGTCATAACAAGGCACAATGACCCTTTCATCACAATGCTCCATGACCTCTGTCATCACAATGATCCATAACACCTTTCCGCACAATGCTCCATTACCCTTTTCTTCACAGTGCTCCATGCCACTTCTCATCACAATGCACCATGCCCTTGTCATCACGATGCTCCAGAAGTCATGTCATCACCAATGCTCCATGGCCCTTGTCATCAAAATGCTCCAGAAGTTATCTCATCACAAGGCTCCATGACCGTGTCCTCACAATGCTCAATGAGCACTGTCATCACAATGCTCCATGACCACTTTCATCACAATGCTCCACGCACCCTGTCATCACTATGCCCCATGATTCCTGTCATCACAATGCCTCATGGCCCTTGCCATCACAATGCTCCATGACCCTTGTCTTCACAATGCCCCATGACCCCTGCCATCACAATGCTCCATGATCCCTGTAATCACAAACATCCATGACCCCTTTCATCAAAATGCTCCAGTATCACATTCATCAAATTGCTCCATGCCCCTTTTCATCACAATGTTCCATATCCTTGTCATCACAATGCTCTATGGCCCCTGTAATCACAAGGCTCCATGCCCTTGTCATCACAATACTCCAGCACACTTCTCAACACAATTCTCCATGCCCGTGTCATCCCAATGCTCCATGAAAATGCCATCACAATGCTCCAGGACTCTTGTCATCACAATGCTCCATGACACCTTTCATCACAATGCTCCATGGCTTGGTCATCACAATGCTCCATGTCGCCTCTAATCACAGTGCTTCATGAACCCGTTCATGAAAATGCTCCATGCCCACTGTCATCACAGTGCCCCATGACTCCTGTCATCACAATGCTCCATGACCCTTGTCATCACAAAGCTCCCTGGCCCTTGTCATCACAATTTCCGATGACCCCCTTTATCTCAAAGTTCCATGACACTTGTCATCACAATGCTCCATGAACCCTGTAATCACAATGATCCATGACAGTTTTCCTCACAATGCTCCATTACCCCTTTCGTCACAATGCTCCATGGCTTGGTCATCACAATGCACCATGCCTTTGTCATCACAATGCTCCATGATCCCTGTAATCACAATGATCCATGACCCCTTTCCTCACAATGCTCCAGGACGCCTTTCATCACAATGATCCATGCCGCTTTTCATCACAATGCTCCATGCCCCCTGTCATCACAATGCCGCATGACTCCGGTTATCACAATGTTACATGCCCCTTGTCATCGCAATGCTCCATGAACCCTGTCATCACAGTGCTTCATGACCCTTGCCATCACAATGCTCCATGAACCCTATAATCTCAATGATCCATGACCCCTTTCATCACAATGCTCCATGACCACTTTCATCACACTTCTCCGTGTCCCTTGTCATCACAATGGTCCATGCCCTTGTCATCAAATGCTCCATGGCCCCTGTAATCACAAATCTCCATGCCCATGTCATCACAATGCTCCATGAAAATGCCATCACAATGCTCCAAGACTCTTGTCATCACAATACTCCATGGTGCTTTTCATCACAATGCTCCATGACCACTTTCTTCACAAAGCTCCATGACCATTGTCATCACAATGCTACATAACCCCTGACATCGCAATGATCCATGACCCCTTTCATCACAATGCTCAATGATGCCTGTCATCACAATGTTCCATGGCCTTTGTCTTCACATTTCTCCATGGCTACTGTAATTACAGTGCTCCATAATTCCTTTCATCACAATGCTCCATGGCCCCTGTCATCACAATGTCCCATGACCCCTTTTATCTCATTGCTCCATGTCCCCTTTCATCACAATGCTCCATGACCATTGTCATCACAATGCTCTATGCCTCTATCATCACAATGCTACATGACCCCTGACATCACAATGATCCATGACTCCTTTTATCACAATGCTCCATGATGCCTGTCATCACAATGTTCCATGGCCTTTATCTTCACAATTCTCCATGGCTCCTGTAATTACAGTGTTCCATAAACCCTTTCATCACAATGCTCCATGGCCCTTGTCATCACAATGTCCTATGACCCCTTTTATCTCAATGTTCCGTGTCCCCTTTCTTAACAATGTTCCATGACCACTTTCATCACAATGCTCCATAACCCATTTGATCACAATGCTCCTTGGCCCTTGTCATCACAATGCTCCAATGCGCTTTTCATCACAATGCTGCATGAACACTTGCCTCACAGTGCTCCAAGACCACATTCATCAAAATGCCCCATAGCCATTGTCATCAATTTTCCCCTTGACCCCTTTCATCACAATGCTCCATGACCATTTTCATCACAATGGTCCATGCCCTTGTCATCAAATGCTCCATGGCCCCTGTAATCACAAATCTCCATGCCCATGTCATCACAATGCTCCATGAAAATGTCATCACAATGCTCCAAGACTCTTGTCATCGCAATACTCCATGGTGCTTTTCATCACAATGCTCCATGACCCCTTTCATCACAATGCTCCATGTCCCTTGTCATCACAATGTCCCTTGACCCCTTTTATCTCAGTGCTCTATGTCCCCTTTCATCACAATCCTCCATGACCACATTCATCACAATCCTCGATAACCCATTTGATCACAATGCTCCATGGCTCTTGTCATCACAATGCTCCATAGCACTTTTCATCACAATTCTCCATGACCACTTTCTTCACAATGCTCCATGACCATTGTCATCACCATGCTACATGACCCCTGACATCGAAATGATCCATGACCCCTTTCATCACAATGCTCCATGACGCCTGTCATCACAATGTTCCATGGCCTTTATCTTCACAATTCTCCATGGCTCCTGTAATTACAGTGTTCCATAAACCCTTTCATCACAATGCTCCATGGCCCTTGTCATCACAATGTCCTATGACCCCTTTTATCTCAATGTTCCGTGTCCCCTTTCTTAACAATGTTCCATGACCACTTTCCTCACAATGCTCCATAACCCATTTGATCACAATGCTCCTTGGCCCTTGTCATCACAATGCTCCAATGTGCTTTTCATCACAATGCTGCATGACCACTTGCCTCACAGTGCTCCATGACCACATTCATCAAAATGCCCCATAGCCATTGTCATCAATTTTCCCCTTGACCCCTTTCATCACAATGCTCCATGACCACTTTCATCACAATGTCCCATGCCCCTGTCATCACAATGCTCCATGATCCCTGTAATCACAATGATCCATTCCCACTGTCATCACAATGTCCCATGCCCCCTTTCATCACAATGCCCCATGACCCCTGTCATCACAATGCTCCATGGCCCTTGTCATCACAATGCTCCATGACCCCTGTCATCACAATTCTCTAGTACCGCTTTCATCACAATGCTCCATGCCCTTTGTCATCACAATACTCCATGCACTTGTCATCAAATGTTCCATGGCCCCTGTACTCACAATGCTCCATACCTTTGTCATCTCAATGCTCCAGAACTCTTCTCATCACAATTCTCCATGCCTGTGTCATAACAATGCTCCATGAAAATGTCATCACTACGCTCCAGGACACTTGTCATCACAATGATCCATGACCACTTTCATCACACCGTTCCATAACCCATTTGATCACAATGTTCCATGGCCCTTGTCATCACAATGCTCCATGACACCTTTCATCACAATGC
The DNA here is from genome assembly GCF_028023285.1 of Balaenoptera ricei. Classification (NCBI taxonomy): domain Eukaryota; kingdom Metazoa; phylum Chordata; class Mammalia; order Artiodactyla; family Balaenopteridae; genus Balaenoptera; species Balaenoptera ricei. The sequence goes on along the minus strand of NW_026777465.1, from coordinate 230,549 downwards.
TCAACGATCCTTGTCATCACAATGTCCCATGACCCATTTTATCTCAATGCTCCATGACCCCTTTTATCACAATGGTCTATGACCATTGTCATCACAATGCTCAATGCCCCTATCATCACAATGCTCCATGACCCCTGTCATCTCAGTGATCCCTGACCCCTTTCATCACAATGCTCCGTGATGCCTGTCATCACAATGTTCCATGGCCTTTGTCATCAGAATGCTCCATGGCCCCTGTAATCACAGTGTTCCATGACCCCTATTATCACAAGTACAGATGACCACTGTCATCACTATTCTCCATGGCCCTTGTCATCTCTATGCTCCATGACCCTGTCATCACAATGCTCCATGACCCTTGTCATCACAATGCTCTTTGATCCCTGTAATCACAATGATCCATGTACCATTTCCTCACAATGCTCCAATACCTCTTTCATCACAATGTTCCATGCCCTTGCCATCGCAATGCTCAATGGCCCGTTTCCTCACAACGCTCCAGTCACCCATTTATCTCAAGGCTGCATGCCAATGCTCATCACAATGCTACTTGCCCTTGTAATCACAATGATCCATGATCCCTTTCATCACAATGCTCCATGACACCTTTCATCACAATGCTCCATGGCCCCTGTAATCACAATGCTCCATGACCACTTTCATCACAACGCTCCATAAACCACTTAATCACAATGTTCCATGGCTCTTGTCATAACAAGGCCCAATGAAACTTTTCATCACAATGCTCCATGACCCCTTTCATCAGAATACTCCATGGTTTTGTCATCACAATGCTCCATGTCGTATGTAATCACATTGCTCCATGAACCCGTTCATTACAATGCTCCATGCCCACTGTCATCACAAATCCCCGTGACCACTGTCATCACAATGCTCCATGGCCGTTGTCATCTCAAAGCTCCATGACCCCTGTCATAACAGTGATCCATAACACCTTTCCTCACAATGCTCCATTAACCGTTTCATCACAATTCTCCATGCCACTTGTCATCACAATGCTCCATGCACTTGTCATCACAGTGCTCCATGGCCCATTTCCTAACAATGCTCCAGTACCCCTTTCATCACAGGGCTCCATGCCACTTGTCATCACAATGCCCCAGGACCCCTGTAATCACAATGCTCCATGGTGCTTTTCATCACAATGCCCCATCACCCCTGTCATCACAATGCTCCATGGCCCTTGTCATCATAATGCTATGTGACTTCTGTCATCACAATGCTCCATGAACCTTGTCATCACAAGCTCCATGATCCTTGTAATCACAATGCTCCATGCCCTTGTCATCACAATGCTCCAGAACTCTTCTCATCACAATTCTCCATGCCCGTGTCATCACAATGCTCCATGAAAATGTCATCACAATGCTCCAGGACTCTTGTCATCACAATACTCCATGGCGCATTTCATCACAATTATCTATGACTACTTTCATCACAACGCTCCATGAACTCTTTCATCACAATGCTCCATGGCCCTTGTCATTACAATGTCCCATGACCCCTTTTATCTCAGTGCTCCATGACCACTTTCATCACAATGCTCCATAACCCATTTGATCACAATGCTCCATGGCCCTTGTCATAACAATGTCCCATGACCCACTTTACCTCAATGCTCCGTGACCCCTTTCATCACTATGCTCCATGACCATTGTCATCACAATTCTCCATGGCCCTATCATCACAATGCTCCATGACCCCTGTGATCACAATGCTCCATGGCCCTTTTCATCACAATGCTCCATGAACCCTGTCATCACAATGCTCCATGATCGCTGTAATCACAATGATCCATGACATCTTTCCTCACAATTCTCCAGTACGCCTCTCGTCACAATGCTCCACTCCTCTTTTCATCACAATGCTGAATGCAGTTGTCATCACAATGCTCCATGGCCCCTGTAATCACAATTCTCCATGCCCTTGTCATCCAAAAGCTCCAGAAGTCATGTCATCACAATGCTACATTCCCTTGTCATCAAATGCTCCATGACCCTTGTTGTCACAATGTCCCATGACCCATTTTATCTCAAAGCTCCATGACCCCTTTCATCACAATGGTCTATGAGCAGTGTCATCACAATGCTCCATGCCCCTATCATCAAAATGTTCCATGACCCCTGTAATCGCAATGCTCCATGGCTTTTGTCATCACAATGTTCCCTGCCCCTATCATCGCAATGCTCCATGACCACTGTCATCACAATGCCCAATAACCTCTCATCACAATGCTCCATGATACCTGTCATCACAATGCACCATGACCCTTGTCATCACAATGCTCCATGATCCCTGTAATCACAACGATCCATGTACCATTTCCTCACAATGCTCCAATACTACTTTCATCACAATGCTCCATGCCACTTGTCATCACAATGCTCAATGGCCTGTTTCCTCACAATGCTCCAGTATCCCATTCATCACAAGGCTCCATGCCAATGGTCATCACAATGCTACATGCCCTGGTCATCACAATGACCCATGATCCCTTTAATCACAATGCTCCATGACACCTTTCATCACAATGCTCCATGGCCCCTGTAATCACAATGCTCCATGCCTCTGTCATCACAATGCTCCAGAACTCTTCTCATCACAATTCTCCATGCCCGTGTCATCCCAGTTCTCCATGACAGTGTCATCAGAATGCTCCCGGACTCTTGTCATCACAATGCTCCATGGCGCTTTTCATCACAATGCTCCATGACCACTTGCATCACAACGCTCCATAACCCATTTAATAACAATACTCCATGGCTCTTGTCATAACAAGGCACAATGACCCTTTCATCACAATGCTCCATGACCTCTGTCATCACAATGATCCATAACACCTTTCCGCACAATGCTCCATTACCCTTTTCTTCACAGTGCTCCATGCCACTTCTCATCACAATGCACCATGCCCTTGTCATCACGATGCCACAGAAGTCATGTCATCACCAATGCTCCATGGCCCTTGTCATCAAAATGCTCCAGAAGTTATCTCATCACAAGGCTCCATGACCGTGTCCTCACAATGCTCAATGAGCACTGTCATCACAATGCTCCATGACCACTTTCATCACAATGCTCCACGCACCCTGTCATCACTATGCCCCATGATTCCTGTCATCACAATGCCTCATGGCCCTTGCCATCACAATGCTCCATGACCCTTGTCTTCACAATGCCCCATGACCCCTGCCATCACAATGCTCCATGATCCCTGTAATCACAAACATCCATGACCCCTTTCATCAAAATGCTCCAGTATCACATTCATCAAATTGCTCCATGCCCCTTTTCATCACAATGTTCCATATCCTTGTCATCACAATGCTCTATGGCCCCTGTAATCACAAGGCTCCATGCCCTTGTCATCACAATACTCCAGCACACTTCTCAACACAATTCTCCATGCCCGTGTCATCCCAATGCTCCATGAAAATGCCATCACAATGCTCCAGGACTCTTGTCATCACAATGCTCCATGACACCTTTCATCACAATGCTCCATGGCTTGGTCATCACAATGCTCCATGTCGCCTCTAATCACAGTGCTTCATGAACCCGTTCATGAAAATGCTCCATGCCCACTGTCATCACAGTGCCCCATGACTCCTGTCATCACAATGCTCCATGACCCTTGTCATCACAAAGCTCCCTGGCCCTTGTCATCACAATTTCCGATGACCCCCTTTATCTCAAAGTTCCATGACACTTGTCATCACAATGCTCCATGAACCCTGTAATCACAATGATCCATGACAGTTTTCCTCACAATGCTCCATTACCCCTTTCGTCACAATGCTCCATGGCTTGGTCATCACAATGCACCATGCCTTTGTCATCACAATGCTCCATGATCCCTGTAATCACAATGATCCATGACCCCTTTCCTCACAATGCTCCAGGACGCCTTTCATCACAATGATCCATGCCGCTTTTCATCACAATGCTCCATGCCCCCTGTCATCACAATGCCGCATGACTCCGGTTATCACAATGTTACATGCCCCTTGTCATCGCAATGCTCCATGAACCCTGTCATCACAGTGCTTCATGACCCTTGCCATCACAATGCTCCATGAACCCTATAATCTCAATGATCCATGACCCCTTTCATCACAATGCTCCATGACCACTTTCATCACACTTCTCCGTGTCCCTTGTCATCACAATGGTCCATGCCCTTGTCATCAAATGCTCCATGGCCCCTGTAATCACAAATCTCCATGCCCATGTCATCACAATGCTCCATGAAAATGCCATCACAATGCTCCAAGACTCTTGTCATCACAATACTCCATGGTGCTTTTCATCACAATGCTCCATGACCACTTTCTTCACAAAGCTCCATGACCATTGTCATCACAATGCTACATAACCCCTGACATCGCAATGATCCATGACCCCTTTCATCACAATGCTCAATGATGCCTGTCATCACAATGTTCCATGGCCTTTGTCTTCACATTTCTCCATGGCTACTGTAATTACAGTGCTCCATAATTCCTTTCATCACAATGCTCCATGGCCCCTGTCATCACAATGTCCCATGACCCCTTTTATCTCATTGCTCCATGTCCCCTTTCATCACAATGCTCCATGACCATTGTCATCACAATGCTCTATGCCTCTATCATCACAATGCTACATGACCCCTGACATCACAATGATCCATGACTCCTTTTATCACAATGCTCCATGATGCCTGTCATCACAATGTTCCATGGCCTTTATCTTCACAATTCTCCATGGCTCCTGTAATTACAGTGTTCCATAAACCCTTTCATCACAATGCTCCATGGCCCTTGTCATCACAATGTCCTATGACCCCTTTTATCTCAATGTTCCGTGTCCCCTTTCTTAACAATGTTCCATGACCACTTTCATCACAATGCTCCATAACCCATTTGATCACAATGCTCCTTGGCCCTTGTCATCACAATGCTCCAATGCGCTTTTCATCACAATGCTGCATGAACACTTGCCTCACAGTGCTCCAAGACCACATTCATCAAAATGCCCCATAGCCATTGTCATCAATTTTCCCCTTGACCCCTTTCATCACAATGCTCCATGACCATTTTCATCACAATGGTCCATGCCCTTGTCATCAAATGCTCCATGGCCCCTGTAATCACAAATCTCCATGCCCATGTCATCACAATGCTCCATGAAAATGTCATCACAATGCTCCAAGACTCTTGTCATCGCAATACTCCATGGTGCTTTTCATCACAATGCTCCATGACCCCTTTCATCACAATGCTCCATGTCCCTTGTCATCACAATGTCCCTTGACCCCTTTTATCTCAGTGCTCTATGTCCCCTTTCATCACAATCCTCCATGACCACATTCATCACAATCCTCGATAACCCATTTGATCACAATGCTCCATGGCTCTTGTCATCACAATGCTCCATAGCACTTTTCATCACAATTCTCCATGACCACTTTCTTCACAATGCTCCATGACCATTGTCATCACCATGCTACATGACCCCTGACATCGAAATGATCCATGACCCCTTTCATCACAATGCTCCATGACGCCTGTCATCACAATGTTCCATGGCCTTTATCTTCACAATTCTCCATGGCTCCTGTAATTACAGTGTTCCATAAACCCTTTCATCACAATGCTCCATGGCCCTTGTCATCACAATGTCCTATGACCCCTTTTATCTCAATGTTCCGTGTCCCCTTTCTTAACAATGTTCCATGACCACTTTCCTCACAATGCTCCATAACCCATTTGATCACAATGCTCCTTGGCCCTTGTCATCACAATGCTCCAATGTGCTTTTCATCACAATGCTGCATGACCACTTGCCTCACAGTGCTCCATGACCACATTCATCAAAATGCCCCATAGCCATTGTCATCAATTTTCCCCTTGACCCCTTTCATCACAATGCTCCATGACCACTTTCATCACAATGTCCCATGCCCCTGTCATCACAATGCTCCATGATCCCTGTAATCACAATGATCCATTCCCACTGTCATCACAATGTCCCATGCCCCCTTTCATCACAATGCCCCATGACCCCTGTCATCACAATGCTCCATGGCCCTTGTCATCACAATGCTCCATGACCCCTGTCATCACAATTCTCTAGTACCGCTTTCATCACAATGCTCCATGCCCTTTGTCATCACAATACTCCATGCACTTGTCATCAAATGTTCCATGGCCCCTGTACTCACAATGCTCCATACCTTTGTCATCTCAATGCTCCAGAACTCTTCTCATCACAATTCTCCATGCCTGTGTCATAACAATGCTCCATGAAAATGTCATCACTACGCTCCAGGACACTTGTCATCACAATGATCCATGACCACTTTCATCACACCGTTCCATAACCCATTTGATCACAATGTTCCATGGCCCTTGTCATCACAATGCTCCATGACACCTTTCATCACAATGCTCAACGATCCTTGTCATCACAATGTCCCATGACCCATTTTATCTCAATGCTCCATGACCCCTTTTATCACAATGGTCTATGACCATTGTCATCACAATGCTCAATGCCCCTATCATCACAATGCTCCATGACCCCTGTCATCTCAGTGATCCCTGACCCCTTTCATCACAATGCTCCGTGATGCCTGTCATCACAATGTTCCATGGCCTTTGTCATCAGAATGCTCCATGGCCCCTGTAATCACAGTGTTCCATGACCCCTATTATCACAAGTACAGATGACCACTGTCATCACTATTCTCCATGGCCCTTGTCATCTCTATGCTCCATGACCCTGTCATCACAATGCTCCATGACCCTTGTCATCACAATGCTCTTTGATCCCTGTAATCACAATGATCCATGTACCATTTCCTCACAATGCTCCAATACCTCTTTCATCACAATGTTCCATGCCCTTGCCATCGCAATGCTCAATGGCCCGTTTCCTCACAACGCTCCAGTCACCCATTTATCTCAAGGCTGCATGCCAATGCTCATCACAATGCTACTTGCCCTTGTAATCACAATGATCCATGATCCCTTTCATCACAATGCTCCATGACACCTTTCATCACAATGCTCCATGGCCCCTGTAATCACAATGCTCCATGACCACTTTCATCACAACGCTCCATAAACCACTTAATCACAATGTTCCATGGCTCTTGTCATAACAAGGCCCAATGAAACTTTTCATCACAATGCTCCATGACCCCTTTCATCAGAATACTCCATGGTTTTGTCATCACAATGCTCCATGTCGTATGTAATCACATTGCTCCATGAACCCGTTCATTACAATGCTCCATGCCCACTGTCATCACAAATCCCCGTGACCACTGTCATCACAATGCTCCATGGCCGTTGTCATCTCAAAGCTCCATGACCCCTGTCATAACAGTGATCCATAACACCTTTCCTCACAATGCTCCATTAACCGTTTCATCACAATTCTCCATGCCACTTGTCATCACAATGCTCCATGCACTTGTCATCACAGTGCTCCATGGCCCATTTCCTAACAATGCTCCAGTACCCCTTTCATCACAGGGCTCCATGCCACTTGTCATCACAATGCCCCAGGACCCCTGTAATCACAATGCTCCATGGTGCTTTTCATCACAATGCCCCATCACCCCTGTCATCACAATGCTCCATGGCCCTTGTCATCATAATGCTATGTGACTTCTGTCATCACAATGCTCCATGAACCTTGTCATCACAAGCTCCATGATCCTTGTAATCACAATGCTCCATGCCCTTGTCATCACAATGCTCCAGAACTCTTCTCATCACAATTCTCCATGCCCGTGTCATCACAATGCTCCATGAAAATGTCATCACAATGCTCCAGGACTCTTGTCATCACAATACTCCATGGCGCATTTCATCACAATTATCTATGACTACTTTCATCACAACGCTCCATGAACTCTTTCATCACAATGCTCCATGGCCCTTGTCATTACAATGTCCCATGACCCCTTTTATCTCAGTGCTCCATGACCACTTTCATCACAATGCTCCATAACCCATTTGATCACAATGCTCCATGGCCCTTGTCATAACAATGTCCCATGACCCACTTTACCTCAATGCTCCGTGACCCCTTTCATCACTATGCTCCATGACCATTGTCATCACAATTCTCCATGGCCCTATCATCACAATGCTCCATGACCCCTGTGATCACAATGCTCCATGGCCCTTTTCATCACAATGCTCCATGAACCCTGTCATCACAATGCTCCATGATCGCTGTAATCACAATGATCCATGACATCTTTCCTCACAATTCTCCAGTACGCCTCTCGTCACAAAGCTCCACTCCTCTTTTCATCACAATGCTGAATGCAGTTGTCATCACAATGCTCCATGGCCCCTGTAATCACAATTCTCCATGCCCTTGTCATCCAAAAGCTCCAGAAGTCATGTCATCACAATGCTACATTCCCTTGTCATCAAATGCTCCATGACCCTTGTTGTCACAATGTCCCATGACCCATTTTATCTCAAAGCTCCATGACCCCTTTCATCACAATGGTCTATGAGCAGTGTCATCACAATGCTCCATGCCCCTATCATCAAAATGTTCCATGACCCCTGTAATCGCAATGCTCCATGGCTTTTGTCATCACAATGTTCCCTGCCCCTATCATCGCAGTGCTCCATGACCACTGTCATCACAATGCCCAATAACCTCTCATCACAATGCTCCATGATACCTGTCATCACAATGCACCATGACCCTTGTCATCACAATGCTCCATGATCCCTGTAATCACAATGATCCATGACCCCTTTCCTCACAATGCTCCAGGACGCCTTTCATCACAATGATCCATGCCGCTTTTCATCACAATGCTCCATGCCCCCTGTCATCACAATGCCGCATGACTCCGGTTATCACAATGTTACATGCCCCTTGTCATCGCAATGCTCCATGAACCCTGTCATCACAGTGCTTCATGACCCTTGCCATCACAATGCTCCATGAACCCTATAATCTCAATGATCCATGACCCCTTTCATCACAATGCTCCATGACCACTTTCATCACACTTCTCCGTGTCCCTTGTCATCACAATGGTCCATGCCCTTGTCATCAAATGCTCCATGGCCCCTGTAATCACAAATCTCCATGCCCATGTCATCACAATGCTCCATGAAAATGCCATCACAATGCTCCAAGACTCTTGTCATCACAATACTCCATGGTGCTTTTCATCACAATGCTCCATGACCACTTTCTTCACAAAGCTCCATGACCATTGTCATCACAATGCTACATAACCCCTGACATCGCAATGATCCATGACCCCTTTCATCACAATGCTCAATGATGCCTGTCATCACAATGTTCCATGGCCTTTGTCTTCACATTTCTCCATGGCTACTGTAATTACAGTGCTCCATAATTCCTTTCATCACAATGCTCCATGGCCCCTGTCATCACAATGTCCCATGACCCCTTTTATCTCATTGCTCCATGTCCCCTTTCATCACAATGCTCCATGACCATTGTCATCACAATGCTCTATGCCTCTATCATCACAATGCTACATGACCCCTGACATCGCAATGATCCATGACTCCTTTTATCACAATGCTCCATGATGCCTGTCATCACAATGTTCCATGGCCTTTATCTTCACAATTCTCCATGGCTCCTGTAATTACAGTGTTCCATAAACCCTTTCATCACAATGCTCCATGGCCCTTGTCATCACAATGTCCTATGACCCCTTTTATCTCAATGTTCCGTGTCCCCTTTCTTAACAATGTTCCATGACCACTTTCATCACAATGCTCCATAACCCATTTGATCACAATGCTCCTTGGCCCTTGTCATCACAATGCTCCAATGCGCTTTTCATCACAATGCTGCATGAACACTTGCCTCACAGTGCTCCAAGACCACATTCATCAAAATGCCCCATAGCCATTGTCATCAATTTTCCCCTTGACCCCTTTCATCACAATGCTCCATGACCATTTTCATCACAATGGTCCATGCCCTTGTCATCAAATGCTCCATGGCCCCTGTAATCACAAATCTCCATGCCCATGTCATCACAATGCTCCATGAAAATGTCATCACAATGCTCCAAGACTCTTGTCATCACAATACTCCATGGTGCTTTTCATCACAATGCTCCATGACCCCTTTCATCACAATGCTCCATGTCCCTTGTCATCACAATGTCCCTTGACCCCTTTTATCTCAGTGCTCTATGTCCCCTTTCATCACAATCCTCCATGACCACATTCATCACAATCCTCGATAACCCATTTGATCACAATGCTCCATGGCTCTTGTCATCACAATGCTCCATAGCACTTTTCATCACAATTCTCCATGACCACTTTCTTCACAATGCTCCATGACCATTGTCATCACCATGCTACATGACCCCTGACATCGAAATGATCCATGACCCCTTTCATCACAATGCTCCATGACGCCTGTCATCACAATGTTCCATGGCCTTTATCTTCACAATTCTCCATGGCTCCTGTAATTACAGTGTTCCATAAACCCTTTCATCACAATGCTCCATGGCCCTTGTCATCACAATGTCCTATGACCCCTTTTATCTCAATGTTCCGTGTCCCCTTTCTTAACAATGTTCCATGACCACTTTCCTCACAATGCTCCATAACCCATTTGATCACAATGCTCCTTGGCCCTTGTCATCACAATGCTCCAATGTGCTTTTCATCACAATGCTGCATGACCACTTGCCTCACAGTGCTCCAAGACCACATTCATCAAAATGCCCCATAGCCATTGTCATCAATTTTCCCCTTGACCCCTTTCATCACAATGCTCCATGACCACTTTCATCACAATGTCCCATGCCCCTGTCATCACAATGCTCCATGATCCCTGTAATCACAATGATCCATTCCCACTGTCATCACATTGTCCCATGCCCCCTTTCATCACAATGCCCCATGACCCCTGTCATCACAATGCTCCATGGCCCTTGTCATCACAATGCTCCATGACCCCTGTCATCACAATTCTCTAGTACCGCTTTCATCACAATGCTCCATGCCCTTTGTCATCACAATACTCCATGCACTTGTCATCAAATGTTCCATGGCCCCTGTACTCACAATGCTCCATACCTTTGTCATCTCAATGCTCCAGAACTCTTCTCATCACAATTCTCCATGCCTGTGTCATAACAATGCTCCATGAAAATGTCATCACTACGCTCCAGGACACTTGTCATCACAATGATCCATGACCACTTTCATCACACCGTTCCATAACCCATTTGATCACAATGTTCCATGGCCCTTGTCATCACAATGCTCCATGACACCTTTCATCACAATGCTCAACGATCCTTGTCATCACAATGTCCCATGACCCATTTTATCTCAATGCTCCATGACCCCTTTTATCACAATGGTCTATGACCATTGTCATCACAATGCTCAATGCCCCTATCATCACAATGCTCCATGACCCCTGTCATCTCAGTGATCCCTGACCCCTTTCATCACAATGCTCCGTGATGCCTGTCATCACAATGTTCCATGGCCTTTGTCATCAGAATGCTCCATGGCCCCTGTAATCACAGTGTTCCATGACCCCTATTATCACAAGTACAGATGACCACTGTCATCACTATTCTCCATGGCCCTTGTCATCTCTATGCTCCATGACCCTGTCATCACAATGCTCCATGACCCTTGTCATCACAATGCTCTTTGATCCCTGTAATCACAATGATCCATGTACCATTTCCTCACAATGCTCCAATACCTCTTTCATCACAATGCTCCATGCCACTTGTCATCACAATGTTCCATGCCCTTGCCATCGCAATGCTCAATGGCCCGTTTCCTCACAACGCTCCAGTCACCCATTTATCTCAAGGCTGCATGCCAATGCTCATCACAATGCTACTTGCCCTTGTAATCACAATGATCCATGATCCCTTTCATCACAATGCTCCATGACACCTTTCATCACAATGCTCCATGGCCCCTGTAATCACAATGCTCCATGACCACTTTCATCACAACGCTCCATAAACCACTTAATCACAATGTTCCATGGCTCTTGTCATAACAAGGCCCAATGAAACTTTTCATCACAATGCTCCATGACCCCTTTCATCAGAATACTCCATGGTTTTGTCATCACAATGCTCCATGTCGTATGTAATCACATTGCTCCATGAACCCGTTCATTACAATGCTCCATGCCCACTGTCATCACAAATCCCCGTGACCACTGTCATCACAATGCTCCATGGCCGTTGTCATCTCAAAGCTCCATGACCCCTGTCATAACAGTGATCCATAACACCTTTCCTCACAATGCTCCATTAACCGTTTCATCACAATTCTCCATGCCACTTGTCATCACAATGCTCCATGCACTTGTCATCACAGTGCTCCATGGCCCATTTCCTAACAATGCTCCAGTACCCCTTTCATCACAGGGCTCCATGCCACTTGTCATCACAATGCCCCAGGACCCCTGTAATCACAATGCTCCATGGTGCTTTTCATCACAATGCCCCATCACCCCTGTCATCACAATGCTCCATGGCCCTTGTCATCATAATGCTATGTGACTTCTGTCATCACAATGCTCCATGAACCTTGTCATCACAAGCTCCATGATCCTTGTAATCACAATGCTCCATGCCCTTGTCATCACAATGCTCCAGAACTCTTCTCATCACAATTCTCCATGCCCGTGTCATCACAATGCTCCATGAAAATGTCATCACAATGCTCCAGGACTCTTGTCATCACAATACTCCATGGCGCATTTCATCACAATTATCTATGACTACTTTCATCACAACGCTCCATGAACTCTTTCATCACAATGCTCCATGGCCCTTGTCATTACAATGTCCCATGACCCCTTTTATCTCAGTGCTCCATGACCACTTTCATCACAATGCTCCATAACCCATTTGATCACAATGCTCCATGGCCCTTGTCATAACAATGTCCCATGACCCACTTTACCTCAATGCTCCGTGACCCCTTTCATCACTATGCTCCATGACCATTGTCATCACAATTCTCCATGGCCCTATCATCACAATGCTCCATGACCCCTGTGATCACAATGCTCCATGGCCCTTTTCATCACAATGCTCCATGAACCCTGTCATCACAATGCTCCATGATCGCTGTAATCACAATGATCCATGACATCTTTCCTCACAATTCTCCAGTACGCCTCTCGTCACAAAGCTCCACTCCTCTTTTCATCACAATGCTGAATGCAGTTGTCATCACAATGCTCCATGGCCCCTGTAATCACAATTCTCCATGCCCTTGTCATCCAAAAGCTCCAGAAGTCATGTCATCACAATGCTACATTCCCTTGTCATCAAATGCTCCATGACCCTTGTTGTCACAATGTCCCATGACCCATTTTATCTCAAAGCTCCATGACCCCTTTCATCACAATGGTCTATGAGCAGTGTCATCACAATGCTCCATGCCCCTATCATCAAAATGTTCCATGACCCCTGTAATCGCAATGCTCCATGGCTTTTGTCATCACAATGTTCCCTGCCCCTATCATCGCAGTGCTCCATGACCACTGTCATCACAATGCCCAATAACCTCTCATCACAATGCTCCATGATACCTGTCATCACAATGCACCATGACCCTTGTCATCACAATGCTCCATGATCCCTGTAATCACAATGATCCATGACCCCTTTCCTCACAATGCTCCAGGACGCCTTTCATCACAATGATCCATGCCGCTTTTCATCACAATGCTCCATGCCCCCTGTCATCACAATGCCGCATGACTCCGGTTATCACAATGTTACATGCCCCTTGTCATCGCAATGCTCCATGAACCCTGTCATCACAGTGCTTCATGACCCTTGCCATCACAATGCTCCATGAACCCTATAATCTCAATGATCCATGACCCCTTTCATCACAATGCTCCATGACCACTTTCATCACACTTCTCCGTGTCCCTTGTCATCACAATGGTCCATGCCCTTGTCATCAAATGCTCCATGGCCCCTGTAATCACAAATCTCCATGCCCATGTCATCACAATGCTCCATGAAAATGCCATCACAATGCTCCAAGACTCTTGTCATCACAATACTCCATGGTGCTTTTCATCACAATGCTCCATGACCACTTTCTTCACAAAGCTCCATGACCATTGTCATCACAATGCTACATAACCCCTGACATCGCAATGATCCATGACCCCTTTCATCACAATGCTCAATGATGCCTGTCATCACAATGTTCCATGGCCTTTGTCTTCACATTTCTCCATGGCTACTGTAATTACAGTGCTCCATAATTCCTTTCATCACAATGCTCCATGGCCCCTGTCATCACAATGTCCCATGACCCCTTTTATCTCATTGCTCCATGTCCCCTTTCATCACAATGCTCCATGACCATTGTCATCACAATGCTCTATGCCTCTATCATCACAGTGCTACATGACCCCTGACATCGCAATGATCCATGACTCCTTTTATCACAATGCTCCATGATGCCTGTCATCACAATGTTCCATGGCCTTTATCTTCACAATTCTCCATGGCTCCTGTAATTACAGTGTTCCATAAACCCTTTCATCACAATGCTCCATGGCCCTTGTCATCACAATGTCCTATGACCCCTTTTATCTCAATGTTCCGTGTCCCCTTTCTTAACAATGTTCCATGACCACTTTCATCACAATGCTCCATAACCCATTTGATCACAATGCTCCTTGGCCCTTGTCATCACAATGCTCCAATGCGCTTTTCATCACAATGCTGCATGAACACTTGCCTCACAGTGCTCCAAGACCACATTCATCAAAATGCCCCATAGCCATTGTCATCAATTTTCCCCTTGACCCCTTTCATCACAATGCTCCATGACCATTTTCATCACAATGGTCCATGCCCTTGTCATCAAATGCTCCATGGCCCCTGTAATCACAAATCTCCATGCCCATGTCATCACAATGCTCCATGAAAATGTCATCACAATGCTCCAAGACTCTTGTCATCACAATACTCCATGGTGCTTTTCATCACAATGCTCCATGACCCCTGTCATCACAATTCTCTAGTACCGCTTTCATCACAATGCTCCATGCCCTTTGTCATCACAATACTCCATGCACTTGTCATCAAATGTTCCATGGCCCCTGTACTCACAATGCTCCATACCTTTGTCATCTCAATGCTCCAGAACTCTTCTCATCACAATTCTCCATGCCTGTGTCATAACAATGCTCCATGAAAATGTCATCACTACGCTCCAGGACACTTGTCATCACAATGCTCTTTGATCCCTGTAATCACAATGATCCATGTACCATTTCCTCACAATGCTCCAATACCTCTTTCATCACAATGCTCCATGCCACTTGTCATCACAATGTTCCATGCCCTTGCCATCGCAATGCTCAATGGCCCGTTTCCTCACAACGCTCCAGTCACCCATTTATCTCAAGGCTGCATGCCAATGCTCATCACAATGCTACTTGCCCTTGTAATCACAATGATCCATGATCCCTTTCATCACAATGCTCCATGACACCTTTCATCACAATGCTCCATGGCCCCTGTAATCACAATGCTCCATGACCACTTTCATCACAACGCTCCATAAACCACTTAATCACAATGTTCCATGGCTCTTGTCATAACAAGGCCCAATGAAACTTTTCATCACAATGCTCCATGACCCCTTTCATCAGAATACTCCATGGTTTTGTCATCACAATGCTCCATGTCGTATGTAATCACATTGCTCCATGAACCCGTTCATTACAATGCTCCATGCCCACTGTCATCACAAATCCCCGTGACCACTGTCATCACAATGCTCCATGGCCGTTGTCATCTCAAAGCTCCATGACCCCTGTCATAACAGTGATCCATAACACCTTTCCTCACAATGCTCCATTAACCGTTTCATCACAATTCTCCATGCCACTTGTCATCACAATGCTCCATGCACTTGTCATCACAGTGCTCCATGGCCCATTTCCTAACAATGCTCCAGTACCCCTTTCATCACAGGGCTCCATGCCACTTGTCATCACAATGCCCCAGGACCCCTGTAATCACAATGCTCCATGGTGCTTTTCATCACAATGCCCCATCACCCCTGTCATCACAATGCTCCATGGCCCTTGTCATCATAATGCTATGTGACTTCTGTCATCACAATGCTCCATGAACCTTGTCATCACAAGCTCCATGATCCTTGTAATCACAATGCTCCATGCCCTTGTCATCACAATGCTCCAGAACTCTTCTCATCACAATTCTCCATGCCCGTGTCATCACAATGCTCCATGAAAATGTCATCACAATGCTCCAGGACTCTTGTCATCACAATACTCCATGGCGCATTTCATCACAATTATCTATGACTACTTTCATCACAACGCTCCATGAACTCTTTCATCACAATGCTCCATGGCCCTTGTCATTACAATGTCCCATGACCCCTTTTATCTCAGTGCTCCATGACCACTTTCATCACAATGCTCCATAACCCATTTGATCACAATGCTCCATGGCCCTTGTCATAACAATGTCCCATGACCCACTTTACCTCAATGCTCCGTGACCCCTTTCATCACTATGCTCCATGACCATTGTCATCACAATTCTCCATGGCCCTATCATCACAATGCTCCATGACCCCTGTGATCACAATGCTCCATGGCCCTTTTCATCACAATGCTCCATGAACCCTGTCATCACAATGCTCCATGATCGCTGTAATCACAATGATCCATGACATCTTTCCTCACAATTCTCCAGTACGCCTCTCGTCACAAAGCTCCACTCCTCTTTTCATCACAATGCTGAATGCAGTTGTCATCACAATGCTCCATGGCCCCTGTAATCACAATTCTCCATGCCCTTGTCATCCAAAAGCTCCAGAAGTCATGTCATCACAATGCTACATTCCCTTGTCATCAAATGCTCCATGACCCTTGTTGTCACAATGTCCCATGACCCATTTTATCTCAAAGCTCCATGACCCCTTTCATCACAATGGTCTATGAGCAGTGTCATCACAATGCTCCATGCCCCTATCATCAAAATGTTCCATGACCCCTGTAATCGCAATGCTCCATGGCTTTTGTCATCACAATGTTCCCTGCCCCTATCATCGCAGTGCTCCATGACCACTGTCATCACAATGCCCAATAACCTCTCATCACAATGCTCCATGATACCTGTCATCACAATGCACCATGACCCTTGTCATCACAATGCTCCATGATCCCTGTAATCACAATGATCCATGACCCCTTTCCTCACAATGCTCCAGGACGCCTTTCATCACAATGATCCATGCCGCTTTTCATCACAATGCTCCATGCCCCCTGTCATCACAATGCCGCATGACTCCGGTTATCACAATGTTACATGCCCCTTGTCATCGCAATGCTCCATGAACCCTGTCATCACAGTGCTTCATGACCCTTGCCATCACAATGCTCCATGAACCCTATAATCTCAATGATCCATGACCCCTTTCATCACAATGCTCCATGACCACTTTCATCACACTTCTCCGTGTCCCTTGTCATCACAATGGTCCATGCCCTTGTCATCAAATGCTCCATGGCCCCTGTAATCACAAATCTCCATGCCCATGTCATCACAATGCTCCATGAAAATGCCATCACAATGCTCCAAGACTCTTGTCATCACAATACTCCATGGTGCTTTTCATCACAATGCTCCATGACCACTTTCTTCACAAAGCTCCATGACCATTGTCATCACAATGCTACATAACCCCTGACATCGCAATGATCCATGACCCCTTTCATCACAATGCTCAATGATGCCTGTCATCACAATGTTCCATGGCCTTTGTCTTCACATTTCTCCATGGCTACTGTAATTACAGTGCTCCATAATTCCTTTCATCACAATGCTCCATGGCCCCTGTCATCACAATGTCCCATGACCCCTTTTATCTCATTGCTCCATGTCCCCTTTCATCACAATGCTCCATGACCATTGTCATCACAATGCTCTATGCCTCTATCATCACAATGCTACATGACCCCTGACATCGCAATGATCCATGACTCCTTTTATCACAATGCTCCATGATGCCTGTCATCACAATGTTCCATGGCCTTTATCTTCACAATTCTCCATGGCTCCTGTAATTACAGTGTTCCATAAACCCTTTCATCACAATGCTCCATGGCCCTTGTCATCACAATGTCCTATGACCCCTTTTATCTCAATGTTCCGTGTCCCCTTTCTTAACAATGTTCCATGACCACTTTCATCACAATGCTCCATAACCCATTTGATCACAATGCTCCTTGGCCCTTGTCATCACAATGCTCCAATGCGCTTTTCATCACAATGCTGCATGAACACTTGCCTCACAGTGCTCCAAGACCACATTCATCAAAATGCCCCATAGCCATTGTCATCAATTTTCCCCTTGACCCCTTTCATCACAATGCTCCATGACCATTTTCATCACAATGGTCCATGCCCTTGTCATCAAATGCTCCATGGCCCCTGTAATCACAAATCTCCATGCCCATGTCATCACAATGCTCCATGAAAATGTCATCACAATGCTCCAAGACTCTTGTCATCGCAATACTCCATGGTGCTTTTCATCACAATGCTCCATGATCCCTTTCATCACAATGCTCCATGGCCCTTGTCATCACAATGTCCCTTGACCCCTTTTATCTCAGTGCTCTATGTCCCCTTTCATCACAATCCTCCATGACCACATTCATCACAATCCTCGATAACCCATTTGATCACAATGCTCCATGGCTCTTGTCATCACAATGCTCCATGACCACTTTCTTCACAATGCTCCATGACCATTGTCATCACAATGCTACATGACCCCTGACATCGAAATGATCCATGACCCCTTTCATCACAATGCTCCATGACGCCTGTCATCACAATGTTCCATGGCCTTTATCTTCACAATTCTCCATGGCTCCTGTAATTACAGTGTTCCATAAACCCTTTCATCACAATGCTCCATGGCCCTTGTCATCACAATGTCCTATGACCCCTTTTATCTCAATGTTCCGTGTCCCCTTTCTTAACAATGTTCCATGACCACTTTCCTCACAATGCTCCATAACCCATTTGATCACAATGCTCCTTGGCCCTTGTCATCACAATGCTCCAATGTGCTTTTCATCACAATGCTGCATGACCACTTGCCTCACAGTGCTCCAAGACCACATTCATCAAAATGCCCCATAGCCATTGTCATCAATTTTCCCCTTGACCCCTTTCATCACAATGCTCCATGACCACTTTCATCACAATGTCCCATGCCCCTGTCATCACAATGCTCCATGATCCCTGTAATCACAATGATCCATTCCCACTGTCATCACATTGTCCCATGCCCCCTTTCATCACAATGCCCCATGACCCCTGTCATCACAATGCTCCATGGCCCTTGTCATCACAATGCTCCATGACCCCTGTCATCACAATTCTCTAGTACCGCTTTCATCACAATGCTCCATGCCCTTTGTCATCACAATACTCCATGCACTTGTCATCAAATGTTCCATGGCCCCTGTACTCACAATGCTCCATACCTTTGTCATCTCAATGCTCCAGAACTCTTCTCATCACAATTCTCCATGCCTGTGTCATAACAATGCTCCATGAAAATGTCATCACTACGCTCCAGGACACTTGTCATCACAATGATCCATGACCACTTTCATCACACCGTTCCATAACCCATTTGATCACAATGTTCCATGGCCCTTGTCATCACAATGCTCCATGACACCTTTCATCACAATGCTCAACGATCCTTGTCATCACAATGTCCCATGACCCATTTTATCTCAATGCTCCATGACCCCTTTTATCACAATGGTCTATGACCATTGTCATCACAATGCTCAATGCCCCTATCATCACAATGCTCCATGACCCCTGTCATCTCAGTGATCCCTGACCCCTTTCATCACAATGCTCCGTGATGCCTGTCATCACAATGTTCCATGGCCTTTGTCATCAGAATGCTCCATGGCCCCTGTAATCACAGTGTTCCATGACCCCTATTATCACAAGTACAGATGACCACTGTCATCACTATTCTCCATGGCCCTTGTCATCTCTATGCTCCATGACCCTGTCATCACAATGCTCCATGACCCTTGTCATCACAATGCTCTTTGATCCCTGTAATCACAATGATCCATGTACCATTTCCTCACAATGCTCCAATACCTCTTTCATCACAATGCTCCATGCCACTTGTCATCACAATGTTCCATGCCCTTGCCATCGCAATGCTCAATGGCCCGTTTCCTCACAACGCTCCAGTCACCCATTTATCTCAAGGCTGCATGCCAATGCTCATCACAATGCTACTTGCCCTTGTAATCACAATGATCCATGATCCCTTTCATCACAATGCTCCATGACACCTTTCATCACAATGCTCCATGGCCCCTGTAATCACAATGCTCCATGACCACTTTCATCACAACGCTCCATAAACCACTTAATCACAATGTTCCATGGCTCTTGTCATAACAAGGCCCAATGAAACTTTTCATCACAATGCTCCATGACCCCTTTCATCAGAATACTCCATGGTTTTGTCATCACAATGCTCCATGTCGTATGTAATCACATTGCTCCATGAACCCGTTCATTACAATGCTCCATGCCCACTGTCATCACAAATCCCCGTGACCACTATCATCACAATGCTCCATGGCCGTTGTCATCTCAAAGCTCCATGACCCCTGTCATAACAGTGATCCATAACACCTTTCCTCACAATGCTCCATTAACCGTTTCATCACAATTCTCCATGCCACTTGTCATCACAATGCTCCATGCACTTGTCATCACAGTGCTCCATGGCCCATTTCCTAACAATGCTCCAGTACCCCTTTCATCACAGGGCTCCATGCCACTTGTCATCACAATGCCCCAGGACCCCTGTAATCACAATGCTCCATGGTGCTTTTCATCACAATGCCCCATCACCCCTGTCATCACAATGCTCCATGGCCCTTGTCATCATAATGCTATGTGACTTCTGTCATCACAATGCTCCATGAACCTTGTCATCACAAGCTCCATGATCCTTGTAATCACAATGCTCCATGCCCTTGTCATCACAATGCTCCAGAACTCTTCTCATCACAATTCTCCATGCCCGTGTCATCACAATGCTCCATGAAAATGTCATCACAATGCTCCAGGACTCTTGTCATCACAATACTCCATGGCGCATTTCATCACAATTATCTATGACTACTTTCATCACAACGCTCCATGAACTCTTTCATCACAATGCTCCATGGCCCTTGTCATTACAATGTCCCATGACCCCTTTTATCTCAGTGCTCCATGACCACTTTCATCACAATGCTCCATAACCCATTTGATCACAATGCTCCATGGCCCTTGTCATAACAATGTCCCATGACCCACTTTACCTCAATGCTCCGTGACCCCTTTCATCACTATGCTCCATGACCATTGTCATCACAATTCTCCATGGCCCTATCATCACAATGCTCCATGACCCCTGTGATCACAATGCTCCATGGCCCTTTTCATCACAATGCTCCATGAACCCTGTCATCACAATGCTCCATGATCGCTGTAATCACAATGATCCATGACATCTTTCCTCACAATTCTCCAGTACGCCTCTCGTCACAAAGCTCCACTCCTCTTTTCATCACAATGCTGAATGCAGTTGTCATCACAATGCTCCATGGCCCCTGTAATCACAATTCTCCATGCCCTTGTCATCCAAAAGCTCCAGAAGTCATGTCATCACAATGCTACATTCCCTTGTCATCAAATGCTCCATGACCCTTGTTGTCACAATGTCCCATGACCCATTTTATCTCAAAGCTCCATGACCCCTTTCATCACAATGGTCTATGAGCAGTGTCATCACAATGCTCCATGCCCCTATCATCAAAATGTTCCATGACCCCTGTAATCGCAATGCTCCATGGCTTTTGTCATCACAATGTTCCCTGCCCCTATCATCGCAGTGCTCCATGACCACTGTCATCACAATGCCCAATAACCTCTCATCACAATGCTCCATGATACCTGTCATCACAATGCACCATGACCCTTGTCATCACAATGCTCCATGATCCCTGTAATCACAATGATCCATGACCCCTTTCCTCACAATGCTCCAGGACGCCTTTCATCACAATGATCCATGCCGCTTTTCATCACAATGCTCCATGCCCCCTGTCATCACAATGCCGCATGACTCCGGTTATCACAATGTTACATGCCCCTTGTCATCGCAATGCTCCATGAACCCTGTCATCACAGTGCTTCATGACCCTTGCCATCACAATGCTCCATGAACCCTATAATCTCAATGATCCATGACCCCTTTCATCACAATGCTCCATGACCACTTTCATCACACTTCTCCGTGTCCCTTGTCATCACAATGGTCCATGCCCTTGTCATCAAATGCTCCATGGCCCCTGTAATCACAAATCTCCATGCCCATGTCATCACAATGCTCCATGAAAATGCCATCACAATGCTCCAAGACTCTTGTCATCACAATACTCCATGGTGCTTTTCATCACAATGCTCCATGACCACTTTCTTCACAAAGCTCCATGACCATTGTCATCACAATGCTACATAACCCCTGACATCGCAATGATCCATGACCCCTTTCATCACAATGCTCAATGATGCCTGTCATCACAATGTTCCATGGCCTTTGTCTTCACATTTCTCCATGGCTACTGTAATTACAGTGCTCCATAATTCCTTTCATCACAATGCTCCATGGCCCCTGTCATCACAATGTCCCATGACCCCTTTTATCTCATTGCTCCATGTCCCCTTTCATCACAATGCTCCATGACCATTGTCATCACAATGCTCTATGCCTCTATCATCACAATGCTACATGACCCCTGACATCGCAATGATCCATGACTCCTTTTATCACAATGCTCCATGATGCCTGTCATCACAATGTTCCATGGCCTTTATCTTCACAATTCTCCATGGCTCCTGTAATTACAGTGTTCCATAAACCCTTTCATCACAATGCTCCATGGCCCTTGTCATCACAATGTCCTATGACCCCTTTTATCTCAATGTTCCGTGTCCCCTTTCTTAACAATGTTCCATGACCACTTTCATCACAATGCTCCATAACCCATTTGATCACAATGCTCCTTGGCCCTTGTCATCACAATGCTCCAATGCGCTTTTCATCACAATGCTGCATGAACACTTGCCTCACAGTGCTCCAAGACCACATTCATCAAAATGCCCCATAGCCATTGTCATCAATTTTCCCCTTGACCCCTTTCATCACAATGCTCCATGACCATTTTCATCACAATGGTCCATGCCCTTGTCATCAAATGCTCCATGGCCCCTGTAATCACAAATCTCCATGCCCATGTCATCACAATGCTCCATGAAAATGTCATCACAATGCTCCAAGACTCTTGTCATCACAATACTCCATGGTGCTTTTCATCACAATGCTCCATGACCCCTGTCATCACAATTCTCTAGTACCGCTTTCATCACAATGCTCCATGCCCTTTGTCATCACAATACTCCATGCACTTGTCATCAAATGTTCCATGGCCCCTGTACTCACAATGCTCCATACCTTTGTCATCTCAATGCTCCAGAACTCTTCTCATCACAATTCTCCATGCCTGTGTCATAACAATGCTCCATGAAAATGTCATCACTACGCTCCAGGACACTTGTCATCACAATGCTCTTTGATCCCTGTAATCACAATGATCCATGTACCATTTCCTCACAATGCTCCAATACCTCTTTCATCACAATGCTCCATGCCACTTGTCATCACAATGTTCCATGCCCTTGCCATCGCAATGCTCAATGGCCCGTTTCCTCACAACGCTCCAGTCACCCATTTATCTCAAGGCTGCATGCCAATGCTCATCACAATGCTACTTGCCCTTGTAATCACAATGATCCATGATCCCTTTCATCACAATGCTCCATGACACCTTTCATCACAATGCTCCATGGCCCCTGTAATCACAATGCTCCATGACCACTTTCATCACAACGCTCCATAAACCACTTAATCACAATGTTCCATGGCTCTTGTCATAACAAGGCCCAATGAAACTTTTCATCACAATGCTCCATGACCCCTTTCATCAGAATACTCCATGGTTTTGTCATCACAATGCTCCATGTCGTATGTAATCACATTGCTCCATGAACCCGTTCATTACAATGCTCCATGCCCACTGTCATCACAAATCCCCGTGACCACTGTCATCACAATGCTCCATGGCCGTTGTCATCTCAAAGCTCCATGACCCCTGTCATAACAGTGATCCATAACACCTTTCCTCACAATGCTCCATTAACCGTTTCATCACAATTCTCCATGCCACTTGTCATCACAATGCTCCATGCACTTGTCATCACAGTGCTCCATGGCCCATTTCCTAACAATGCTCCAGTACCCCTTTCATCACAGGGCTCCATGCCACTTGTCATCACAATGCCCCAGGACCCCTGTAATCACAATGCTCCATGGTGCTTTTCATCACAATGCCCCATCACCCCTGTCATCACAATGCTCCATGGCCCTTGTCATCATAATGCTATGTGACTTCTGTCATCACAATGCTCCATGAACCTTGTCATCACAAGCTCCATGATCCTTGTAATCACAATGCTCCATGCCCTTGTCATCACAATGCTCCAGAACTCTTCTCATCACAATTCTCCATGCCCGTGTCATCACAATGCTCCATGAAAATGTCATCACAATGCTCCAGGACTCTTGTCATCACAATACTCCATGGCGCATTTCATCACAATTATCTATGACTACTTTCATCACAACGCTCCATGAACTCTTTCATCACAATGCTCCATGGCCCTTGTCATTACAATGTCCCATGACCCCTTTTATCTCAGTGCTCCATGACCACTTTCATCACAATGCTCCATAACCCATTTGATCACAATGCTCCATGGCCCTTGTCATAACAATGTCCCATGACCCACTTTACCTCAATGCTCCGTGACCCCTTTCATCACTATGCTCCATGACCATTGTCATCACAATTCTCCATGGCCCTATCATCACAATGCTCCATGACCCCTGTGATCACAATGCTCCATGGCCCTTTTCATCACAATGCTCCATGAACCCTGTCATCACAATGCTCCATGATCGCTGTAATCACAATGATCCATGACATCTTTCCTCACAATTCTCCAGTACGCCTCTCGTCACAAAGCTCCACTCCTCTTTTCATCACAATGCTGAATGCAGTTGTCATCACAATGCTCCATGGCCCCTGTAATCACAATTCTCCATGCCCTTGTCATCCAAAAGCTCCAGAAGTCATGTCATCACAATGCTACATTCCCTTGTCATCAAATGCTCCATGACCCTTGTTGTCACAATGTCCCATGACCCATTTTATCTCAAAGCTCCATGACCCCTTTCATCACAATGGTCTATGAGCAGTGTCATCACAATGCTCCATGCCCCTATCATCAAAATGTTCCATGACCCCTGTAATCGCAATGCTCCATGGCTTTTGTCATCACAATGTTCCCTGCCCCTATCATCGCAGTGCTCCATGACCACTGTCATCACAATGCCCAATAACCTCTCATCACAATGCTCCATGATACCTGTCATCACAATGCACCATGACCCTTGTCATCACAATGCTCCATGATCCCTGTAATCACAATGATCCATGACCCCTTTCCTCACAATGCTCCAGGACGCCTTTCATCACAATGATCCATGCCGCTTTTCATCACAATGCTCCATGCCCCCTGTCATCACAATGCCGCATGACTCCGGTTATCACAATGTTACATGCCCCTTGTCATCGCAATGCTCCATGAACCCTGTCATCACAGTGCTTCATGACCCTTGCCATCACAATGCTCCATGAACCCTATAATCTCAATGATCCATGACCCCTTTCATCACAATGCTCCATGACCACTTTCATCACACTTCTCCGTGTCCCTTGTCATCACAATGGTCCATGCCCTTGTCATCAAATGCTCCATGGCCCCTGTAATCACAAATCTCCATGCCCATGTCATCACAATGCTCCATGAAAATGCCATCACAATGCTCCAAGACTCTTGTCATCACAATACTCCATGGTGCTTTTCATCACAATGCTCCATGACCACTTTCTTCACAAAGCTCCATGACCATTGTCATCACAATGCTACATAACCCCTGACATCGCAATGATCCATGACCCCTTTCATCACAATGCTCAATGATGCCTGTCATCACAATGTTCCATGGCCTTTGTCTTCACATTTCTCCATGGCTACTGTAATTACAGTGCTCCATAATTCCTTTCATCACAATGCTCCATGGCCCCTGTCATCACAATGTCCCATGACCCCTTTTATCTCATTGCTCCATGTCCCCTTTCATCACAATGCTCCATGACCATTGTCATCACAATGCTCTATGCCTCTGTCATCACAATGCTACATGACCCCTGACATCGCAATGATCCATGACTCCTTTTATCACAATGCTCCATGATGCCTGTCATCACAATGTTCCATGGCCTTTATCTTCACAATTCTCCATGGCTCCTGTAATTACAGTGTTCCATAAACCCTTTCATCACAATGCTCCATGGCCCTTGTCATCACAATGTCCTATGACCCCTTTTATCTCAATGTTCCGTGTCCCCTTTCTTAACAATGTTCCATGACCACTTTCATCACAATGCTCCATAACCCATTTGATCACAATGCTCCTTGGCCCTTGTCATCACAATGCTCCAATGCGCTTTTCATCACAATGCTGCATGAACACTTGCCTCACAGTGCTCCAAGACCACATTCATCAAAATGCCCCATAGCCATTGTCATCAATTTTCCCCTTGACCCCTTTCATCACAATGCTCCATGACCATTTTCATCACAATGGTCCATGCCCTTGTCATCAAATGCTCCATGGCCCCTGTAATCACAAATCTCCATGCCCATGTCATCACAATGCTCCATGAAAATGTCATCACAATGCTCCAAGACTCTTGTCATCGCAATACTCCATGGTGCTTTTCATCACAATGCTCCATGATCCCTTTCATCACAATGCTCCATGTCCCTTGTCATCACAATGTCCCTTGACCCCTTTTATCTCAGTGCTCTATGTCCCCTTTCATCACAATCCTCCATGACCACATTCATCACAATCCTCGATAACCCATTTGATCACAATGCTCCATGGCTCTTGTCATCACAATGCTCCATGACCACTTTCTTCACAATGCTCCATGACCATTGTCATCACAATGCTACATGACCCCTGACATCGAAATGATCCATGACCCCTTTCATCACAATGCTCCATGACGCCTGTCATCACAATGTTCCATGGCCTTTATCTTCACAATTCTCCATGGCTCCTGTAATTACAGTGTTCCATAAACCCTTTCATCACAATGCTCCATGGCCCTTGTCATCACAATGTCCTATGACCCCTTTTATCTCAATGTTCCGTGTCCCCTTTCTTAACAATGTTCCATGACCACTTTCCTCACAATGCTCCATAACCCATTTGATCACAATGCTCCTTGGCCCTTGTCATCACAATGCTCCAATGTGCTTTTCATCACAATGCTGCATGACCACTTGCCTCACAGTGCTCCAAGACCACATTCATCAAAATGCCCCATAGCCATTGTCATCAATTTTCCCCTTGACCCCTTTCATCACAATGCTCCATGACCACTTTCATCACAATGTCCCATGCCCCTGTCATCACAATGCTCCATGATCCCTGTAATCACAATGATCCATTCCCACTGTCATCACATTGTCCCATGCCCCCTTTCATCACAATGCCCCATGACCCCTGTCATCACAATGCTCCATGGCCCTTGTCATCACAATGCTCCATGACCCCTGTCATCACAATTCTCTAGTACCGCTTTCATCACAATGCTCCATGCCCTTTGTCATCACAATACTCCATGCACTTGTCATCAAATGTTCCATGGCCCCTGTACTCACAATGCTCCATACCTTTGTCATCTCAATGCTCCAGAACTCTTCTCATCACAATTCTCCATGCCTGTGTCATAACAATGCTCCATGAAAATGTCATCACTACGCTCCAGGACACTTGTCATCACAATGATCCATGACCACTTTCATCACACCGTTCCATAACCCATTTGATCACAATGTTCCATGGCCCTTGTCATCACAATGCTCCATGACACCTTTCATCACAATGCTCAACGATCCTTGTCATCACAATGTCCCATGACCCATTTTATCTCAATGCTCCATGACCCCTTTTATCACAATGGTCTATGACCATTGTCATCACAATGCTCAATGCCCCTATCATCACAATGCTCCATGACCCCTGTCATCTCAGTGATCCCTGACCCCTTTCATCACAATGCTCCGTGATGCCTGTCATCACAATGTTCCATGGCCTTTGTCATCAGAATGCTCCATGGCCCCTGTAATCACAGTGTTCCATGACCCCTATTATCACAAGTACAGATGACCACTGTCATCACTATTCTCCATGGCCCTTGTCATCTCTATGCTCCATGACCCTGTCATCACAATGCTCCATGACCCTTGTCATCACAATGCTCTTTGATCCCTGTAATCACAATGATCCATGTACCATTTCCTCACAATGCTCCAATACCTCTTTCATCACAATGCTCCATGCCACTTGTCATCACAATGTTCCATGCCCTTGCCATCGCAATGCTCAATGGCCCGTTTCCTCACAACGCTCCAGTCACCCATTTATCTCAAGGCTGCATGCCAATGCTCATCACAATGCTACTTGCCCTTGTAATCACAATGATCCATGATCCCTTTCATCACAATGCTCCATGACACCTTTCATCACAATGCTCCATGGCCCCTGTAATCACAATGCTCCATGACCACTTTCATCACAACGCTCCATAAACCACTTAATCACAATGTTCCATGGCTCTTGTCATAACAAGGCCCAATGAAACTTTTCATCACAATGCTCCATGACCCCTTTCATCAGAATACTCCATGGTTTTGTCATCACAATGCTCCATGTCGTATGTAATCACATTGCTCCATGAACCCGTTCATTACAATGCTCCATGCCCACTGTCATCACAAATCCCCGTGACCACTGTCATCACAATGCTCCATGGCCGTTGTCATCTCAAAGCTCCATGACCCCTGTCATAACAGTGATCCATAACACCTTTCCTCACAATGCTCCATTAACCGTTTCATCACAATTCTCCATGCCACTTGTCATCACAATGCTCCATGCACTTGTCATCACAGTGCTCCATGGCCCATTTCCTAACAATGCTCCAGTACCCCTTTCATCACAGGGCTCCATGCCACTTGTCATCACAATGCCCCAGGACCCCTGTAATCACAATGCTCCATGGTGCTTTTCATCACAATGCCCCATCACCCCTGTCATCACAATGCTCCATGGCCCTTGTCATCATAATGCTATGTGACTTCTGTCATCACAATGCTCCATGAACCTTGTCATCACAAGCTCCATGATCCTTGTAATCACAATGCTCCATGCCCTTGTCATCACAATGCTCCAGAACTCTTCTCATCACAATTCTCCATGCCCGTGTCATCACAATGCTCCATGAAAATGTCATCACAATGCTCCAGGACTCTTGTCATCACAATACTCCATGGCGCATTTCATCACAATTATCTATGACTACTTTCATCACAACGCTCCATGAACTCTTTCATCACAATGCTCCATGGCCCTTGTCATTACAATGTCCCATGACCCCTTTTATCTCAGTGCTCCATGACCACTTTCATCACAATGCTCCATAACCCATTTGATCACAATGCTCCATGGCCCTTGTCATAACAATGTCCCATGACCCACTTTACCTCAATGCTCCGTGACCCCTTTCATCACTATGCTCCATGACCATTGTCATCACAATTCTCCATGGCCCTATCATCACAATGCTCCATGACCCCTGTGATCACAATGCTCCATGGCCCTTTTCATCACAATGCTCCATGAACCCTGTCATCACAATGCTCCATGATCGCTGTAATCACAATGATCCATGACATCTTTCCTCACAATTCTCCAGTACGCCTCTCGTCACAAAGCTCCACTCCTCTTTTCATCACAATGCTGAATGCAGTTGTCATCACAATGCTCCATGGCCCCTGTAATCACAATTCTCCATGCCCTTGTCATCCAAAAGCTCCAGAAGTCATGTCATCACAATGCTACATTCCCTTGTCATCAAATGCTCCATGACCCTTGTTGTCACAATGTCCCATGACCCATTTTATCTCAAAGCTCCATGACCCCTTTCATCACAATGGTCTATGAGCAGTGTCATCACAATGCTCCATGCCCCTATCATCAAAATGTTCCATGACCCCTGTAATCGCAATGCTCCATGGCTTTTGTCATCACAATGTTCCCTGCCCCTATCATCGCAGTGCTCCATGACCACTGTCATCACAATGCCCAATAACCTCTCATCACAATGCTCCATGATACCTGTCATCACAATGCACCATGACCCTTGTCATCACAATGCTCCATGATCCCTGTAATCACAATGATCCATGACCCCTTTCCTCACAATTCTCTAGTACCGCTTTCATCACAATGCTCCATGCCCTTTGTCATCACAATACTCCATGCACTTGTCATCAAATGTTCCATGGCCCCTGTACTCACAATGCTCCATACCTTTGTCATCTCAATGCTCCAGAACTCTTCTCATCACCATTCTCCATGCCTGTGTCATAACAATGCTCCATGAAAATGTCATCACTACGCTCCAGGACACTTGTCATCACAATGATCCATGACCACTTTCATCACACCGTTCCATAACCCATTTGATCACAATGTTCCATGGCCCTTGTCATCACAATGCTCCATGACACCTTTCATCACAATGCTCAACGATCCTTGTCATCACAATGTCCCATGACCCATTTTATCTCAATGCTCCATGACCCCTTTTATCACAATGGTCTATGACCATTGTCATCACAATGCTCAATGCCCCTATCATCACAATGCTCCATGACCCCTGTCATCTCAGTGATCCCTGACCCCTTTCATCACAATGCTCCGTGATGCCTGTCATCACAATGTTCCATGGCCTTTGTCATCAGAATGCTCCATGGCCCCTGTAATCACAGTGTTCCATGACCCCTATTATCACAAGTACAGATGACCACTGTCATCACTATTCTCCATGGCCCTTGTCATCTCTATGCTCCATGACCCTGTCATCACAATGCTCCATGACCCTTGTCATCACAATGCTCTTTGATCCCTGTAATCACAATGATCCATGTACCATTTCCTCACAATGCTCCAATACCTCTTTCATCACAATGCTCCATGCCACTTGTCATCACAATGTTCCATGCCCTTGCCATCGCAATGCTCAATGGCCCGTTTCCTCACAACGCTCCAGTCACCCATTTATCTCAAGGCTGCATGCCAATGCTCATCACAATGCTACTTGCCCTTGTAATCACAATGATCCATGATCCCTTTCATCACAATGCTCCATGACACCTTTCATCACAATGCTCCATGGCCCCTGTAATCACAATGCTCCATGACCACTTTCATCACAACGCTCCATAAACCACTTAATCACAATGTTCCATGGCTCTTGTCATAACAAGGCCCAATGAAACTTTTCATCACAATGCTCCATGACCCCTTTCATCAGAATACTCCATGGTTTTGTCATCACAATGCTCCATGTCGTATGTAATCACATTGCTCCATGAACCCGTTCATTACAATGCTCCATGCCCACTGTCATCACAAATCCCCGTGACCACTGTCATCACAATGCTCCATGGCCGTTGTCATCTCAAAGCTCCATGACCCCTGTCATAACAGTGATCCATAACACCTTTCCTCACAATGCTCCATTAACCGTTTCATCACAATTCTCCATGCCACTTGTCATCACAATGCTCCATGCACTTGTCATCACAGTGCTCCATGGCCCATTTCCTAACAATGCTCCAGTACCCCTTTCATCACAGGGCTCCATGCCACTTGTCATCACAATGCCCCAGGACCCCTGTAATCACAATGCTCCATGGTGCTTTTCATCACAATGCCCCATCACCCCTGTCATCACAATGCTCCATGGCCCTTGTCATCATAATGCTATGTGACTTCTGTCATCACAATGCTCCATGAACCTTGTCATCACAAGCTCCATGATCCTTGTAATCACAATGCTCCATGCCCTTGTCATCACAATGCTCCAGAACTCTTCTCATCACAATTCTCCATGCCCGTGTCATCACAATGCTCCATGAAAATGTCATCACAATGCTCCAGGACTCTTGTCATCACAATACTCCATGGCGCATTTCATCACAATTATCTATGACTACTTTCATCACAACGCTCCATGAACTCTTTCATCACAATGCTCCATGGCCCTTGTCATTACAATGTCCCATGACCCCTTTTATCTCAGTGCTCCATGACCACTTTCATCACAATGCTCCATAACCCATTTGATCACAATGCTCCATGGCCCTTGTCATAACAATGTCCCATGACCCACTTTACCTCAATGCTCCGTGACCCCTTTCATCACTATGCTCCATGACCATTGTCATCACAATTCTCCATGGCCCTATCATCACAATGCTCCATGACCCCTGTGATCACAATGCTCCATGGCCCTTTTCATCACAATGCTCCATGAACCCTGTCATCACAATGCTCCATGATCGCTGTAATCACAATGATCCATGACATCTTTCCTCACAATTCTCCAGTACGCCTCTCGTCACAATGCTCCACTCCTCTTTTCATCACAATGCTGAATGCAGTTGTCATCACAATGCTCCATGGCCCCTGTAATCACAATTCTCCATGCCCTTGTCATCCAAAAGCTCCAGAAGTCATGTCATCACAATGCTACATTCCCTTGTCATCAAATGCTCCATGACCCTTGTTGTCACAATGTCCCATGACCCATTTTATCTCAAAGCTCCATGACCCCTTTCATCACAATGGTCTATGAGCAGTGTCATCACAATGCTCCATGCCCCTATCATCAAAATGTTCCATGACCCCTGTAATCGCAATGCTCCATGGCTTTTGTCATCACAATGTTCCCTGCCCCTATCATCGCAATGCTCCATGACCACTGTCATCACAATGCCCAATAACCTCTCATCACAATGCTCCATGATACCTGTCATCACAATGCACCATGACCCTTGTCATCACAATGCTCCATGATCCCTGTAATCACAACGATCCATGTACCATTTCCTCACAATGCTCCAATACTACTTTCATCACAATGCTCCATGCCACTTGTCATCACAATGCTCAATGGCCTGTTTCCTCACAATGCTCCAGTATCCCATTCATCACAAGGCTCCATGCCAATGGTCATCACAATGCTACATGCCCTGGTCATCACAATGACCCATGATCCCTTTAATCACAATGCTCCATGACACCTTTCATCACAATGCTCCATGGCCCCTGTAATCACAATGCTCCATGCCTCTGTCATCACAATGCTCCAGAACTCTTCTCATCACAATTCTCCATGCCCGTGTCATCCCAGTTCTCCATGACAGTGTCATCAGAATGCTCCCGGACTCTTGTCATCACAATGCTCCATGGCGCTTTTCATCACAATGCTCCATGACCACTTGCATCACAACGCTCCATAACCCATTTAATAACAATACTCCATGGCTCTTGTCATAACAAGGCACAATGACCCTTTCATCACAATGCTCCATGACCTCTGTCATCACAATGATCCATAACACCTTTCCGCACAATGCTCCATTACCCTTTTCTTCACAGTGCTCCATGCCACTTCTCATCACAATGCACCATGCCCTTGTCATCACGATGCCACAGAAGTCATGTCATCACCAATGCTCCATGGCCCTTGTCATCAAAATGCTCCAGAAGTTATCTCATCACAAGGCTCCATGACCGTGTCCTCACAATGCTCAATGAGCACTGTCATCACAATGCTCCATGACCACTTTCATCACAATGCTCCACGCACCCTGTCATCACTATGCCCCATGATTCCTGTCATCACAATGCCTCATGGCCCTTGCCATCACAATGCTCCATGACCCTTGTCTTCACAATGCCCCATGACCCCTGCCATCACAATGCTCCATGATCCCTGTAATCACAAACATCCATGACCCCTTTCATCAAAATGCTCCAGTATCACATTCATCAAATTGCTCCATGCCCCTTTTCATCACAATGTTCCATATCCTTGTCATCACAATGCTCTATGGCCCCTGTAATCACAAGGCTCCATGCCCTTGTCATCACAATACTCCAGCACACTTCTCAACACAATTCTCCATGCCCGTGTCATCCCAATGCTCCATGAAAATGCCATCACAATGCTCCAGGACTCTTGTCATCACAATGCTCCATGACACCTTTCATCACAATGCTCCATGGCTTGGTCATCACAATGCTCCATGTCGCCTCTAATCACAGTGCTTCATGAACCCGTTCATGAAAATGCTCCATGCCCACTGTCATCACAGTGCCCCATGACTCCTGTCATCACAATGCTCCATGACCCTTGTCATCACAAAGCTCCCTGGCCCTTGTCATCACAATTTCCGATGACCCCCTTTATCTCAAAGTTCCATGACACTTGTCATCACAATGCTCCATGAACCCTGTAATCACAATGATCCATGACAGTTTTCCTCACAATGCTCCATTACCCCTTTCGTCACAATGCTCCATGGCTTGGTCATCACAATGCACCATGCCTTTGTCATCACAATGCTCCATGATCCCTGTAATCACAATGATCCATGACCCCTTTCCTCACAATGCTCCACGACGCCTTTCATCACAATGATCCATGCCGCTTTTCATCACAATGCTCCATGCCCCCTGTCATCACAATGCCGCATGACTCCGGTTATCACAATGTTACATGCCCCTTGTCATCGCAATGCTCCATGAACCCTGTCATCACAGTGCTTCATGACCCTTGCCATCACAATGCTCCATGAACCCTATAATCTCAATGATCCATGACCCCTTTCATCACAATGCTCCATGACCACTTTCATCACACTTCTCCGTGTCCCTTGTCATCACAATGGTCCATGCCCTTGTCATCAAATGCTCCATGGCCCCTGTAATCACAAATCTCCATGCCCATGTCATCACAATGCTCCATGAAAATGCCATCACAATGCTCCAAGACTCTTGTCATCACAATACTCCATGGTGCTTTTCATCACAATGCTCCATGACCACTTTCTTCACAAAGCTCCATGACCATTGTCATCACAATGCTACATAACCCCTGACATCGCAATGATCCATGACCCCTTTCATCACAATGCTCAATGATGCCTGTCATCACAATGTTCCATGGCCTTTGTCTTCACATTTCTCCATGGCTACTGTAATTACAGTGCTCCATAATTCCTTTCATCACAATGCTCCATGGCCCCTGTCATCACAATGTCCCATGACCCCTTTTATCTCATTGCTCCATGTCCCCTTTCATCACAATGCTCCATGACCATTGTCATCACAATGCTCTATGCCTCTATCATCACAATGCTACATGACCCCTGACATCACAATGATCCATGACTCCTTTTATCACAATGCTCCATGATGCCTGTCATCACAATGTTCCATGGCCTTTATCTTCACAATTCTCCATGGCTCCTGTAATTACAGTGTTCCATAAACCCTTTCATCACAATGCTCCATGGCCCTTGTCATCACAATGTCCTATGACCCCTTTTATCTCAATGTTCCGTGTCCCCTTTCTTAACAATGTTCCATGACCACTTTCATCACAATGCTCCATAACCCATTTGATCACAATGCTCCTTGGCCCTTGTCATCACAATGCTCCAATGCGCTTTTCATCACAATGCTGCATGAACACTTGCCTCACAGTGCTCCAAGACCACATTCATCAAAATGCCCCATAGCCATTGTCATCAATTTTCCCCTTGACCCCTTTCATCACAATGCTCCATGACCATTTTCATCACAATGGTCCATGCCCTTGTCATCAAATGCTCCATGGCCCCTGTAATCACAAATCTCCATGCCCATGTCATCACAATGCTCCATGAAAATGTCATCACAATGCTCCAAGACTCTTGTCATCGCAGTACTCCATGGTGCTTTTCATCACAATGCTCCATGATCCCTTTCATCACAATGCTCCATGTCCCTTGTCATCACAATGTCCCTTGACCCCTTTTATCTCAGTGCTCTATGTCCCCTTTCATCACAATCCTCCATGACCACATTCATCACAATCCTCGATAACCCATTTGATCACAATGCTCCATGGCTCTTGTCATCACAATGCTCCATAGCACTTTTCATCACAATTCTCCATGACCACTTTCTTCACAATGCTCCATGACCATTGTCATCACCATGCTACATGACCCCTGACATCGAAATGATCCATGACCCCTTTCATCACAATGCTCCATGACGCCTGTCATCACAATGTTCCATGGCCTTTATCTTCACAATTCTCCATGGCTCCTGTAATTACAGTGTTCCATAAACCCTTTCATCACAATGCTCCATGGCCCTTGTCATCACAATGTCCTATGACCCCTTTTATCTCAATGTTCCGTGTCCCCTTTCTTAACAATGTTCCATGACCACTTTCCTCACAATGCTCCATAACCCATTTGATCACAATGCTCCTTGGCCCTTGTCATCACAATGCTCCAATGTGCTTTTCATCACAATGCTGCATGACCACTTGCCTCACAGTGCTCCATGACCACATTCATCAAAATGCCCCATAGCCATTGTCATCAATTTTCCCCTTGACCCCTTTCATCACAATGCTCCATGACCACTTTCATCACAATGTCCCATGCCCCTGTCATCACAATGCTCCATGATCCCTGTAATCACAATGATCCATTCCCACTGTCATCACAATGTCCCATGCCCCCTTTCATCACAATGCCCCATGACCCCTGTCATCACAATGCTCCATGGCCCTTGTCATCACAATGCTCCATGACCCCTGTCATCACAATTCTCTAGTACCGCTTTCATCACAATGCTCCATGCCCTTTGTCATCACAATACTCCATGCACTTGTCATCAAATGTTCCATGGCCCCTGTACTCACAATGCTCCATACCTTTGTCATCTCAATGCTCCAGAACTCTTCTCATCACAATTCTCCATGCCTGTGTCATAACAATGCTCCATGAAAATGTCATCACTACGCTCCAGGACACTTGTCATCACAATGATCCATGACCACTTTCATCACACCGTTCCATAACCCATTTGATCACAATGTTCCATGGCCCTTGTCATCACAATGCTCCATGACACCTTTCATCACAATGCTCAACGATCCTTGTCATCACAATGTCCCATGACCCATTTTATCTCAATGCTCCATGACCCCTTTTATCACAATGGTCTATGACCATTGTCATCACAATGCTCAATGCCCCTATCATCACAATGCTCCATGACCCCTGTCATCTCAGTGATCCCTGACCCCTTTCATCACAATGCTCCGTGATGCCTGTCATCACAATGTTCCATGGCCTTTGTCATCAGAATGCTCCATGGCCCCTGTAATCACAGTGTTCCATGACCCCTATTATCACAAGTACAGATGACCACTGTCATCACTATTCTCCATGGCCCTTGTCATCTCTATGCTCCATGACCCTGTCATCACAATGCTCCATGACCCTTGTCATCACAATGCTCTTTGATCCCTGTAATCACAATGATCCATGTACCATTTCCTCACAATGCTCCAATACCTCTTTCATCACAATGTTCCATGCCCTTGCCATCGCAATGCTCAATGGCCCGTTTCCTCACAACGCTCCAGTCACCCATTTATCTCAAGGCTGCATGCCAATGCTCATCACAATGCTACTTGCCCTTGTAATCACAATGATCCATGATCCCTTTCATCACAATGCTCCATGACACCTTTCATCACAATGCTCCATGGCCCCTGTAATCACAATGCTCCATGACCACTTTCATCACAACGCTCCATAAACCACTTAATCACAATGTTCCATGGCTCTTGTCATAACAAGGCCCAATGAAACTTTTCATCACAATGCTCCATGACCCCTTTCATCAGAATACTCCATGGTTTTGTCATCACAATGCTCCATGTCGTATGTAATCACATTGCTCCATGAACCCGTTCATTACAATGCTCCATGCCCACTCTCATCACAAATCCCCGTGACCACTGTCATCACAATGCTCCATGGCCGTTGTCATCTCAAAGCTCCATGACCCCTGTCATAACAGTGATCCATAACACCTTTCCTCACAATGCTCCATTAACCGTTTCATCACAATTCTCCATGCCACTTGTCATCACAATGCTCCATGCACTTGTCATCACAGTGCTCCATGGCCCATTTCCTAACAATGCTCCAGTACCCCTTTCATCACAGGGCTCCATGCCACTTGTCATCACAATGCCCCAGGACCCCTGTAATCACAATGCTCCATGGTGCTTTTCATCACAATGCCCCATCACCCCTGTCATCACAATGCTCCATGGCCCTTGTCATCATAATGCTATGTGACTTCTGTCATCACAATGCTCCATGAACCTTGTCATCACAAGCTCCATGATCCTTGTAATCACAATGCTCCATGCCCTTGTCATCACAATGCTCCAGAACTCTTCTCATCACAATTCTCCATGCCCGTGTCATCACAATGCTCCATGAAAATGTCATCACAATGCTCCAGGACTCTTGTCATCACAATACTCCATGGCGCATTTCATCACAATTATCTATGACTACTTTCATCACAACGCTCCATGAACTCTTTCATCACAATGCTCCATGGCCCTTGTCATTACAATGTCCCATGACCCCTTTTATCTCAGTGCTCCATGACCACTTTCATCACAATGCTCCATAACCCATTTGATCACAATGCTCCATGGCCCTTGTCATAACAATGTCCCATGACCCACTTTACCTCAATGCTCCGTGACCCCTTTCATCACTATGCTCCATGACCATTGTCATCACAATTCTCCATGGCCCTATCATCACAATGCTCCATGACCCCTGTGATCACAATGCTCCATGGCCCTTTTCATCACAATGCTCCATGAACCCTGTCATCACAATGCTCCATGATCGCTGTAATCACAATGATCCATGACATCTTTCCTCACAATTCTCCAGTACGCCTCTCGTCACAATGCTCCACTCCTCTTTTCATCACAATGCTGAATGCAGTTGTCATCACAATGCTCCATGGCCCCTGTAATCACAATTCTCCATGCCCTTGTCATCCAAAAGCTCCAGAAGTCATGTCATCACAATGCTACATTCCCTTGTCATCAAATGCTCCATGACCCTTGTTGTCACAATGTCCCATGACCCATTTTATCTCAAAGCTCCATGACCCCTTTCATCACAATGGTCTATGAGCAGTGTCATCACAATGCTCCATGCCCCTATCATCAAAATGTTCCATGACCCCTGTAATCGCAATGCTCCATGGCTTTTGTCATCACAATGTTCCCTGCCCCTATCATCGCAATGCTCCATGACCACTGTCATCACAATGCCCAATAACCTCTCATCACAATGCTCCATGATACCTGTCATCACAATGCACCATGACCCTTGTCATCACAATGCTCCATGATCCCTGTAATCACAACGATCCATGTACCATTTCCTCACAATGCTCCAATACTACTTTCATCACAATGCTCCATGCCACTTGTCATCACAATGCTCAATGGCCTGTTTCCTCACAATGCTCCAGTATCCCATTCATCACAAGGCTCCATGCCAATGGTCATCACAATGCTACATGCCCTGGTCATCACAATGACCCATGATCCCTTTAATCACAATGCTCCATGACACCTTTCATCACAATGCTCCATGGCCCCTGTAATCACAATGCTCCATGCCTCTGTCATCACAATGCTCCAGAACTCTTCTCATCACAATTCTCCATGCCCGTGTCATCCCAGTTCTCCATGACAGTGTCATCAGAATGCTCCCGGACTCTTGTCATCACAATGCTCCATGGCGCTTTTCATCACAATGCTCCATGACCACTTGCATCACAACGCTCCATAACCCATTTAATAACAATACTCCATGGCTCTTGTCATAACAAGGCACAATGACCCTTTCATCACAATGCTCCATGACCTCTGTCATCACAATGATCCATAACACCTTTCCGCACAATGCTCCATTACCCTTTTCTTCACAGTGCTCCATGCCACTTCTCATCACAATGCACCATGCCCTTGTCATCACGATGCCACAGAAGTCATGTCATCACCAATGCTCCATGGCCCTTGTCATCAAAATGCTCCAGAAGTTATCTCATCACAAGGCTCCATGACCGTGTCCTCACAATGCTCCATGAGCACTGTCATCACAATGCTCCATGACCACTTTCATCACAATGCTCCACGCACCCTGTCATCACTATGCCCCATGATTCCTGTCATCACAATGCCTCATGGCCCTTGCCATCACAATGCTCCATGACCCTTGTCTTCACAATGCCCCATGACCCCTGCCATCACAATGCTCCATGATCCCTGTAATCACAAACATCCATGACCCCTTTCATCAAAATGCTCCAGTATCACATTCATCAAATTGCTCCATGCCCCTTTTCATCACAATGTTCCATATCCTTGTCATCACAATGCTCTATGGCCCCTGTAATCACAAGGCTCCATGCCCTTGTCATCACAATACTCCAGCACACTTCTCAACACAATTCTCCATGCCCGTGTCATCCCAATGCTCCATGAAAATGCCATCACAATGCTCCAGGACTCTTGTCATCACAATGCTCCATGACACCTTTCATCACAATGCTCCATGGCTTGGTCATCACAATGCTCCATGTCGCCTCTAATCACAGTGCTTCATGAACCCGTTCATGAAAATGCTCCATGCCCACTGTCATCACAGTGCCCCATGACTCCTGTCATCACAATGCTCCATGACCCTTGTCATCACAAAGCTCCCTGGCCCTTGTCATCACAATTTCCGATGACCCCCTTTATCTCAAAGTTCCATGACACTTGTCATCACAATGCTCCATGAACCCTGTAATCACAATGATCCATGACAGTTTTCCTCACAATGCTCCATTACCCCTTTCGTCACAATGCTCCATGGCTTGGTCATCACAATGCACCATGCCTTTGTCATCACAATGCTCCATGATCCCTGTAATCACAATGATCCATGACCCCTTTCCTCACAATGCTCCAGGACGCCTTTCATCACAATGATCCATGCCGCTTTTCATCACAATGCTCCATGCCCCCTGTCATCACAATGCCGCATGACTCCGGTTATCACAATGTTACATGCCCCTTGTCATCGCAATGCTCCATGAACCCTGTCATCACAGTGCTTCATGACCCTTGCCATCACAATGCTCCATGAACCCTATAATCTCAATGATCCATGACCCCTTTCATCACAATGCTCCATGACCACTTTCATCACACTTCTCCGTGTCCCTTGTCATCACAATGGTCCATGCCCTTGTCATCAAATGCTCCATGGCCCCTGTAATCACAAATCTCCATGCCCATGTCATCACAATGCTCCATGAAAATGCCATCACAATGCTCCAAGACTCTTGTCATCACAATACTCCATGGTGCTTTTCATCACAATGCTCCATGACCACTTTCTTCACAAAGCTCCATGACCATTGTCATCACAATGCTACATAACCCCTGACATCGCAATGATCCATGACCCCTTTCATCACAATGCTCAATGATGCCTGTCATCACAATGTTCCATGGCCTTTGTCTTCACATTTCTCCATGGCTACTGTAATTACAGTGCTCCATAATTCCTTTCATCACAATGCTCCATGGCCCCTGTCATCACAATGTCCCATGACCCCTTTTATCTCAATGCTCCATGTCCCCTTTCATCACAATGCTCCATGACCATTGTCATCACAATGCTACATGACCCCTGACATCGCAATGATCCATGACTCCTTTTATCACAATGCTCCATGATGCCTGTCATCACAATGTTCCATGGCCTTTATCTTCACAATTCTCCATGGCTCCTGTAATTACCGTGTTCCATAAACCCTTTCATCACAATGCTCCATGGCCCTTGTCATCACAATGTCCTATGACCCCTTTTATCTCAATGTTCCGTGCCCCCTTTCTTAACAATGTTCCATGACCACTTTCATCACAATGCTCCATAACCCATTTGATCACAATGCTCCTTGGCCCTTGTCATCACAATGCTCCAATGCGCTTTTCATCACAATGCTGCATGAACACTTGCCTCACAGTGCTCTAAGACCACATTCATCAAAATGCCCCATAGCCATTGTCATCAATTTTCCCCTTGACCCCTTTCATCACAATGCTCCATGACCATTTTCATCACAATGTTCCATGCCCTTGTCATCAAATGCTCCATGGCCCCTGTAATCACAAATCTCCATGCCCATGTCATCACAATGCTCCATGAAAATGTCATCACAATGCTCCAAGACTCTTGTCATCGCAATACTCCATGGTGCTTTTCATCACAATGCTCCATGATCCCTTTCATCACAATGCTCCATGACCTCTGTCATCACAATGATCCATAACACCTTTCCGAACAATGCTCCGTTACCCTTTTCTTCACAGTGCTCCATGCCACTTCTCATCACAATGCACCATGCCCTTGTCATCACGATGCCACAGAAGTCATGTCATCACCAATGCTCCATGGCCCTTGTCATCAAAATGCTCCAGAAGTTATCTCATCACAAGGCTCCATGACCGTGTCCTCACAATGCTCAATGAGCACTGTCATCACAATGCTCCATGACCACTTTCATCACAATGCTCCAC
This sequence comes from Balaenoptera ricei, assembly GCF_028023285.1. Classification (NCBI taxonomy): domain Eukaryota; kingdom Metazoa; phylum Chordata; class Mammalia; order Artiodactyla; family Balaenopteridae; genus Balaenoptera; species Balaenoptera ricei. The sequence goes on along the minus strand of NW_026777465.1, from coordinate 187,517 downwards.
GCACCCTGTCATCACTATGCCCCATGATTCCTGTCATCACAATGCCTCATGGCCCTTGCCATCACAATGCTCCATGACCCTTGTCTTCACAATGCCCCATGACCCCTGCCATCACAATGCTCCATGATCCCTGTAATCACAAACATCCATGACCCCTTTCATCAAAATGCTCCAGTATCACATTCATCAAATTGCTCCATGCCCCTTTTCATCACAATGTTCCATATCCTTGTCATCACAATGCTCTATGGCCCCTGTAATCACAAGGCTCCATGCCCTTGTCATCACAATACTCCAGCACACTTCTCAACACAATTCTCCATGCCCGTGTCATCCCAATGCTCCATGAAAATGCCATCACAATGCTCCAGGACTCTTGTCATCACAATGCTCCATGACACCTTTCATCACAATGCTCCATGGCTTGGTCATCACAATGCTCCATGTCGCCTCTAATCACAGTGCTTCATGAACCCGTTCATGAAAATGCTCCATGCCCACTGTCATCACAGTGCCCCATGACTCCTGTCATCACAATGCTCCATGACCCTTGTCATCACAAAGCTCCCTGGCCCTTGTCATCACAATTTCCGATGACCCCCTTTATCTCAAAGTTCCATGACACTTGTCATCACAATGCTCCATGAACCCTGTAATCACAATGATCCATGACAGTTTTCCTCACAATGCTCCATTACCCCTTTCATCACAATGCTCCATGGCTTGGTCATCACAAGGCACCATGCCTTTGTCATCACAATGCTCCATGATCCCTGTAATCACAATGATCCATGACCCCTTTCCTCACAATGCTCCAGGACGCCTTTCATCACAATGATCCATGCCGCTTTTCATCACAATGCTCCATGCCCCCTGTCATCACAATGCCGCATGACTCCGGTTATCACAATGTTACATGCCCCTTGTCATCGCAATGCTCCATGAACCCTGTCATCACAGTGCTTCATGACCCTTGCCATCACAATGCTCCATGAACCCTATAATCTCAATGATCCATGACCCCTTTCATCACAATGCTCCATGACCACTTTCATCACACTTCTCCGTGTCCCTTGTCATCACAATGGTCCATGCCCTTGTCATCAAATGCTCCATGGCCCCTGTAATCACAAATCTCCATGCCCATGTCATCACAATGCTCCATGAAAATGCCATCACAATGCTCCAAGACTCTTGTCATCACAATACTCCATGGTGCTTTTCATCACAATGCTCCATGACCACTTTCTTCACAAAGCTCCATGACCATTGTCATCACAATGCTACATAACCCCTGACATCGCAATGATCCATGACCCCTTTCATCACAATGCTCAATGATGCCTGTCATCACAATGTTCCATGGCCTTTGTCTTCACATTTCTCCATGGCTACTGTAATTACAGTGCTCCATAATTCCTTTCATCACAATGCTCCATGGCCCCTGTCATCACAAAGTCCCATGACCTCTTTTATCTCATTGCTCCATGTCCCCTTTCATCACAATGCTCCATGACCATTGTCATCACAATGCTCTATGCCTCTATCATCACAATGCTACATGACCCCTGACATCGCAATGATCCATGACTCCTTTTATCACAATGCTCCATGATGCCTGTCATCACAATGTTCCATGGCCTTTATCTTCACAATTCTCCATGGCTCCTGTAATTACAGTGTTCCATAAACCCTTTCATCACAATGCTCCATGGCCCTTGTCATCACAATGTCCCTTGACCCCTTTTATCTCAATGCTCTATGTCCCCTTTCATCACAATCCTCCATGACCACATTCATCACAATCCTCGATAACCCATTTGATCACAATGCTCCATGGCTCTTGTCATCACAATGCTCCATAGCACTTTTCATCACAATTCTCCATGACCACTTTCTTCACAATGCTCCATGACCATTGTCATCACAATTCTACATGACCCCTGACATCGAAATGATCCATGACCCCTTTCATCACAATGCTCCATGACGCCTGTCATCACAATGTTCCATGGCCTTTATCTTCACAATTCTCCATGGCTCCTGTAATTACAGTGTTCCATAAACCCTTTCATCACAATGCTCCATGGCCCTTGTCATCACAATGTCCTATGACCCCTTTTATCTCAATGTTCCGTGTCCCCTTTCTTAACAATGTTCCATGACCACTTTCCTCACAATGCTCCATAACCCATTTGATCACAATGCTCCTTGGCCCTTGTCATCACAATGCTCCAATGTGCTTTTCATCACAATGCTGCATGACCACTTGCCTCACAGTGCTCCATGACCACATTCATCAAAATGCCCCATAGCCATTGTCATCAATTTTCCCCTTGACCCCTTTCATCACAATGCTCCATGACCACTTTCATCACAATGTCCCATGCCCCTGTCATCACAATGCTCCATGATCCCTGTAATCACAATGATCCATTCCCACTGTCATCACAATGTCCCATGCCCCCTTTCATCACAATGCCCCATGACCCCTGTCATCACAATGCTCCATGGCCCTTGTCATCACAATGCTCCATGACCCCTGTCATCACAATTCTCTAGTACCGCTTTCATCACAATGCTCCATGCCCTTTGTCATCACAATACTCCATGCACTTGTCATCAAATGTTCCATGGCCCCTGTACTCACAATGCTCCATACCTTTGTCATCTCAATGCTCCAGAACTCTTCTCATCACAATTCTCCATGCCTGTGTCATAACAATGCTCCATGAAAATGTCATCACTACGCTCCAGGACACTTGTCATCACAATGATCCATGACCACTTTCATCACACCGTTCCATAACCCATTTGATCACAATGTTCCATGGCCCTTGTCATCACAATGCTCCATGACACCTTTCATCACAATGCTCAACGATCCTTGTCATCACAATGTCCCATGACCCATTTTATCTCAATGCTCCATGACCCCTTTTATCACAATGGTCTATGACCATTGTCATCACAATGCTCAATGCCCCTATCATCACAATGCTCCATGACCCCTGTCATCTCAGTGATCCCTGACCCCTTTCATCACAATGCTCCGTGATGCCTGTCATCACAATGTTCCATGGCCTTTGTCATCAGAATGCTCCATGGCCCCTGTAATCACAGTGTTCCATGACCCCTATTATCACAAGTACAGATGACCACTGTCATCACTATTCTCCATGGCCCTTGTCATCTCTATGCTCCATGACCCTGTCATCACAATGCTCCATGACCCTTGTCATCACAATGCTCTTTGATCCCTGTAATCACAATGATCCATGTACCATTTCCTCACAATGCTCCAATACCTCTTTCATCACAATGCTCCATGCCACTTGTCATCACAATGTTCCATGCCCTTGCCATCGCAATGCTCAATGGCCCGTTTCCTCACAACGCTCCAGTCACCCATTTATCTCAAGGCTGCATGCCAATGCTCATCACAATGCTACTTGCCCTTGTAATCACAATGATCCATGATCCCTTTCATCACAATGCTCCATGACACCTTTCATCACAATGCTCCATGGCCCCTGTAATCACAATGCTCCATGACCACTTTCATCACAACGCTCCATAAACCACTTAATCACAATGTTCCATGGCTCTTGTCATAACAAGGCCCAATGAAACTTTTCATCACAATGCTCCATGACCCCTTTCATCAGAATACTCCATGGTTTTGTCATCACAATGCTCCATGTCGTATGTAATCACATTGCTCCATGAACCCGTTCATTACAATGCTCCATGCCCACTCTCATCACAAATCCCCGTGACCACTGTCATCACAATGCTCCATGGCCGTTGTCATCTCAAAGCTCCATGACCCCTGTCATAACAGTGATCCATAACACCTTTCCTCACAATGCTCCATTAACCGTTTCATCACAATTCTCCATGCCACTTGTCATCACAATGCTCCATGCACTTGTCATCACAGTGCTCCATGGCCCATTTCCTAACAATGCTCCAGTACCCCTTTCATCACAGGGCTCCATGCCACTTGTCATCACAATGCCCCAGGACCCCTGTAATCACAATGCTCCATGGCCCTTGCCATCACAATGCTCCAAGAACCCTGTCATCACAATGATCCTTGATCGCTGTAATCACAATGATCCATGACACCTTTCCTCACAATGCTCCACGCAACTTGTCATCACAATGATCAAGCAGTTGTCATCACAATGCTCCATAGTCCTTGTAATCACAATTCTCCATGACCTTGTCATCAAAATGCTCCAGAATTCATTTCGTCACAATGCTCCATTCCCTTGTCATCACAATGCTCCATGACCCCTTTCATCACCTCTCCATGACCCTTGTCTAAAATGCTACATGCCTGTGAAATCACAAAGCTCCATGCCCCCTGTCATCACAACTCTCCGTGACTCTTGTCATCACAATGCTCCATGGCCCTTGTCATCACAATGCTCCATGATCCTTGTAATCAAAATGTTCCTTGACCCATTCTTCACAATGTTACAGTACCCCTTTCTTCACAATGCTCCATGCCGCTGGTCACCACAATGCTCCATGACTTCTGTCATCACAATGCTCCATGTCTCTTGTCATTGAAATGCTCCATGGCCTCTGTCATCACAATGCTGCATGATGCTTATAATCTCAATGTTCCATGGTCCTCGTCATCACAAATCTCCACACATTTGTCATCACAATGCTCCATGACCCCTGTCATCCCAATGCTCCATAGCACTTTTCATCACAATGCTACATGACCACTTTTATCACAATGTTCCATGACCACTTTAATCACAATGCTCCATGACCACTTTCATCACAATGTTCCATGACCACTTTAATCACAATGCTCCATGACCACTTTCATCACAATGCCCCATGACCCCTGTCATCACAATGCTCCATGGCCCTTGTCACCACAATGCTCCAGGACCCGTCATCAAATTCTCCATGGCCCTTGTCATCCCAATGCTCCATGGCGCTTGTCATCACAATGATCCAGAGCCTTAGTGCTTGAGTTGGGAGTAGTATCATTGCCTCAGTTAGGGACACTGTCATTGCCTGAATTGGGAGTAGTGTCAGAGCCTTAGTTAGGGACAGTGCCAGGGCGAGTTGGGAGTAGTGCCAGTGCCTTAGTTAGGGACAGCACCAGTGCTTGCGTTGGGAGTAGTGTCAGGGCCATAGTTAGGGACAGTGTTAGTGGCTGAGATGGGAATAGTGTCAGGGCCTTAGTTACGGACATTGTCAGTGCCTAAGTTGGGATTTTTGTCAGGGTCTTTATTATGGACACTGTCAGGGCCTGAGATAAGACTAGTGTCAAGGCCTTAATTTGGAAGAGTGTCAGTGTCTCAGTTTGGAGTAGTGTCAGTCCCTTAGTTAGGAACAGCGTCAGTGCCTGAGTTGGGAGTAGTGACATGGCCTAAGTTATGGACAGTGTCAGGGTCTGAGTTAGGAATAGTCTCAGGACCTTAGTTAGGGACAGTGTCAGTGACTGTGTTAGGAATAGTGTCAGGGCCTTAGTTAGGAGTAGTCTGAGACCGGTAGGTAGGAACAGTGTCAGGGCCTGAGTTGTGAGTAGTTTCAGGGCCTTAGTTAGAGAAAGTGTCACTGCCGGAGTTGGGAGTTATGTCAGGGCCTTAGTTAGGGACAGTTTCAGTGCCTGAGTTGGGAGTAGTGTCAGGACCTAGTTAGGGACAGTGTCAGTGCCTGAGTTGGAAGTAGTGTCAGGGCATTAGGGACATTGTCAGTGGCTGCGATGGGAGTAGTGTCAGGGTCTTAGTTAGGGAGAGTGTCAGTGCCTGAGTTGGGAATAGTCTCAGGGTCTTTTATGGGGACAGCATCAGGGCATGAGTTAAAAGTAGTGTCAAGGCCTTAGTTAGGGAGAGTGTCAGTGCCTGTGTTGGGAGTAGTATCAGGCCCTTCGTTAGGGACAGTGTCAGGGTCTGAGGTAGAAGTAGTGTCAGGGCCTTAGGTAGCGTATCAGTGCCTAAGTAAGTAGTAGTGTGATGGCCGTAGTTAGGGACACTCTCAGTGCCAGAGTTGGGGGTACTGGCAGGCCTTTGTTAGGGACTATGCCAGGGCCTGAGTTATGAGTAGTGTCAAGTCCTTAGTTAGGGGCAGTGTTAGTGCCTGAGTTGAGAATAATGTCAAGGCCTTAGTTAGAGACAATGTCAGTGCCTAGTTTGACAGTAGTGTCAGGGCCTTAGTTAGGGACAGTGTCAGTGCCTGAGTTGGGAGTACTGTCAGGGCGTAGTTCGGGACAGTCTCAGTGCCTATGTTAGGATTAGTGTCAGGGCCTTTGTTAGGAACAATGTCAGTGCCTCAGTTGGTAGTTGTGTCAGGACATTAGTAAGGGACAGTGTCAGTGCCTGAGTTAGGAGAAGTGTCAGGCCTGTAGTTAGGGATAGTTTCAGTGCCTGAGTTGGAGGTAGTGTCAGGGTCTTAGGGACAGTGTCAATGGCTGAGTTGGGAGTAGTGTCACGGTCTTAGTTAGGGAGAGTGACAGCGCCTGAGTTGGGAATAGTGTCAGGGTCTTTGTTAGGGACAGTGTCAGGGTATTAGTTAAGAGTAGTGTCAAGGCCTTTGTTAGGGAGAGTGTCAGTGTCTGAGTTGGTAGTAGTGTCAGACCCTTAGTTAGGGACAGCGTCAGTGTCTGAGTTAGGAACAGTGCCAGAGCCTAAGTTACGGACAGTGCAAGGGCCTGAGTTAGGACTAGTCTGAGACCGGTAGTTAGTAACAGTGTAAGAGCCTGAGTTGTGAGTCGTTTCAGGGCCTTAGTTAGCGAAAGTGTCAATGCCGGAATTGGGAGTAATGTCACGGCTTACTTAGGGAGAGTGTAAGTGCCTGAGGTGGAAGTAGTATCAGGGCCTTAGTTAAGGACAGTGTCAGTGCCTGAGTTCGGAGTACTGTCAGGGCATATTTAGGGACAGTCTCAGTGCCTATTTTGGGAGTAGTGTCACGGCCTTAGTTAGTGACATTGTCAGTGCCTGAGTAAGGAGTAGTGTCCGGCACTTTGTTAGGGACAGTGTCAGTTGCTTAGTTAGGAGTAGTGTCAGGGCCTAAGTTAGGGCCAGTGTCAGTGCCTGAGTCAGGAGTAGAGTCAGGGCCTAAGTTAGGGACAGTGTCATTGCTTGAGATAGGAGTAGTGTCAGGGCCTTAGTTAGGAGTAGCATCAGTGCCTTCGTTAGGTATTGTATCAGCGCCTCAGTTAGGAATAGTTTCAGGGCCTTACTTAGGGACAGTGTTAGTGCCTGAGTTAGGAGTTGTGTCGGCCTCAGTTAGGGACCTTTTCAGGGCCTGAGTTAGGAGTAATGTCAAGGCCTTCCTTAAGTATTGTGTCAGCGCCTGAGTTAGGAATAGTGTCAGGGCCTTACTTAGGGACATTGTCAGGGCATGATTTAGGAGTTGTGTTAGGGTGTGAGCTATGAATAGTGTCAGGGCCTTAGTTAGTGACAGTGTCAGTGCTGAGTTTGGAGTAGTATCAGGGCCTTAGTTAGAGACAGTGTCAGGGCCTGAGTTAGGTGTATGTCAGGGCCTTAGTTAGGGACAGTGTCAGAGCCTGAATTAGGAGTAGTGTCAGAGGCTTTGTTAGGGACAGTGTCAGGGCCTGAGTTAAGAGTAGTGTCACAGCTTTAGTTAGGACCAGTGTCAGGGCCTTAGTTAAGTCCAACATCAGCGCCTATGATAGGAATCAGATCAGGACCTGTGTTCCAGGTAATGTCAGGGCCTTATTTAAGAACAGTGTCAGGGCCTGAGTCCTGACTTACTCCTTACTCTCCTCACTAAGGACTTTGGACACTACTGCTAATTCAGGCCCTGATATTGTCCCTAACTAAGGCCCTGACACTTTCCTTGGCTAAGGCCCTGAACTTCTCCTAAGTCAGGCCCTGATACTGTCCCTAACAATGGCCCTGACACTACACCTAACTGAGGCGCCGACATGATACCTAACAAAGGCTTTGTTGCTAGTCCAAACTAAAGCCCTAAAATTGGTCCTAAATAAGGCCTTGACACTAATCCTAACTCAGGCCCTAAAACTGTCCCTAACTAAGGCCCTGATAGTATGCCTAACTCAGGCCCTCATACGATTCCTAACAATGGCTCTGATGCTAGTCCAAACTAAGGCCGTGAAATTGGTCCTAAATAAGGCCTTGACACTAATCCTAACTCAGGCCCTAGCACTGTCCCTAACTAGGTCTCAGACAGTACACCTAAATCAGACCCTGACACTGTCCCTAAGCAAGGCCCTGACACTATTCCTAACTCAGTCCCTTACACTGTACCTAACAAAGTCTCTGATGTTAGGCCTAACTCAGGCCCTGAAACCGTCTGTAACTAAGGCCCTGCTGCCATCACTATCAAAAGTCCTGACATTATCCTGAGCTAATATCCTGACCTATGTCTTTCCAAGGTCCTGAAACTCTCCCAACGTTAGCCCTGACACTGTCCCTAAGTGAGGCCCTGAGGCTGTCCCTCACAGAGGTCCTGATAATGTCTTTAACTAAACTCTAATGCTGATCTTACAGAGACCCTTATGTTGATCCTATGTCATGCCCTGACACTGTCCGGAGCTAAGGCCCTGACTCTAGGCATCACTCAGGCCCTGTCGCTCTCCCTACGTCAGGCTAAGACTCTGTCCCTACCTGAAGCCCTGACACTGGGCCTAAATTAGGCACTGATGCTCTAATTAGCTATGGTCTTGACACTATCCCTAGGTCATTTCCTGACACTATCCCTAGATCTTAACTTAAACTTGTCTTTAGCTATTGTCGAGCCTCTTATGCTAACTAAATCCCTGATGCTGTCTCTAACTAAGAGCCTGAAATTAGCCCCGAGGCCGTCAACCTGTCCCTAACTGAGGTTGGAGGCTCATCCTAACTGAGGCGCTGACACTGTCCCTAACTAAAGCCCTGACACTACACCTAACTCAGTCCCTGACACTGTACTTTACAAGGGCTCTGATGCTAGTCCTAACTCAGGTCCTGACACTGTCTCTAAGTAAGGCTCAGAATTTGCCCCTAATATAGGCCCTGCTGTCAGCAATAACTAAAAACTGGACACTAGCCTGAGCTAATATCCTGACATATTTCTAACCAAGGTGCTGACACTGTCCCTAAGAAAGCCCTGTCGCTGTCCCTGTGTTAAGAACTGAGGCTGTCCCTAACTCAGGCCCTGAAGCTTTCCCTAACTGAGGCCTAGAAGCTGTGACTAAGTCAGGCCCTGATCATATCTGTAACAAAGACGCTAAGGCTGATCCAACAGAGGCGCTGATTCTGTTCCTAAGTCATGCCCTGAGAGTGTCCTCAGCTAAGGGCCTGACGCTAGGCCTCACTCAGGCCCTGTCGCTCTCCCTACGTCAGGCTCTGATGCTGTCCCTACCTGAAGCCCTGACACTGGTTCTAAATAAGGATCTGATACTCTCAGTAACTAAAGTTTTGACACTATGCTTAGGTCCTTTCCTGACACTATCCCTAGACCATAACCTGACCCTGTCCCTAGCAAATGTCGTGCCTCTTATGCTAACTACAGCCCTGCTGCTGTCCTTAACTAAGGGCCTAAAATTACTCTCGAGGCTGTGACCCTGTCCGTACCTAAGGCCTCGATGTTCGTCCTAATTCAGGGCCTGACACTGTCCCTAACTAAGGCCCTGCTGCCGTCAATATCTAAAGTCCTGACACTATCCCTATCCTGAGCTAATTTCTTGACCCATCTCTTACCAAGGTCCTGAAACTGTCCCTAAGGAAGCCCTGATGCTGTCTCCAAGTGAGGCCTTGAGGCTGTCCCTAACAGAGGCCCTGATAATATCTTTCACATAGCCCCTGAGGCTGATCCTACCGGGGCTCTTATGCTGCTCCTAAGTCATGCCCTGACACTGTCTCTAGCTAAGGCCCTGACGCTAGGCCTCACTCAGGCCCTGTCCCACTCCCTAAGTCAGGCTCTGACGCTGTTCCTACCCGAAGCCCTGACACTCACTGCTCCTAAATTAGGTCCTGATGTGCTAAGTAACTAAGGTCTTGACACTATCCCTAGGTCATTTCCTGACACTCTCCCTAGACCTTAACCTAACCTTCTCTTTAGCTAATGTCGAGATTAGCTAAAGAGATTCTTTAGAACGAGATTCTTTCATCTTCTGAATATAGTTTTCTTCAAAACATAATTTTTATAGTGTTACTAACTTTAAACACAATGTACTCAACTGCTGTGGAATATTCCTTCATAGGAGCGTGCATGGTTCACTTCTGCATCTGCTTGTGGTGGTGTTCAGGTTGCTTTCAGCTGTAGATCCCCTTATGCTAGCTAAATCCCTGATTCTGTCCCTAAATGAGGCCCTGAATTTAGGTCCGAGGCCGTGAACCTGTCCCTAACTGAGGCCTGGAGGCTCGTCCTAATGCAGGCCCTGACACTGTCCCCAACTAAGGCTCTGACACTACACCTAACTCAGTCACTGACACTGTACCTAACAAAGGCTCTGATGCTAGTCCTAACTTAGGCCCTGATACTGCCTCTAACTAAGGCCCTGCTGCCGTCAATATCTGAACACCTGATATTATCCTGAGCTAATAGCCTGACCCATGTCTTACCAAGGTCCTGAAACTTTCCCAAAGTAAGCCCTGACGCTGCCCCTAAGTGAGGCCTTGAGGCTATCCCTAACGGAGGCCCTGATAATAGCTTTAACGAAGACGCTAATGCTGATCCTACAGAGGCCGTTATGCTGCTCCTAAGTCATGCCCTGATACTGTCCCTTACTCAGGCCCTAAAGATAGGCCTCACTTAGGCCCTGTTGCTGTACCTCAGTTAGGCTCTGACGCTGTCCGTACATCCAGCCCTGGCGCTGGTCCTGATTAAGGCGCTCACGCTGCTGCTAACTAAGGCCCTGATGCTCTCAATAACTAAGGTCTTCTCGTTATCCCTTGGTCATCTCCTTTCACTATCTCTGGCCTGGGACCTGACTCTGTCCCGAGATAATCTCCTGCATCTTATGCTAACTGAAACCCTAATGCTCTCCCTAACTAAGGCCCTGACTACTCCTAACTAAGGCCATGACACTGAATCTAACAAAGGCCCGGAATCTGTCCTTAATATAGGCCCTGCTGCCAGCAATAACTAAAATCCTGACACTCTCCTGAGCTAATATCCTGACTCATTTCTAACCAAGGTCCTGACACTGTCCCTAAGAAAGCCCTGTCGCTGTCTTTAAGTGAAGACCTGAGGCTGTCTGTAACTCAGACCCTGAAGCTTTCCCTAACTGAGGCCTTGACGCTGTGACTAACTTGGGCTCCGGTCATGTCTTTAACTAAGAGCCTAAAGCTGATCCAACAAAGGCACTGATGCTGCTCCTAAGTCATTCCCTGACAGTGTCCCCAGCTAAGGGCCTGACATCAGGCCTCACTCAGGCCCTGTCGCTCTTCCTAAGTCAGGCCCTGATGCTGTGCCTACCTGAAGCCCTAACGCTGCTTCTGAATAAGTCCCTGAGAGTCTCAGTAACAAAGGTCTTCACACTCTCCTTAGGTCATTTCCTGACACGATTCCAAGCCTTTACCCTAACCCTGTCCCGAGCTAATGTCCTACCTCTTAAGCTAACAAAAGACCTTATGCTGTGCCTAATTCAGGCACTGAATTTAGTCCCAAGGCCGCTAGACTGTCCCTAACTCGGCTCGATGCCCTTATCGTCACAATGTTCCATGACCACTGTCATCACAATGCTCCACGCCCTTGTCATCACAATGCTCCATAACCCCTGTCATCACAATGCTCCATGACTTTTGTCATCGCAATGCTACATGCCATTGTCATCACAATGCTCCATGCCCTTATCATCACAATGCTCCATGACCCCTTTCATCACAATGCTCCATGACCCCTTTCATCACAATGCTCCATGACCATTGTCTCAAATGCTACATGTCTGTGAAATCACAAAGCTCCATGCCCCCTGTCATCACAAGTCTCCATGACTCTTGTCATCACAATGCTCCATGACCCTTGTCATCACAATGCTCCATGATCCTTGTAATCAAAATGCTCCTTGACCCTTTCTTCACAATGTTACAGTACCCCTTTCTTCACAATGCTCCATGCCGCTGGTCACCACAATGCTCCATGACTTCTGTCATCACAATGCTCCATGTCTCTTGTCATTAAAATGCTCCATGGCCCCTGTCATCACAATGCTGCATGATGCTTATAATCTCAATGCTCCATGGTCCTCGTCATCACAAATCTCCACGCATTTTTCATCACAATGCTCCATGACCCCTGTCATCCCAATGCTCCATAGCACTTTTCATCACAATGCTCCATGACCACTTTTATCACAATGTTCCATGACCACTTTAATCACAGTGCTCCATGACCACTTTCATCACAATGCCCCATGACCCCTGTAATCAAAATGCTCCATGGCCCTTGTCGCCACAATGCTCCAGGACCCGTCATCACAATTCTCCATGGCCCTTGTCATCACAATGCTCCATGGCGCTTGTCATCACAATGATCCAGAGCCTTAGTGCTTGAGTTGGGAGTAGTGCCATTGCCTCAGTTAGGGACACTGTCATTGCCTGAATTGGGAGTAGTGTCAGAGCCTTAGTTAGGGACAGCGCCAGGGCGAGTTGGGAGTAGTGCCAGTGCCTTAGTTAGGGACAGCACCAGTGCTTGCGTTGGGAATAGTGTCAGGGCCATAGTTAGGGACAGTGTCAGTGGCTGAGATGGGAATAGTGTCAGGGCCTTAGTTACGGACATTGTCAGTGCCTAAGTTGGGATTTTTGTCAGGGTCTTTATTATGGACAGTGTCAGGGCCTGAGTTAAGAGTAGTGTCAAGGCCTTAATTTGGAAGAGTGTCAGTGTCTCAGTTTGGAGTCGTGTCAGACCCTTAGTTAGGAACAGCCTCAGTGCCTGAGTTGGGAGTAGTGACGTGGCTTAAGTTATGGACAGTGTCAGGGACTGAGTTAAGAATAGTCTCAGAACCTTAGTTAGGGACAGTGTCAGTGACTGTGTTAGGAATAGTGTCAGCGCCTAAGTTAGGAGTAGTCTGCGACCGGTAGTTAGGAACAGTGTCAGGGCCTGAGTTGTGAGTAGTTTCAGGGCCTTAGTTAGAGAAAGTGTCAGTGCCGGGTTTGGCAGTTATGTCAGGGCCTTAGTTAGGGACAGTGTCAGTGCCTGAGTTGGGAATAGTGTCAGGTCCTAGTTAGGGACAGGGTCAGTGCCTGAGTTGGGAGTAGTTTCAGGGCCTTAATTAGAGAAAGTGTCAGTGCCAGAGTTGGGAGTTATGTCAGGGCCTTAGTTAGGGACAGTGTCAGTGCCTGAGTTGGGAGTAGTGTCAGGGCCTAGTTAGGGACAGTGTCAGTGCCTGAGTAGGAAATAGTGTCAGGGCATTAGGGACAGTGTCAGTGGCTGCAATGGGAGTAGTGTCAGGGTCTTAGTTAGGGAGAGTGTCAGTGCCTGAGTTGGGAATAGTCTCAGGGTCTTTTCTGGGGACAGCATCAGGGCATGAGTTAAAAGTAGTGTCAAGGCCTTAGTTAGGGAGAGTGTCAATGCCTGTGTTGGGAGTAGTGTCAGAGACTTAGTAAGGGACACCGTCAGTGCCTGCATTGGGAGTAGTGTCAGAGCCTTAATTAGGGACACCGTGAGTGCCTGCGTTGGGAGTAGTATCAGGCCCTTCGTTAGGGACAGTGTCAGGGTCTGAGGTAGAAGTAGTCTCAGGGCCTTAGTTAGGTAGCGTGTCAATGCCTAAGTAAGTAGTAGTGTGAGGGCCTTAGTTAGGGACAGTGTCAATGCCTGTGTTGGGAGTAGTTTCAGAGACTTAGTAAGGGACACCGTCAGTGCCTGCGTTGGGAGTAGTGTCAGAGCCTTAGTTAGGGACACCGTCAGTGCCTGCGTTGGGAGTAGTGTCAGGGCCTTACTTAGGGACAGCGTCAGTGCCTGAGTTAGGAGTAGTGTGATGGCCGTAGTTAGGGACACTCTCAGTGCCAGAGTTGGGGGTAGTGGCAGGCCTTTGTTAGGGACTGTGCCAGGGCCTGAGTTAAGAGTAGTGTCAAGTCCTTAGTTAGGGACAGTGTTAGTGCCTGAGTTGAGAGTAATGTCAAGACCTTAGTTAGGGACAATGTCAGTGCGTAGTTTGGGAGTACTCTCAGGGCCTTAGTTAGGGACAGTGTCAGTGCCTGAGTTGGGAGTACTGTCAGGGCGTATTTAGGGACAGTCTCAATGCCTATTTTGGGAGTAGTGTCACGGCCTTAGTTAGTGATATTATCAGCACCTGAGTAAGGAGTAGTGTTCGGGCCTTAGTTAAGGACAGTGTCAGTTGCTTAGTTAGGAGTAGCGTCACGGCCTAAGTTAGGGCCAGTGTCAGTGCCTGAGTCAGGAGTAGAGTCAGGGCCTAAGTTAAGGACAGTGTCATTGCTTGAGATAGGAGTAGTGTCAGGGCCTTAGTTAGGGACATTGTCAGGGCATGATTTAGGAGTTGTTTTAGGGTGTGAGCTATGAATAATGTCAGGGCCTTAGTTAGTGACAGTGTCAGTGCTGAGTTTGGAGTAGTATCAGGGCCTTAGTTAGACACAGTGTCAGGGCCTGAGTTAGGTGTACGTCAGGGCCTTAGTTAGGGACAGTGTCAGAGCCTGATTTAGGAGTAGTGTCAGAGGCTTTGTTAGGGACAGTGTCAGGGCCTGAGTTAAGAGTAGTGTCACAGCTTTAGTTAGGACCAGTGTCAGGGCCTTAGTTAAGTCCAACATCAGCGCCTATGATAGGAATCAGATCAGGACCTGTGTTCCAGGTAATGTCAGGGCCTTATTTAAGAACAGTGTCAGGGCCTGAGTCCTGACTTACTCCTTACTCTCCTCACTAAGGACTTTGGACACTACTGCTAATTCAGGCCCTGATAATGTCCCTAACTAAGGCCCTGACACTTTCCTTGGCTAAGGCCCTGAACTTCTCCTAAGTCAGGCCCTGATACTGTCCCTAACAATGGCCCTGACACTACACCTAACTGACGCCCCGACATGATACCTAACAAAGGCTTTGTTGCTAGTCCAAACTAAAGCCCTAAAATTGGTCCTAAATAAGGCCTTGACACTAATCCTAACTCAGGCCCTAAAACTGTCCCTAACTAAGGCCCTGATAATATGCCTAACTCAGGCCCTCATACGATTCCTAACAATGGCTCTGATGCTAGTCCAAACTAAGGCCGTGAAATTGGTCCTAAATAAGGCCTTGACACTAATCCTAATTCAGGCCCTAGCACTGTCCCTAACTAGGTCTCAGACAGTACACCTAAATCAGACCCTGACACTGTCCCTAAGCAAGGCCCTGACACTACTCCTAACTCAGTCCCTTACACTGTACCTAACAAAGTCTCTGATGCTAGGCCTAACTCAGGCCCTGAAACCGTCTGTAACTAAGGCCCTGCTGCCATCACTATCAAAAGTCCTGACATTATCCTGAGCTAATATCCTGACCTATGTCTTTCCAAGGTCCTGAAACTCTCCCAACGTTAGCCCTGACACTGTCCCTAAGTGAAGACCTGAGGCTGTCCCTAACTCAGGCCCTGAAGCTTTCCTGAACTGAAGCCTTGAAGCTGTGACTAATTCAGGCCCTGATCATGTACCTAACGAAGACCTTAATGCTGATCCAGCAAAGACGCTGATGCTGCTCCAAAGTCATGCCCTGACAGTGTGCCCAGCTAAGGGCCTGACGCTAAGCCTCACTCAGGCCCTGTCGCTCTCCCTAAGTCAGGCCCTGACACTGTCACTAACTAAGGCCCTGACTCTACTCCTAATTCAGTCCCGTACATTGTATCTAACAAAGGCTCTGATGCTAGTCGTAACTCAGGGCCTAACACAATCTTTAACTAAGGGCTGCTGCCATCAACATCTAAAGTCCTGACATTATCCGGAGCTAATAACCTGACCCATGTCTTACCAAGGTCCTGAAACTGTCCCAAAGTAAGCCCTGACGCTGTCCCTAAGTGAGGCCCTGAAGCTTTCCCTAACTAACTCAGGCCTTGATGCTGTGACTAACTCAGACCCTGATCATGTCTTTAACTAAGACCCTAAGGCTGATGCAACAGAGGCCCTGATGCTGCTCCTAAGTCATGCCCCGATAGTGTCCCCCACTAAGTGTCTGATGCTAGGCCTCACTCAGACCCTATCGCTCTCCCTAAGTCAGGCTCTGATGCTGTCCCTACCTGAAGCCCTAACACTGGTTCTGAATAAGGCCCTGAGAGTCTCCGTAACAAAGGTCTTCACACTATCCTTAGGTCATTTCCTGACACTATCCCTAGATGTTAAACTGACACGGTCACTAGCTAATGTCCTGCCTCTTATGCTAACTGAAGTCCTTAGGCTGTGCCTACCTCAGGCACTGAATTTAGTCCCAAGACCATGAAACTGTCCCGAACTAAGGCCTAGATGCTCGCCCTACATCCGGCCCTGACACTGTCCCTAACTAAGGCCCTAACACTATTGCTAACTGAGGATCTGACACTGGACCTATCAGAGGCCCTCTACTCCTAACTAACGCCTTGAAACTTTCCCTAACGTAGGCGCTGCTACCATCAATATCTAAAGTCCTGACATTATCCTGAGCTAATATCCTGACCCATGTCTTACCAAGGTCCTGAAACTCTCCCAACGTTAGCCCTGACACTGTCGCTAATTGAGGCCCTGTGGCTGTCCCTCACAGAGGTCCTGATAATGTCTTTAACTAAACTCTAATGCTGATCTTACAGAGACCCTTATGTTGATCCTATGTCATGCCCTGACGCTGTCCGTAGCTAAGGCCCTGACTCTAGGCATCACTCAGGCCCTGTCGCTCTCCCTACGTCAGGCTAAGACTCTGTCCCTACCTGAAGCCCGGACACTGGGCCTAAATTAGGCACTGATGCTCTAATTAGCTATGGTCTTGACACTATCCCTAGGTCATTTCCTGACACTATCCCTAGATCTTAACCTAAACTTGTCTTTAGCTATTGTCGAGCCTCTTATGCTAAGTAAATCCCTGATGCTGTCTCTAACTAAGAGCCTGAAATTAGTCCCGAGGCCGTCAACCTGTCCCTAACTGAGGTTGGAGGCTCATCCTAACTGAGGCGCTGACACTGTCCCTAACTAAAGCCCTGACACTACACCTAACTCAGTCCCTGACACTGTACTTTACAAGGGCTCTGATGCTAGTCCTAACTCAGGCCCTGACACTGTCTCTAAGTAAGGCTCAGAATTTGCCCCTAATATAGGCCCTGCTGTCAGCAATAACTAAAAACTGGACACTAGCCTGAGCTAATATCCTGACATATTTCTAACCAAGGTGCTGACACTGTCCCTAAGAAAGCCCTGTCGCTGTCCCTATGTTAAGAACTGAGGCTGTCCCTAACTCAGGTCCTGAAGCTTTCCCTAACTGAGGCCTTGAAGCTGTGACTAAGTCAGGCCCTGATCATATCTGTAACAAAGACGCTAAGGCTGATCCAACAGAGGCGCTGATTCTGTTCCTAAGTCATACCCTGACAGTATCCTCAGCTAAGGGCCAGACGCTAGGCCTCACTCAGGCCCTGTCGCTCTCCCTAAGTCAGGCTCTGATGCTGTCCCTACCTGAAGCCCTGACACTGGTTCTAAATAAGGATCTGATACTCTCAGTAACTAAGGTTTTGACACTATGCTTAGGTCCTTTCCTGACACTATCCCTAGACCATAACCTGACCCTGTCCCTAGCAAATGTCGTGCCTCTTATGCTAACTACAGCCCTGCTGCTGTCCTTAACTAAGGGCCTAAAATTACTCTCGAGGCTGTGACCCTGTCCGTACCTAAGGCCTCGATGTTCGTCCTAATTCAGGGCCTGACACTGTCCCTAACTAAGGCCCTGCTGCCGTCAGTATCTAAAGTCCTGACACTATCCTGAGCTAATTTCTTGACCCATCTCTTACCAAGGTCCTGAAACTGTCCCTAAGGAAGCCCTGATGCTGTCTCTAAGTGAGGCCTTGACGCTGTCCCTAACAGAGGCCCTGATAATATCTTTCACATAGCCCCTGAGGCTGATCCTACCGTGGCTCTTAGGCTGCTCCTAAGTCATGCCCTGACACTGTCTCTAGCTAAGGCCCTGACGCTAGGCCTCACTCAGGCCCTGTCCCACTCCCTAAGTCAGGCTCTGACGCTGTTCCTACCCGAAGCCCTGACACTCACTGCTCCTAAATTAGGTCCTGATGTGCTAAGTAACTAAGGTCTTGACACTATCCCTAGGTCATTTCCTGACACTCTCCCTAGACCTTAACCTAACCTTCTCTTTAGCTAATGTCGAGATTAGCTAAAGAGATTCTTTAGAACGAGATTCTTTCATCTTCTGAATATAGTTTTCTTCAAAACATAATTTTTATAGTGTTACTAACTTTAAACAAAATGTACTCAACTGCTGTGGAATATTCCTTCATAGGAGCGTGCATGGTTCACTTCTGCATCTGCTTGTGGTGGTGTTCAGGTTGCTTTCAGCTGTAGATCCCCTTATGCTAGCTAAATCCCTGATTCTGTCCCTAAATGAGGCCCTGAATTTAGGTCCGAGGCCGTGAACCTGTCCCTAACTGAGGCCTGGAGGCTCGTCCTAATGCAGGCCCTGACACTGTCCCTAACTAAGGCTCTGACACTATACCTAACTCAGTCACTGACACTGTACCTAACAAAGGCTCTGATGCTAGTCCTAACTTAGGCCCTGACACTGCCTCTAACTAAGGCCCTGCTGCCGTCAATATCTGAACACCTGATATTATCCTGAGCTAATAGCCTGACCCATGTCTTACCAAGGGCCTGAAACTTTCCCAAAGTAAGTCCTGACACTGTCCCTAAGTGAGGCCTTGAGGCTATCCCTAACGGAGGCCCTGATAATAGCTTTAATGAAGACCCTAATGCTGATCCTACAGAGGCCTTTATGCTGCTCCTAAGTCATGCCCTGATACTGTCCCTTACTCAGGCCCTAAAGATAGGCCTCACTTAGGCCCTGTTGCTGTACCTCAGTTAGGCTCTGACGCTGTCCATACATCAAGTCCTGGCGCTGGTCCTGATTAAGGCGCTCACGCTGCTGCTAACTAAGGCCCTGATGCTCTCAATAACTAAGGTCTTCTCGTTATGCCTTGGTCATTTCCTTTCACTATCTCTGGCCTGGGACCTGACTCTGTCCCGAGATAATCTCCTGCATCTTATGCTAACTGAAACCCTAATGCTCTCCCTAACTAAGGCCCTGACTACTCCTAACAAAGGCCATGACACTGAATCTAACAAAGGCCCGGAATCTGTCCTTAATATAGGCCCTGCTGCCAGCAATAACTAAAATCCTGACACTCTCCTGAGCTAATATCCTGACTCATTTCTAACCAAGGTCCTGACACTGTCCCTAAGAAAGCCCTGTCGCTGTCTTTAAGTGAAGACCTGAGGCTGTCTGTAACTCAGACCCTGAAGCTTTCCCTAACTGAGGCCTTGACGCTGTGACTAACTTGGGCTCCGGTCATGTCTTTAACTAAGAGCCTAAAGCTGATCCAACAAAGGCACTGGTTCTGCTCCTAAGTCGTTTCCTGACAGTGTCCCCAGCTAAGGGCCTGATATTAGGCCTCACTCAGGCCCTGTCGCTCTCCCTAAGTCAGGCCCTGATGCTGTGCCTACCTGAAGCCCTAACACTGCTTCTGAATAAGTCCCTGAGAGTCTCAGTAACAAAGGTCTTCACACTCTCCTTAGGTCATTTCCTGACACGATTCCAAGCCTTTACCCTAACCCTGTCCCGAGCTAATGTCCTACCTCTTAAGCTAACAAAAGACCTTATGCTGTGCCTAATTCAGGCACTGAATTTAGTCCCAAGGCCGCTAGACTGTCCCTAACTCGGCTCGATGCCCTTATCGTCACAATGTTCCATGACCACTGTCATCACAATGCTCCACGCCCTTGTCATCACAATGCTCCATAACCCCTGTCATCACAATGCTCCATGACCTTTGTCATCGCAATGCTACATGCCATTGTCCTCGCAATGCTCCATGCCCTTATCATCACAATGCTCCATGACCCCTTTCATCACAATGCTCCATGACCCTTGTCTAAAATGCTACATGTCTGTGAAATCACAAAGCTCCATGCCCCCTGTCATCACAAGTCTCCATGACTCTTGTCATCACAATGCTCCATGACCCTTGTCATCACAATGCTCCATGATCCTTGTAATCAAAATGCTCCTTGACCCTTTCTTCACAATGTTACAGTACCCCTTTCTTCACAATGCTCCATGCCGCTGGTCACCACAATGCTCCATGACTTCTGTCATCACAATGCTCCATGTCCCTTGTCATTAAAATGCTCCATGGCCCCTGTCATCACAATGCTGCAGGATCCTTATAATCTCAGTGCTCCATGGTCCTCGTCATCACAAATCTCCACGCATTTGTCATCACAATGCTCCATGACCCCTGTCATCCCAATGCTCCATAGCACTTTTCATCACAATGCTACATAACCACTTTTATCACAATGTTCCATGACCACTTTAATCACAGTGCTCCATGACCACTTTCATCACAATGCCCCATGACCCCTGAAATCAAAATGCTCCATGGCCCTTGTCGCCACAATGCTCCAGGACCCGTCATCACAATTCTCCATGGCCCTTGTCATCACAATGCTCCATGGCGCTTGTCATCACAATGATCCAGAGCCTTAGTGCTTGAGTTGGGAGTAGTGTCATTGCCTCAGTTAGGGACACTGTCATTGCCTGAATTGGGAGTAGTGTCAGAGCCTTAGTTAGGGACAGCACCAGGGCGAGCTGGGAGTAGTGCCAGTGCCTTAGTTAGGGACAGCACCAGTGCTTGCGTTGGGAGAAGTGTCAGGGCCATAGTTAGGGACAGTGTCAGTGGCTGAGATGGGAATAGTGTCAGGGCCTTAGTTACGGACATTGTCAGTGCCTAAGTTGGGATTTTTGTCAGGGTCTTTATTATGGACAGTGTCAGGGCCTGAGTTAAGAGTAGTGTCAAGGCCTTAATTTGGAAGAGTGTCAGTGTCTCAGTTTGGAGTAGTCTCAGAACCTTAGTTAGGAACAGCGTCAGTGCCTGAGTTGGGAGTAGTGACATGGCCTAAGTTATGGACAGTGTCAGGATCTGAGGTAGAAATAGTCTCAGGACCTTAGTTAGGGACAGTGTCAGTGACTGTGTTAGGAATAGTGTCAGGGCCTAAGTTAGGAGTAGTCTGAGACCGGTAGTTAGGAACAGTGTCAGGGCCTGAGTTGTGAGTAGTTTCAGGGCCTTAGTTAGAGAAAGTGTCAGTGCCGGAGTTGGGAGTTATGTCAGGGCCTTAGATAGGGACAGTGTCAGTGCCTGAGTTGGCAGTAGTGTCGGGTCCTAGTTAGGGACAGGGTCAGTGCCTGAGTTGGGAGTAGTTTCAGGTCCTTAGTTAGAGAAAGTGTCAGTGCCGGAGTTGGGAGTTATGTCAGGGCCTTAGTTAGGGACAGTGTCAGGGCCTGAGTTGGGAGTAGTGTCAGGGCCTAGTTAGGGACAGTGTCAGTGCCTGAGTTGGAAGTAGTGTCAGGGCATTAGGGACAGTGTCAGTGGCTGCGACGGGAGTAGTGTCAGGGTCTTAGTTAGGGAGAGTGTCAGTGCCTGAGTTGGGAATAGTCTCAGGGTCTTTTTTGGGGACAGCATCAGGGCATGAGTTAAAAGTAGTGTCAAGGCCTTAGTTAGGGAGAGTGTCAGTGCCTGTGTTGGGAGTAGTATCAGGCCCTTCGTTAGGGACAGTGTCAGGGTCTGAGGTAGAAATAGTCTCAGGGCCTTAGTTAGGTAGCGTGTCAATGCCTAAGTAAGTAGTAGTGTGAGGGCCTTAGTTAGGGACAGTGTCAATGCCTGTGTTGGGAGTAGTGTCAGAGACTTAGTAAGGGACAGCGTCAGTGCCTGCGTTGGGAGTAGTGTCAGGGCCTTACTTAGGGACAGCGTCAGTGCCTGAGTTAGGAGTAGTGTGATGGCCGTAGTTAGGGACACTCTCAGTGCCAGAGTTGGGGGTAGTGGCAGGCCTTTGTTAGGGACTGTGCCAGGGCCTGAGTTAAGAGTAGTGTCAAGTCCTTAGTTAGGGAAAGTGTTAGTGCCTGAGTTGAGAGTAATGTCAAGGCCTTAGTTAGGGACAATGTCAGTGCCTAGTTTGGGAGTAGTGTCAGGGCCTTAGTTAGGGACAGTGTCAGTGCCTGAGTTGGGAGTACTGTCAGGGAGTATTTAGGGACAGTCTCAATGCCTATTTTGGGAGTAGTGTCACGGCCTTAGTTAGTGATATTATCAGTGCCTGAGTAAGGAGTAGTGTCCGGACCTTAGTTAGGGACAGTGTCAGTTGCTTAGTTAGGAGTAGCGTCACGGCCTAAGTTAGGGCCAGTGTCAGTGCCTGAGTCAGGAGTAGAGTCAGGGCCTAAGTTAGGGACAGTGTCATTGCTTGAGATAGGAGTAGTGTCAGGGCCTTAGTTAGGGACCTTGTCAGGGCATGATTTAGGAGATGTGTTAGGGCGTGAGCTATGAATAGTGTCAGGGCCTTAGTTAGTGACAGTGTCAGTGCTGAGTTTGGAGTAGTATCAGGGCCTTAGTTAGAGACAGTGTCAGGGCCTGAGTTAGGTGTATGTCAGGGCCTTAGTTAGGGACAGTGTCAGAGCCTGATTTAGGAGTAGTGTCAGAGGCTTTGTTAGGGACAGTGTCAGGGCCTGAGTTAAGAGTAGTGTCACAGCTTTAGTTAGGACCAGTGTCAGGGCCTTAGTTAACTCCAACATCAGCGCCTGTGATAGGAATCAGATCAGGACCTGTGTTCCAGGTAATGTCAGGGCCTTACTTAAGAACAGTGTCAGGGCCTGAGTCCTGACTTACTCCTTACTCTCCTCACTAAGGACTTTGGACACTACTGCTAATTCAGGCCCTGATATTGTCCCTAACTAAGGTCCTGACACTTTCCTTGGCTAAGGCCCTGAACTTCTCCTAAGTCAGGCCCTCATACTGTCCCTAACAATGGCCCTGACACTACACCTAACTGACGCCCCGACATGATACCTAACAAAGGCTTTGTTGCTAGTCCAAACTAAAGCCCTAAAATTGGTCCTAAATAAGGCCTTGACACTAATCCTAACTCAGGCCCTAAAACTGTCCCTAACTAAGGCCCTGAGAGTATGCCTAACTCAGGCCCTCATACGATTCCTAACCATGGCTCTGATGCTAGTCCAAACGAAGGCCGTGAAATTGGTCCTAAATAAGGCCTTGACACTAATCCTAACTCAGGCCCTAGCACTGTCCCTAACTAGGTCTCAGACAGTACACCTAAATCAGACCCTGACACTGTCCCTAAGCAAGGCCCTGACACTACTCCTAACTCAGTCCCTTACACTGTACCTAACAAAGTCTCTGATGCTAGGCCTAACTCAGGCCCTGAAACCGTCTGTAACTAAGGCCCTGCTGCCATCACTATCAAAAGTCCTGACATTATCCTGAGCTAATATTCTGACCTATGTCTTTCCAAGGTCCTGAAACTCTCCCAACGTTAGCCCTGACACTGTCCCTAAGTGAAGACCTGAGGCTGTCCCTAACTCAGGCCCTGAAGCTTTCCTGAACTGAAGCCTTGAAGCTGTGACTAATTCAGGCCCTGATCATGTACCTAACGAAGACCTTAATGCTGATCCAGCAAAGACGCTGATGCTGCTCCAAAGTCATGCCCTGACAGTGTGCCCAGCTAAGGGCCTGACGCTAAGCCTCACTCAGGCCCTGTCGCTCTCCCTAAGTCAGGCCCTGACACTGTCACTAACTAAGGCCCTGACTCTACTCCTAATTCAGTCCCGTACATTGTATCTAACAAAGGCTCTGATGCTAGTCGTAACTCAGGGCCTAACACAATCTTTAACTAAGGGCTGCTGCCATCAACATCTAAAGTCCTGACATTATCCGGAGCTAATAACCTGACCCATGTCTTACCAAGGTCCTGAAACTGTCCCAAAGTAAGCCCTGACGCTGTCCCTAAGTGAGGCCCTGAAGCTTTCCCTAACTAACTCAGGCCTTGATGCTGTGACTAACTCAGACCCTGATCATGTCTTTAACTAAGACCCTAAGGCTGATGCAACAGAGGCCCTGATGCTGCTCCTAAGTCATGCCCCGATAGTGTCCCCCACTAAGTGTCTGATGCTAGGCCTCACTCAGACCCTATCGCTCTCCCTAAGTCAGGCTCTGATGCTGTCCCTACCTGAAGCCCTAACACTGGTTCTGAATAAGGCCCTGAGAGTCTCCGTAACAAAGGTCTTCACACTATCCTTAGGTCATTTCCTGACACTATCCCTAGATGTTAAACTGACACGGTCACTAGCTAATGTCCTGCCTCTTATGCTAACTGAAGTCCTTAGGCTGTGCCTACCTCAGGCACTGAATTTAGTCCCAAGACCATGAAACTGTCCCGAACTAAGGCCTAGATGCTCGCCCTACATCCGGCCCTGACACTGTCCCTAACTAAGGCCCTAACACTATTGCTAACTGAGGATCTGACACTGGACCTATCAGAGGCCCTCTACTCCTAACTAACGCCTTGAAACTTTCCCTAACGTAGGCGCTGCTACCATCAATATCTAAAGTCCTGACATTATCCTGAGCTAATATCCTGACCCATGTCTTACCGAGGTCCTGAAACTCTCCCAACGTTAGCCCTGACACTGTCGCTAATTGAGGCCCTGTGGCTGTCCCTCACAGAGGTCCTGATAATGTCTTTAACTAAACTCTAATGCTGATCTTACAGAGACCCTTATGTTGATCCTATGTCATGCCCTGACGCTGTCCGTAGCTAAGGCCCTGACTCTAGGCATCACTCAGGCCCTGTCGCTCTCCCTACGTCAGGCTAAGACTCTGTCCCTACCTGAAGCCCGGACACTGGGCCTAAATTAGGCACTGATGCTCTAATTAGCTATGGTCTTGACACTATCCCTAGGTCATTTCCTGACACTATCCCTAGATCTTAACCTAAACTTGTCTTTAGCTATTGTCGAGCCTCTTATGCTAAGTAAATCCCTGATGCTGTCTCTAACTAAGAGCCTGAAATTAGTCCCGAGGCCGTCAACCTGTCCCTAACTGAGGTTGGAGGCTCATCCTAACTGAGGCGCTGACACTGTCCCTAACTAAAGCCCTGACACTACACCTAACTCAGTCCCTGACACTGTACTTTACAAGGGCTCTGATGCTAGTCCTAACTCAGGCCCTGACACTGTCTCTAAGTAAGGCTCAGAATTTGCCCCTAATATAGGCCCTGCTGTCAGCAATAACTAAAAACTGGACACTAGCCTGAGCTAATATCCTGACATATTTCTAACCAAGGTGCTGACACTGTCCCTAAGAAAGCCCTGTCGCTGTCCCTATGTTAAGAACTGAGGCTGTCCCTAACTCAGGTCCTGAAGCTTTCCCTAACTGAGGCCTTGAAGCTGTGACTAAGTCAGGCCCTGATCATATCTGTAACAAAGACGCTAAGGCTGATCCAACAGAGGCGCTGATTCTGTTCCTAAGTCATACCCTGACAGTATCCTCAGCTAAGGGCCAGACGCTAGGCCTCACTCAGGCCCTGTCGCTCTCCCTAAGTCAGGCTCTGATGCTGTCCCTACCTGAAGCCCTGACACTGGTTCTAAATAAGGATCTGATACTCTCAGTAACTAAGGTTTTGACACTATGCTTAGGTCCTTTCCTGACACTATCCCTAGACCATAACCTGACCCTGTCCCTAGCAAATGTCGTGCCTCTTATGCTAACTACAGCCCTGCTGCTGTCCTTAACTAAGGGCCTAAAATTACTCTCGAGGCTGTGACCCTGTCCGTACCTAAGGCCTCGATGTTCGTCCTAATTCAGGGCCTGACACTGTCCCTAACTAAGGCCCTGCTGCCGTCAGTATCTAAAGTCCTGACACTATCCTGAGCTAATTTCTTGACCCATCTCTTACCAAGGTCCTGAAACTGTCCCTAAGGAAGGCCTGATGCTGTCTCTAAGTGAGGCCTTGACGCTGTCCCTAACAGAGGCCCTGATAATATCTTTCACATAGCCCCTGAGGCTGATCCTACCATGGCTCTTAGGCTGCTCCTAAGTCATGCCCTGACACTGTCTCTAGCTAAGGCCCTGACGCTAGGCCTCACTCAGGCCCTGTCCCACTCCCTAAGTCAGGCTCTGACGCTGTTCCTACCCGAAGCCCTGACACTCACTGCTCCTAAATTAGGTCCTGATGTGCTAAGTAACTAAGGTCTTGACACTATCCCTAGGTCATTTCCTGACACTCTCCCTAGATCTTAACCTAACTTTCTCTTTAGCTAATGTCGAGATTAGCTAAAGAGATTCTTTAGAACGAGATTCTTTCATCTTCTGAATATAGTTTTCTTCAAAACATAATTTTTATAGTGTTACTAACTTTAAACAAAATGTACTCAACTGCTGTGGAATATTCCTTCATAGGAGCGTGCATGGTTCACTTCTGCATCTGCTTGTGGTGGTGTTCAGGTTGCTTTCAGCTGTAGATCCCCTTATGCTAGCTAAATCCCTGATTCTGTCCCTAAATGAGGCCCTGAATTTAGGTCCGAGGCCGTGAACCTGTCCCTAACTGAGGCCTGGAGGCTCGTCCTAATGCAGGCCCTGACACTGTCCCTAACTAAGGCTCTGACACTATACCTAACTCAGTCACTGACACTGTACCTAACAAAGGCTCTGATGCTAGTCCTAACTTAGGCCCTGACACTGCCTCTAACTAAGGCCCTGCTGCCGTCAATATCTGAACACCTGATATTATCCTGAGCTAATAGCCTGACCCATGTCTTACCAAGGGCCTGAAACTTTCCCAAAGTAAGTCCTGACACTGTCCCTAAGTGAGGCCTTGAGGCTATCCCTAACGGAGGCCCTGATAATAGCTTTAATGAAGACCTTAATGCTGATCCTACAGAGGCCTTTATGCTGCTCCTAAGTCATGCCCTGATACTGTCCCTTACTCAGGCCCTAAAGATAGGCCTCACTTAGGCCCTGTTGCTGTACCTCAGTTAGGCTCTGACGCTGTCCATACATCAAGTCCTGGCGCTGGTCCTGATTAAGGCGCTCACGCTGCTGCTAACTAAGGCCCTGATGCTCTCAATAACTAAGGTCTTCTCGTTATGCCTTGGTCATTTCCTTTCACTATCTCTGGCCTGGGACCTGACTCTGTCCCGAGATAATCTCCTGCATCTTATGCTAACTGAAACCCTAATGCTCTCCCTAACTAAGGCCCTGACTACTCCTAACAAAGGCCATGACACTGAATCTAACAAAGGCCCGGAATCTGTCCTTAATATAGGCCCTGCTGCCAGCAATAACTAAAATCCTGACACTCTCCTGAGCTAATATCCTGACTCATTTCTAACCAAGGTCCTGACACTGTCCCTAAGAAAGCCCTGTCGCTGTCTTTAAGTGAAGACCTGAGGCTGTCTGTAACTCAGACCCTGAAGCTTTCCCTAACTGAGGCCTTGACGCTGTGACTAACTTGGGCTCCGGTCATGTCTTTAACTAAGAGCCTAAAGCTGATCCAACAAAGGCACTGGTTCTGCTCCTAAGTCGTTTCCTGACAGTGTCCCCAGCTAAGGGCCTGATATTAGGCCTCACTCAGGCCCTGTCGCTCTCCCTAAGTCAGGCCCTGATGCTGTGCCTACCTGAAGCCCTAACACTGCTTCTGAATAAGTCCCTGAGAGTCTCAGTAACAAAGGTCTTCACACTCTCCTTAGGTCATTTCCTGACACGATTCCAAGCCTTTACCCTAACCCTGTCCCGAGCTAATGTCCTACCTCTTAAGCTAACAAAAGACCTTATGCTGTGCCTAATTCAGGCACTGAATTTAGTCCCAAGGCCGCTAGACTGTCCCTAACTCGGCTCGATGCCCTTATCGTCACAATGTTCCATGACCACTGTCATCACAATGCTCCACGCCCTTGTCATCACAATGCTCCATAACCCCTGTCATCACAATGCTCCATGACCTTTGTCATCGCAATGCTACATGCCATTGTCCTCGCAATGCTCCATGCCCTTATCATCACAATGCTCCATGACCCCTTTCATCACAATGCTCCATGACCCTTGTCTAAAATGCTACATGTCTGTGAAATCACAAAGCTCCATGCCCCCTGTCATCACAAGTCTCCATGACTCTTGTCATCACAATGCTCCATGACCCTTGTCATCACAATGCTCCATGATCCTTGTAATCAAAATGCTCCTTGACCCTTTCTTCACAATGTTACAGTACCCCTTTCTTCACAATGCTCCGTGCCGCTGGTCACCACAATGCTCCATGACTTCTGTCATCACAATGCTCCATGTCCCTTGTCATTAAAATGCTCCATGGCCCCTGTCATCACAATGCTGCAGGATCCTTATAATCTCAATGCTCCATGGTCCTCGTCATCACAAATCTCCACGCATTTGTCATCACAATGCTCCATGACCCCTGTCATCCCAATGCTCCATAGCACTTTTCATCACAATGCCACCTAACCACTTTTATCACAATGTTCCATGACCACTTTAATCACAGTGCTCCATGACCACTTTCATCACAATGCCCCATGACCCCTGAAATCAAAATGCTCCATGGCCCTTGTCGCCACAATGCTCCAGGACCCGTCATCACAATTCTCCATGGCCCTTGTCATCACAATGCTCCATGGCGCTTGTCATCACAATGATCCAGAGCCTTAGTGCTTGAGTTGGGAGTAGTGTCATTGCCTCAGTTAGGGACACTGTCATTGCCTGAATTGGGAGTAGTGTCAGAGCCTTAGTTAGGGACAGCACCAGGGCGAGCTGGGAGTAGTGCCAGTGCCTTAGTTAGGGACAGCACCAGTGCTTGCGTTGGGAGAAGTGTCAGGGCCATAGTTAGGGACAGTGTCAGTGGCTGAGATGGGAATAGTGTCAGGGCCTTAGTTACGGACATTGTCAGTGCCTAAGTTGGGATTTTTGTCAGGGTCTTTATTATGGACAGTGTCAGGGCCTGAGTTAAGAGTAGTGTCAAGGCCTTAATTTGGAAGAGTGTCAGTGTCTCAGTTTGGAGTAGTCTCAGAACCTTAGTTAGGAACAGCGTCAGTGCCTGAGTTGGGAGTAGTGACATGGCCTAAGTTATGGACAGTGTCAGGATCTGAGGTAGAAATAGTCTCAGGACCTTAGTTAGGGACAGTGTCAGTGACTGTGTTAGGAATAGTGTCAGGGCCTAAGTTAGGAGTAGTCTGAGACCGGTAGTTAGGAACAGTGTCAGGGCCTGAGTTGTGAGTAGTTTCAGGGCCTTAGTTAGAGAAAGTGTCAGTGCCGGAGTTGGGAGTTATGTCAGGGCCTTAGATAGGGACAGTGTCAGTGCCTGAGTTGGCAGTAGTGTCGGGTCCTAGTTAGGGACAGGGTCAGTGCCTGAGTTGGGAGTAGTTTCAGGTCCTTAGTTAGAGAAAGTGTCAGTGCCGGAGTTGGGAGTTATGTCAGGGCCTTAGTTAGGGACAGTGTCAGGGCCTGAGTTGGGAGTAGTGTCAGGGCCTAGTTAGGGACAGTGTCAGTGCCTGAGTTGGAAGTAGTGTCAGGGCATTAGGGACAGTGTCAGTGGCTGCGACGGGAGTAGTGTCAGGGTCTTAGTTAGGGAGAGTGTCAGTGCCTGAGTTGGGAATAGTCTCAGGGTCTTTTTTGGGGACAGCATCAGGGCATGAGTTAAAAGTAGTGTCAAGGCCTTAGTTAGGGAGAGTGTCAGTGCCTGTGTTGGGAGTAGTATCAGGCCCTTCGTTAGGGACAGTGTCAGGGTCTGAGGTAGAAATAGTTTCAGGGCCTTAGTTAGGTAGCGTGTCAATGCCTAAGTAAGTAGTAGTGTGAGGGCCTTAGTTAGGGACAGTGTCAATGCCTGTGTTGGGAGTAGTGTCAGAGACTTAGTAAGGGACAGCGTCAGTGCCTGCGTTGGGAGTAGTGTCAGGGCCTTACTTAGGGACAGCGTCAGTGCCTGAGTTAGGAGTAGTGTGATGGCCGTAGTTAGGGACACTCTCAGTGCCAGAGTTGGGGGTAGTGGCAGGCCTTTGTTAGGGACTGTGCCAGGGCCTGAGTTAAGAGTAGTGTCAAGTCCTTAGTTAGGGAAAGTGTTAGTGCCTGAGTTGAGAGTAATGTCAAGGCCTTAGTTAGGGACAATGTCAGTGCCTAGTTTGGGAGTAGTGTCAGGGCCTTAGTTAGGGACAGTGTCAGTGCCTGAGTTGGGAGTACTGTCAGGGAGTATTTAGGGACAGTCTCAATGCCTATTTTGGGAGTAGTGTCACGGCCTTAGTTAGTGATATTATCAGTGCCTGAGTAAGGAGTAGTGTCCGGGCCTTAGTTAGGGACAGTGTCAGTTGCTTAGTTAGGAGTAGCGTCACGGCCTAAGTTAGGGCCAGTGTCAGTGCCTGAGTCAGGAGTAGAGTCAGGGCCTAAGTTAGGGACAGTGTCATTGCTTGAGATAGGAGTAGTGTCAGGGCCTTAGTTAGGGACCTTGTCAGGGCATGATTTAGGAGATGTGTTAGGGCGTGAGCTATGAATAGTGTCAGGGCCTTAGTTAGTGACAGTGTCAGTGCTGAGTTTGGAGTAGTATCAGGGCCTTAGTTAGAGACAGTGTCAGGGCCTGAGTTAGGTGTATGTCAGGGCCTTAGTTAGGGACAGTGTCAGAGCCTGATTTAGGAGTAGTGTCAGAGGCTTTGTTAGGGACAGTGTCAGGGCCTGAGTTAAGAGTAGTGTCACAGCTTTAGTTAGGACCAGTGTCAGGGCCTTAGTTAACTCCAACATCAACGCCTGTGATAGGAATCAGATCAGGACCTGTGTTCCAGGTAATGTCAGGGCCTTATTTAAGAACAGTGTCAGGGCCTGAGTCCTGACTTACTCCTTACTCTCCTCACTAAGGACTTTGGACACTACTGCTAATTCAGGCCCTGATATTGTCCCTAACTAAGGTCCTGACACTTTCCTTGGCTAAGGCCCTGAACTTCTCCTAAGTCAGGCCCTCATACTGTCCCTAACAATGGCCCTGACACTACACCTACCTGATGCCCCGACATGATACCTAACAAAGGCTTTGTTGCTAGTCCAAACTAAAGCCCTAAAATTGGTCCTAAATAAGGCCTTGACACTAATCCTAACTCAGGCCCTAAAACTGTCCCTAACTAAGGCCCTGATAGTATGCCTAACTCAGGCCCTCATACGATTCCTAACAATGGCTCTGATGCTAGTCCAAACGAAGGCCGTGAAATTGGTCCTAAATAAGGCCTTGACACTAATCCTAACTCAGGCCCTAGCACTGTCCCTAACTAGGTCTCAGACAGTACACCTAAATCAGACCCTGACACTGTCCCTAAGCAAGGCCCTGACACTACTCCTAACTCAGTCCCTTACACTGTACCTAACAAAGTCTCTGATGCTAGGCCTAACTCAGGCCCTGAAACCGTATGTAACTAAGACCCTGCTGCCATCACTATCAAAAGTCCTGACATTATCCTGAGCTAATATCCTGACCTATGTCTTTCCAAGGTCCTGAAACTGTCCCAAAGTAAGCCGTGATGCTGTCCCTAAGTGAAGACCTGAGGCTGTCCCTAACTCAGGCCCTGAAGCTTTCCTGAACTGAAGCCTTGAAGCTGTGACTAATTCAGGCCCTGATCATGTACCTAACGAAGACCTTAATGCTGATCCAGCAAAGACGCTGATGCTGCTCCAAAGTCATGCCCTGAAAGTGTGCCCAGCTAAGGGCCTGATGCTAAGCCTCACTCAGGCCCTGTCGCTCTCCCTAAGTCAGGCCCTGACACTGTCACTAACTAAGGCCCTGACTCTACTCCTAATTCAGTCCCGTACATTGTATCTAACAAAGGCTCTGATGCTAGTCGTAACTCAGGGCCTGACACTGTCTCTAACTAAGGGCTGCTGCCATCAACATCTAAAGTCCTGACATTATCCGGAGCTAATAACCTGACCCATGTCTTACCAAGGTCCTGAAACTGTCCCAAAGTAAGCCCTGACGCTGTCCCTAAGTGAGGCCCTGAAGCTTTCCCTACCTAACTCAGGCCTTGATGCTGTGACTAACTCAGACCCTGATCATGTCTTTAACTAAGACCCTAAGGCTGATCCAACAGAAGCCCTGATGCTGCTCCTAAGTCATGCCCCGATAGTGTCCCCCACTAAGTGTCTGATGCTAGGCCTCACTCAGACCCTAACGCTCTCCCTAAGTCAGGCTCTGATGCTCTCCCTACCTGAAGCCCTAACACTGGTTCTGAATAAGGCCCTGAGAGTCTCCGTAACAAAGGTCTTCACACTTTCCTTAGGTCATTTCCTGACACTATCCCTAGATGTTAAACTGACACGGTCACTAGCTAATGTCCTGCCTCTTATGCTAACTGAAGCCCTTAGGCTGTGCCTACCTCAGGCACTGAATTTAGTCCCAAGACCATGAAACTGTCCCGAACTAAGGCCTAGATGCTCGCCCTACATCCGGCCCTGACACTGTCCCTAACTAAGGCCCTAACACTATTGCTAACTGAGGATCTGACACTGGACCTATCAGAGGCCCTCTACTCCTAACTAACGCCTTGAAACTTTCCCTAACGTAGGCGCTGCTACCATCAATATCTAAAGTCCTGACATTATCCTGAGCTAATATCCTGACCCATGTCTTACCGAGGTCCTGAAACTCTCCCAACGTTAGCCCTGACACTGTCGCTAATTGAGGCCCTGTGGCTGTCCCTCACAGAGGTCCTGATAATGTCTTTAACTAAACTCTAATGCTGATCTTACAGAGACCCTTATGTTGATCCTATGTCATGCCCTGACGCTGTCCGTAGCTAAGGCCCTGACTCTAGGCATCACTCAGGCCCTGTCGCTCTCCCTACGTCAGGCTAAGACTCTGTCCCTACCTGAAGCCCGGACACTGGGCCTAAATTAGGCACTGATGCTCTAATTAGCTATGGTCTTGACACTATCCCTAGGTCATTTCCTGACACTATCCCTAGATCTTAACCTAAACTTGTCTTTAGCTATTGTCGAGCCTCTTATGCTAAGTAAATCCCTGATGCTGTCTCTAACTAAGAGCCTGAAATTAGTCCCGAGGCCGTCAACCTGTCCCTAACTGAGGTTGGAGGCTCATCCTAACTGAGGCGCTGACACTGTCCCTAACTAAAGCCCTGACACTACACCTAACTCAGTCCCTGACACTGTACTTTACAAGGGCTCTGATGCTAGTCCTAACTCAGGCCCTGACACTGTCTCTAAGTAAGGCTCAGAATTTGCCCCTAATATAGGCCCTGCTGTCAGCAATAACTAAAAACTGGACACTAGCCTGAGCTAATATCCTGACATATTTCTAACCAAGGTGCTGACACTGTCCCTAAGAAAGCCCTGTCGCTGTCCCTATGTTAAGAACTGAGGCTGTCCCTAACTCAGGTCCTGAAGCTTTCCCTAACTGAGGCCTTGAAGCTGTGACTAAGTCAGGCCCTGATCATATCTGTAACAAAGACGCTAAGGCTGATCCAACAGAGGCGCTGATTCTGTTCCTAAGTCATACCCTGACAGTATCCTCAGCTAAGGGCCAGACGCTAGGCCTCACTCAGGCCCTGTCGCTCTCCCTAAGTCAGGCTCTGATGCTGTCCCTACCTGAAGCCCTGACACTGGTTCTAAATAAGGATCTGATACTCTCAGTAACTAAGGTTTTGACACTATGCTTAGGTCCTTTCCTGACACTATCCCTAGACCATAACCTGACCCTGTCCCTAGCAAATGTCGTGCCTCTTATGCTAACTACAGCCCTGCTGCTGTCCTTAACTAAGGGCCTAAAATTACTCTCGAGGCTGTGACCCTGTCCGTACCTAAGGCCTCGATGTTCGTCCTAATTCAGGGCCTGACACTGTCCCTAACTAAGGCCCTGCTGCCGTCAGTATCTAAAGTCCTGACACTATCCTGAGCTAATTTCTTGACCCATCTCTTACCAAGGTCCTGAAACTGTCCCTAAGGAAGCCCTGATGCTGTCTCTAAGTGAGGCCTTGACGCTGTCCCTAACAGAGGCCCTGATAATATCTTTCACATAGCCCCTGAGGCTGATCCTACCGTGGCTCTTAGGCTGCTCCTAAGTCATGCCCTGACACTGTCTCTAGCTAAGGCCCTGACGCTAGGCCTCACTCAGGCCCTGTCCCACTCCCTAAGTCAGGCTCTGACGCTGTTCCTACCCGAAGCCCTGACACTCACTGCTCCTAAATTAGGTCCTGATGTGCTAAGTAACTAAGGTCTTGACACTATCCCTAGGTCATTTCCTGACACTCTCCCTAGACCTTAACCTAACTTTCTCTTTAGCTAATGTCGAGATTAGCTAAAGAGATTCTTTAGAACGAGATTCTTTCATCTTCTGAATATAGTTTTCTTCAAAACATAATTTTTATAGTGTTACTAACTTTAAACAAAATGTACTCAACTGCTGTGGAATATTCCTTCATAGGAGCGTGCATGGTTCACTTCTGCATCTGCTTGTGGTGGTGTTCAGGTTGCTTTCAGCTGTAGATCCCCTTATGCTAGCTAAATCCCTGATTCTGTCCCTAAATGAGGCCCTGAATTTAGGTCCGAGGCCGTGAACCTGTCCCTAACTGAGGCCTGGAGGCTCGTCCTAATGCAGGCCCTGACACTGTCCCTAACTAAGGCTCTGACACTATACCTAACTCAGTCACTGACACTGTACCTAACAAAGGCTCTGATGCTAGTCCTAACTTAGGCCCTGACACTGCCTCTAACTAAGGCCCTGCTGCCGTCAATATCTGAACACCTGATATTATCCTGAGCTAATAGCCTGACCCATGTCTTACCAAGGGCCTGAAACTTTCCCAAAGTAAGTCCTGACACTGTCCCTAAGTGAGGCCTTGAGGCTATCCCTAACGGAGGCCCTGATAATAGCTTTAATGAAGACCCTAATGCTGATCCTACAGAGGCCTTTATGCTGCTCCTAAGTCATGCCCTGATACTGTCCCTTACTCAGGCCCTAAAGATAGGCCTCACTTAGGCCCTGTTGCTGTACCTCAGTTAGGCTCTGACGCTGTCCATACATCAAGTCCTGGCGCTGGTCCTGATTAAGGCGCTCACGCTGCTGCTAACTAAGGCCCTGATGCTCTCAATAACTAAGGTCTTCTCGTTATGCCTTGGTCATTTCCTTTCACTATCTCTGGCCTGGGACCTGACTCTGTCCCGAGATAATCTCCTGCATCTTATGCTAACTGAAACCCTAATGCTCTCCCTAACTAAGGCCCTGACTACTCCTAACAAAGGCCATGACACTGAATCTAACAAAGGCCCGGAATCTGTCCTTAATATAGGCCCTGCTGCCAGCAATAACTAAAATCCTGACACTCTCCTGAGCTAATATCCTGACTCATTTCTAACCAAGGTCCTGACACTGTCCCTAAGAAAGCCCTGTCGCTGTCTTTAAGTGAAGACCTGAGGCTGTCTGTAACTCAGACCCTGAAGCTTTCCCTAACTGAGGCCTTGACGCTGTGACTAACTTGGGCTCCGGTCATGTCTTTAACTAAGAGCCTAAAGCTGATCCAACAAAGGCACTGGTTCTGCTCCTAAGTCGTTTCCTGACAGTGTCCCCAGCTAAGGGCCTGATATTAGGCCTCACTCAGGCCCTGTCGCTCTCCCTAAGTCAGGCCCTGATGCTGTGCCTACCTGAAGCCCTAACACTGCTTCTGAATAAGTCCCTGAGAGTCTCAGTAACAAAGGTCTTCACACTCTCCTTAGGTCATTTCCTGACACGATTCCAAGCCTTTACCCTAACCCTGTCCCGAGCTAATGTCCTACCTCTTAAGCTAACAAAAGACCTTATGCTGTGCCTAATTCAGGCACTGAATTTAGTCCCAAGGCCGCTAGACTGTCCCTAACTCGGCTCGATGCCCTTATCGTCACAATGTTCCATGACCACTGTCATCACAATGCTCCACGCCCTTGTCATCACAATGCTCCATAACCCCTGTCATCACAATGCTCCATGACCTTTGTCATCGCAATGCTACATGCCATTGTCCTCGCAATGCTCCATGCCCTTATCATCACAATGCTCCATGACCCCTTTCATCACAATGCTCCATGACCCTTGTCTAAAATGCTACATGTCTGTGAAATCACAAAGCTCCATGCCCCCTGTCATCACAAGTCTCCATGACTCTTGTCATCACAATGCTCCATGACCCTTGTCATCACAATGCTCCATGATCCTTGTAATCAAAATGCTCCTTGACCCTTTCTTCACAATGTTACAGTACCCCTTTCTTCACAATGCTCCATGCCGCTGGTCACCACAATGCTCCATGACTTCTGTCATCACAATGCTCCATGTCCCTTGTCATTAAAATGCTCCATGGCCCCTGTCATCACAATGCTGCAGGATCCTTATAATCTCAGTGCTCCATGGTCCTCGTCATCACAAATCTCCACGCATTTGTCATCACAATGCTCCATGACCCCTGTCATCCCAATGCTCCATAGCACTTTTCATCACAATGCCACCTAACCACTTTTATCACAATGTTCCATGACCACTTTAATCACAGTGCTCCATGACCACTTTCATCACAATGCCCCATGACCCCTGAAATCAAAATGCTCCATGGCCCTTGTCGCCACAATGCTCCAGGACCCGTCATCACAATTCTCCATGGCCCTTGTCATCACAATGCTCCATGGCGCTTGTCATCACAATGATCCAGAGCCTTAGTGCTTGAGTTGGGAGTAGTGTCATTGCCTCAGTTAGGGACACTGTCATTGCCTGAATTGGGAGTAGTGTCAGAGCCTTAGTTAGGGACAGCACCAGGGCGAGCTGGGAGTAGTGCCAGTGCCTTAGTTAGGGACAGCACCAGTGCTTGCGTTGGGAGAAGTGTCAGGGCCATAGTTAGGGACAGTGTCAGTGGCTGAGATGGGAATAGTGTCAGGGCCTTAGTTACGGACATTGTCAGTGCCTAAGTTGGGATTTTTGTCAGGGTCTTTATTATGGACAGTGTCAGGGCCTGAGTTAAGAGTAGTGTCAAGGCCTTAATTTGGAAGAGTGTCAGTGTCTCAGTTTGGAGTAGTCTCAGAACCTTAGTTAGGAACAGCGTCAGTGCCTGAGTTGGGAGTAGTGACATGGCCTAAGTTATGGACAGTGTCAGGATCTGAGGTAGAAATAGTCTCAGGACCTTAGTTAGGGACAGTGTCAGTGACTGTGTTAGGAATAGTGTCAGGGCCTAAGTTAGGAGTAGTCTGAGACCGGTAGTTAGGAACAGTGTCAGGGCCTGAGTTGTGAGTAGTTTCAGGGCCTTAGTTAGAGAAAGTGTCAGTGCCGGAGTTGGGAGTTATGTCAGGGCCTTAGATAGGGACAGTGTCAGTGCCTGAGTTGGCAGTAGTGTCGGGTCCTAGTTAGGGACAGGGTCAGTGCCTGAGTTGGGAGTAGTTTCAGGTCCTTAGTTAGAGAAAGTGTCAGTGCCGGAGTTGGGAGTTATGTCAGGGCCTTAGTTAGGGACAGTGTCAGGGCCTGAGTTGGGAGTAGTGTCAGGGCCTAGTTAGGGACAGTGTCAGTGCCTGAGTTGGAAGTAGTGTCAGGGCATTAGGGACAGTGTCAGTGGCTGCGACGGGAGTAGTGTCAGGGTCTTAGTTAGGGAGAGTGTCAGTGCCTGAGTTGGGAATAGTCTCAGGGTCTTTTTTGGGGACAGCATCAGGGCATGAGTTAAAAGTAGTGTCAAGGCCTTAGTTAGGGAGAGTGTCAGTGCCTGTGTTGGGAGTAGTATCAGGCCCTTCGTTAGGGACAGTGTCAGGGTCTGAGGTAGAAATAGTCTCAGGGCCTTAGTTAGGTAGCGTGTCAATGCCTAAGTAAGTAGTAGTGTGAGGGCCTTAGTTAGGGACAGTGTCAATGCCTGTGTTGGGAGTAGTGTCAGAGACTTAGTAAGGGACAGCGTCAGTGCCTGCGTTGGGAGTAGTGTCAGGGCCTTATTTAGGGACAGCGTCAGTGCCTGAGTTAGGAGTAGTGTGATGGCCGTAGTTAGGGACACTCTCAGTGCCAGAGTTGGGGGTAGTGGCAGGCCTTTGTTAGGGACTGTGCCAGGGCCTGAGTTAAGAGTAGTGTCAAGTCCTTAGTTAGGGAAAGTGTTAGTGCCTGAGTTGAGAGTAATGTCAAGGCCTTAGTTAGGGACAATGTCAGTGCCTAGTTTGGGAGTAGTGTCAGGGCCTTAGTTAGGGACAGTGTCAGTGCCTGAGTTGGGAGTACTGTCAGGGAGTATTTAGGGACAGTCTCAATGCCTATTTTGGGAGTAGTGTCACGGCCTTAGTTAGTGATATTATCAGTGCCTGAGTAAGGAGTAGTGTCCGGGCCTTAGTTAGGGACAGTGTCAGTTGCTTAGTTAGGAGTAGCGTCACGGCCTAAGTTAGGGCCAGTGTCAGTGCCTGAGTCAGGAGTAGAGTCAGGGCCTAAGTTAGGGACAGTGTCATTGCTTGAGATAGGAGTAGTGTCAGGGCCTTAGTTAGGGACCTTGTCAGGGCATGATTTAGGAGATGTGTTAGGGCGTGAGCTATGAATAGTGTCAGGGCCTTAGTTAGTGACAGTGTCAGTGCTGAGTTTGGAGTAGTATCAGGGCCTTAGGTAGAGACAGTGTCAGGGCCTGAGTTAGGTGTATGTCAGGGCCTTAGTTAGGGACAGTGTCAGAGCCTGATTTAGGAGTAGTGTCAGAGGCTTTGTTAGGGACAGTGTCAGGGCCTGAGTTAAGAGTAGTGTCACAGCTTTAGTTAGGACCAGTGTCAGGGCCTTAGTTAACTCCAACATCAGCGCCTGTGATAGGAATCAGATCAGGACCTGTGTTCCAGGTAATGTCAGGGCCTTATTTAAGAACAGTGTCAGGGCCTGAGTCCTGACTTACTCCTTACTCTCCTCACTAAGGACTTTGGACACTACTGCTAATTCAGGCCCTGATATTGTCCCTAACTAAGGTCCTGACACTTTCCTTGGCTAAGGCCCTGAACTTCTCCTAAGTCAGGCCCTCATACTGTCCCTAACAATGGCCCTGACACTACACCTACCTGATGCCCCGACATGATACCTAACAAAGGCTTTGTTGCTAGTCCAAACTAAAGCCCTAAAATTGGTCCTAAATAAGGCCTTGACACTAATCCTAACTCAGGCCCTAAAACTGTCCCTAACTAAGGCCCTGATAGTATGCCTAACTCAGGCCCTCATACGATTCCTAACAATGGCTCTGATGCTAGTCCAAACGAAGGCCGTGAAATTGGTCCTAAATAAGGCCTTGACACTAATCCTAACTCAGGCCCTAGCACTGTCCCTAACTAGGTCTCAGACAGTACACCTAAATCAGACCCTGACACTGTCCCTAAGCAAGGCCCTGACACTACTCCTAACTCAGTCCCTTACACTGTACCTAACAAAGTCTCTGATGCTAGGCCTAACTCAGGCCCTGAAACCGTCTGTAACTAAGACCCTGCTGCCATCACTATCAAAAGTCCTGACATTATCCTGAGCTAAAATCCTGACCTATGTCTTTCCAAGGTCCTGAAACTGTCCCAAAGTAAGCCCTGATGCTGTCCCTAAGTGAAGACCTGAGGCTGTCCCTAACTCAGGCCCTGAAGCTTTCCTGAACTGAAGCCTTGAAGCTGTGACTAATTCAGGCCCTGATCATGTACCTAACGAAGACCTTAATGCTGATCCAGCAAAGACGCTGATGCTGCTCCAAAGTCATGCCCTGAA
This sequence comes from Balaenoptera ricei, assembly GCF_028023285.1. Classification (NCBI taxonomy): domain Eukaryota; kingdom Metazoa; phylum Chordata; class Mammalia; order Artiodactyla; family Balaenopteridae; genus Balaenoptera; species Balaenoptera ricei. The sequence continues at coordinate 147,822 of NW_026777465.1, read as the reverse complement.
AGTGTGCCCAGCTAAGGGCCTGATGCTAAGCCTCACTCAGGCCCTGTTGCTCTCCCTAAGTCAGGCCCTGACACTGTCACTAACTAAGGCCCTGACTCTACTCCTAATTCAGTCCCGTACATTGTATCTAACAAAGGCTCTGATGCTAGTCGTAACTCAGGGCCTGACACTGTCTCTAACTAAGGGCTGCTGCCATCAACATCTAAAGTCCTGACATTATCCGGAGCTAATAACCTGACCCATGTCTTACCAAGGTCCTGAAACTGTCCCAAAGTAAGCCCTGACGCTGTCCCTAAGTGAGGCCCTGAAGCTTTCCCTACCTAACTCAGGCCTTGATGCTGTGACTAACTCAGACCCTGATCATGTCTTTAACTAAGACCCTAAGGCTGATCCAACAGAAGCCCTGATGCTGCTCCTAAGTCATGCCCCGATAGTGTCCCCCACTAAGTGTCTGATGCTAGGCCTCACTCAGACCCTAACGCTCTCCCTAAGTCAGGCTCTGATGCTCTCCCTACCTGAAGCCCTAACACTGGTTCTGAATAAGGCCCTGAGAGTCTCCGTAACAAAGGTCTTCACACTTTCCTTAGGTCATTTCCTGACACTATCCCTAGATGTTAAACTGACACGGTCACTAGCTAATGTCCTGCCTCTTATGCTAACTGAAGCCCTTAGGCTGTGCCTACCTCAGGCACTGAATTTAGTCCCAAGACCATGAAACTGTCCCGAACTAAGGCCTAGATGCTCGCCCTACATCCGGCCCTGACACTGTCCCTAACTAAGGCCCTAACACTATTGCTAACTGAGGATCTGACACTGGACCTATCAGAGGCCCTCTACTCCTAACTAACGCCTTGAAACTTTCCCTAACGTAGGCGCTGCTACCATCAATATCTAAAGTCCTGACATTATCCTGAGCTAATATCCTGACCCATGTCTTACCAAGGTCCTGAAACTCTCCCAACGTTAGCCCTGACACTGTCGCTAATTGAGGCCCTGTGGCTGTCCCTCACAGAGGTCCTGATAATGTCTTTAACTAAACTCTAATGCTGATCTTACAGAGACCCTTATGTTGATCCTATGTCATGCCCTGACGCTGTCCGTAGCTAAGACCCTGACTCTAGGCATCACTCAGGCCCTGTCGCTCTCCCTACGTCAGGCTAAGACTCTGTCCCTACCTGAAGCCCGGACACTGGGCCTAAATTAGGCACTGATGCTCTAATTAGCTATGGTCTTGACACTATCCCTAGGTCATTTCCTGACACTATCCCTAGATCTTAACCTAAACTTGTCTTTAGCTATTGTCGAGCCTCTTATGCTAAGTAAATCCCTGATGCTGTCTCTAACTAAGAGCCTGAAATTAGTCCCGAGGCCGTCAACCTGTCCCTAACTGAGGTTGGAGGCTCATCCTAACTGAGGCGCTGACACTGTCCCTAACTAAAGCCCTGACACTACACCTAACTCAGTCCCTGACACTGTACTTTACAAGGGCTCTGATGCTAGTCCTAACTCAGGCCCTGACACTGTCTCTAAGTAAGGCTCAGAATTTGCCCCTAATATAGGCCCTGCTGTCAGCAATAACTAAAAACTGGACACTAGCCTGAGCTAATATCCTGACATATTTCTAACCAAGGTGCTGACACTGTCCCTAAGAAAGCCCTGTCGCTGTCCCTATGTTAAGAACTGAGGCTGTCCCTAACTCAGGTCCTGAAGCTTTCCCTAACTGAGGCCTTGAAGCTGTGACTAAGTCAGGCCCTGATCATATCTGTAACAAAGACGCTAAGGCTGATCCAACAGAGGCGCTGATTCTGTTCCTAAGTCATACCCTGACAGTATCCTCAGCTAAGGGCCAGACGCTAGGCCTCACTCAGGCCCTGTCGCTCTCCCTAAGTCAGGCTCTGATGCTGTCCCTACCTGAAGCCCTGACACTGGTTCTAAATAAGGATCTGATACTCTCAGTAACTAAGGTTTTGACACTATGCTTAGGTCCTTTCCTGACACTATCCCTAGACCATAACCTGACCCTGTCCCTAGCAAATGTCGTGCCTCTTATGCTAACTACAGCCCTGCTGCTGTCCTTAACTAAGGGCCTAAAATTACTCTCGAGGCTGTGACCCTGTCCGTACCTAAGGCCTCGATGTTCGTCCTAATTCAGGGCCTGACACTGTCCCTAACTAAGGCCCTGCTGCCGTCAGTATCTAAAGTCCTGACACTATCCTGAGCTAATTTCTTGACCCATCTCTTACCAAGGTCCTGAAACTGTCCCTAAGGAAGCCCTGATGCTGTCTCTAAGTGAGGCCTTGACGCTGTCCCTAACAGAGGCCCTGATAATATCTTTCACATAGCCCCTGAGGCTGATCCTACCGTGGCTCTTAGGCTGCTCCTAAGTCATGCCCTGACACTGTCTCTAGCTAAGGCCCTGACGCTAGGCCTCACTCAGGCCCTGTCCCACTCCCTAAGTCAGGCTCTGACGCTGTTCCTACCCGAAGCCCTGACACTCACTGCTCCTAAATTAGGTCCTGATGTGCTAAGTAACTAAGGTCTTGACACTATCCCTAGGTCATTTCCTGACACTCTCCCTAGACCTTAACCTAACCTTCTCTTTAGCTAATGTCGAGATTAGCTAAAGAGATTCTTTAGAACGAGATTCTTTCATCTTCTGAATATAGTTTTCTTCAAAACATAATTTTTATAGTGTTACTAACTTTAAACAAAATGTACTCAACTGCTGTGGGATATTCCTTCATAGGAGCGTGCATGGTTCACTTCTGCATCTGCTTGTGGTGGTGTTCAGGTTGCTTTCAGCTGTAGATCCCCTTATGCTAGCTAAATCCCTGATTCTGTCCCTAAATGAGGCCCTGAATTTAGGTCCGAGGCCGTGAACCTGTCCCTAACTGAGGCCTGGAGGCTCGTCCTAATGCAGGCCCTGACACTGTCCCCAACTAAGGCTCTGACACTACACCTAACTCATTCACTGACACTGTACCTAACAAAGTCTCTGATGCTAGTCCTAACTTAGGCCCTGACACTGCCTCTAACTACGGCCCTGCTGCCGTCAATATCTGAACACCTGATATTATCCTGAGCTAATAGCCTGACCCATGTCTTACCAAGGGCCTGAAACTTTCCCAAAGTAAGCCCTGACGCTGTCCCTAAGTGAGGCCTTGAGGCTATCCATAATGGAGGCCCTGATAATAGCTTTAACGAAGACCCTAATGCTGATCCTACAGAGGCCTTTATGCTGCTCCTAAGTCATGCCCTGATACTGTCCCTTACTCAGGCCCTAAAGATAGGCCTCACTTAGGCCCTGTTGCTGTACCTCAGTTAGGCTCTGACGCTGTCCGTACATCAAGTCCTGGCGCTGGTCCTGATTAAGGCTCTCACGCTGCTGCTAACTAAGGCCCTGATGCTCTCAATAACTAAGGTCTTCTCGTTATCCCTTGGTCATTTCCTTTCACTATCTCTGGCCTGGGACCTGACTCTGTCCCGAGATAATCTCCTGCATCTTCTGCTAACTGAAACCCTAATGCTCTCCCTAACTAAGGCCCTGACTACTCCTAACGAAGGCCATGACACTGAAACTAACAAAGGCCCGGAATCTGTCCTTAATATAGGTCCTGCTGCCAGCAATAACTAAAATCCTGACACTCTCCTGAGCTAATATCCTGACTCATTTCTAACCAAGGTCCTGACACTGACCCTAAGAAAGCCCTGTCGCTGTCTTTAAGTGAAGACCTGAGGCTGTCTGTAACTCAGACCCTGAAGCTTTCCCTAACTGAGACCTTGACGCTGTGACTAACTTGGGCTCCGGTCATGTCTTTAACTAAGAGCCTAAAGCTGATCCAACAAAGGCACTGATGCTGCTCCTAAGTCATTCCCTGACAGTGTCCCCAGCTAAGGGCCTGACATTAGGCCTCACTCAGGCCCTGTCGCTCTCCCTAAGTCAGGCCCTGATGCTGTAGCTACCTGAAGCCCTAACGCTGCTTCTGAATAAGTCCCTGAGAGTCTCCGTAACAAAGGTCTTCACACTATCCTTAGGTCATTTCCTGACACGATTCCAAGCCTTTACCCTAAACCTGTCCCGAGCTAATGTCCTACCTCTTAAGCTAACAAAAGACCTTATGCTGTGCCTAATTCAGGCACTGAATTTAGTCCCAAGGCCGCTAGACTGTCCCTAACTCGGCTCGATGCCCTTATCGTCACAATGTTCCATGACCACTGTCATCACAATGCTCCACGCCCTTGTCATCACAATGCTCCATAACCCCTGTCATCACAATGCTCCATGACCTTTGTCATCGCAATGCTACATGCCATTGTCATCACAATGCTCCATGCCCTTATCATCACAATGCTCCATGACCCCTTTCATCACAATGCTCCATGACCATTGTCTCAAATGCTACATGTCTATGAAATCACAAAGCTCCATGCCCCCTGTCATCACAAGTCTCCATGACTCTTGTCATCACAATGCTCCATGACCCTTGTCATCACAATGCTCCATGATCCTTGTAATCAAAATGCTCCTTGACCCTTTCTTCACAATGTTACAGTACCCCTTTCTTCACAATGCTCCATGCCGCTGGTCACCACAATGCTCCATGACTTCTGTCATCACAATGCTCCATGTCTCTTGTCATTAAAATGCTCCATGGCCCCTGTCATCACAATGCTGCATGATGTTTATAATCTCAATGCTCCATGGTCCTCGTCATCACAAATCTCCACGCATTTGTCATCACAATGCTCCATGACCCCTGTCATCCCAATGCTCCATAGCACTTTTCATCACAATGCTCCATGACCACTTTTATCACAATGTTCCATGACCACTTTAATCACAGTGCTCCATGACCACTTTCATCACAATGCCCCGTGACCCCTGTAATCAAAATGCTCCATGGCCCTTGTCACCACAATGCTCCAGGACCCGTCATCACAATTCTCCATGGCCCTTGTCATCACAATGCTCCATGGCGCTTGTCATCACAATGATCCAGAGCCTTAGTGCTTGAGTTGGGAGTAGTATCATTGCCTCAGATAGGGACACTGTCATTGCCTGAATTGGGAGTAGTGCCAGTGCCTTAGTTAGAGACAGCGCCAGTGCTTGCATTGGGAGTAGTGTCAGGGCCATAGTTAGGGACAGTGTCAGTGGCTGAGATGGGAATAGTGTCAGGGCCTTAGTTACGGACATTGTCAGTGCCTAAGTTGGGATTTTTGTCAGGGTCTTTATTATGGACAGTGTCAGGTCCTGAGATAAGAGTAGTGTCAAGGTCTTAATTTGGAAGAGTGTCAGTGTCTCAGTTTGGAGTAGTGTCAGACCGTTAGTTATTAACAGCATCAGTGCCTGAGTTGGGAGTAGTGACATGGCTTAAATTATGGACAGTGTCAGGGTCTGAGTTAGGAATAGTCTCAGGACCTTAGTTAGGGACAGTGTCAGTGACTGTGTTAGGAATAGTGTCAGGGCCTAAGTTAGGAGTAGTCTGAGACCGGTAGTTAGGAACAGTGTCAGGGCCTGAGTTGTGAGTACTTTCAGGGCCTTAGTTAGAGAAAGTGTCAGTGCTGGAGTTGGGAGTTATGTCAGGGCCTTAGTTAGGGACAGTGTAAGTGCGTGAGTTGGGAGTAGTGTCAGGGCCTAGTTAGGAACAGGGTCAATGCCTGAGTTGTGAGTAGTTTCAGGGCCTTAGTTAGAGAAAGTGTCAGTGCCGGAGTTGGGAATTATGTCAGGGCCTTAGTTAGGGACAGTGTCAGTGCCTGAGTTGTGACTAGTGTCAGGGCCTAGTTATGGAGAGTGTCAGTGCCTGAGTTGGAAGTAGTGTCAGGGCATTAGGGACAGTGTCAGTGGCTGCGATGGGAGTAGTGTCAGGGTCTTAGTTAGGGAGAGTGTCAGTGCCTGAGTTGGGAATAGTCTCAGGGTCTTTTTTGGGGACAGCATCAGGGCATGAGTTAAAAGTAGTGTCAAGGCCTTAGTTAGGGAGAGTGTCAGTGCCTGTGTTGGGAGTAGTATCAGGCCCTTCGTTAGGGACAGTGTCAGGGTCTGAGGTAGAAGTAGTCTCAGGGCCTTAGTTAGGTAGCGTGTCAGTGCCTAAGTAATTAGTAGTGTGAGGGCCTTAGTTAGGGACAGTGTCAATGCCTGTGTTGGGAGTAGTGTCAAGGCCTTACTTAGGGACAGCGTCAGTGACTGAGTAAGGAGTAGTGTGATGGCCGTAGTTAGGGACACTCTCAGTGCCAGAGTTGGGGGTAGTGGCAGGTCTTTGTTAGAGACTGTGCCAGGGCGTGAGTTAAGAGTAGCGTCAAGTCCTTAGTTAGGGACAGTGTTAGTGCCTGAGTTGAGAGTAATGTCAAGGCTTTAGTTAGGGACAAAGTCAGTGCCTAGTTTGGGAGTAGTGTTAGGGCCTTAGGGACAGTGTCAGTGCCTGATTTGGGAGTACTGTCAGGGCGTATTTCGGGACAGTCTCAGTGCCTATTTTGGGAGTAGTGTCACGGCCGTAGTTAGTGACATTGTCAGTGCCTGAGTAAGGAGTAGTGTCCGAGCCTTAGTTAGGGACAGTGTCAGTTGCTTAGTTAGGAGTAGTGTCAGTGCCTGAGTCAGGAGTAGAGTCAGGGCTTAAGTTAAGGACAGTGTCATTGCTTGAGATAGGAGTAGTGTCAGGGCCTTAGTTAGGGACATTGTCAGGGCATGATTTAGGAGTTGTGTTAGGGCGTGAGCTATGAAGAGTGTCAGGGCCTTAGTTAGTGACAGTGTCAGTGCTGAGTTTGGAGTAGTATCAGGGCCTTAGATAGAGACAGTGTTAGGGCCTGAGTTAGGTGTATGTCAGGGCCTTAGTTAGGGACTGTGTCAGTGCCTGATTTAGGAGTAGTGTCAGAGGCTTTGTTAGGGACAGTGTCAGGGCCTGAGTTAAGAGTAGTGTCACAGCTTTAGTTAGGACCAGTGTCAGGGCCTTAGTTAAGTCCAACATCAGCGCCTATGATAGGAATCAGATCAGGACCTGTGTTCCAGGTAATGTCAGGGCCTTATTTAAGAACAGTGTCAGGGCCTGAGTCCTGACTTACTCCTTACTCTCCTCACTAAGGACTTTGGACACTACTGCTAATTCAGGCCCTGATATTGTCCCTAACTAAGGTCCTGACACTTTCCTTGGCTAAGGCCCTGAACTTCTCCTAAGTCAGGCCCTCATACTGTCCCTAACAATGGCCCTGACACTACACCTACCTGACGCCCCGACATGATACCTAACAAAGGCTTTGTTGCTAGTCCAAACTAAAGCCCTAAAATTGGTCCTAAATAAGGCCTTGACACTAATCCTAACTCAGGCCCTAAAACTGTCCCTAACTAAGGCCCTGATAGTATGCCTAACTCAGGCCCTCATACGATTCCTAACAATGGCTCTGATGCTAGTCCAAACTAAGGCCCTGAAATTGGTCCTAAATAAGGCCTTGACACTAATCCTAACTCAGGCCCTAGCACTGTCCCTAACTAGGTCTCAGACAGTACACCTAAATCAGACCCTGACACTGTCCCTAAGCAAGGCCCTGACACTACTCTTAACTCAGTCCCTTACACTGTACCTAACAAAGTCTCTGATGCTAGGCCTAACTCAGGCCCTGAAACCGTCTGTAACTAAGACCCTGCTGCCATCACTATCAAAAGTCCTGACATTATCCTGAGCTAATATCCTGACCTATGTCTTTCCAAGGTCCTGAAACTGTCCCAAAGTAAGCCCTGATGCTGTCCCTAAGTGAAGACCTGAGGCTGTCCCTAACTCAGGCCCTGAAGCTTTCCTGAACTGAAGCCTTGAAGCTGTGACTAATTCAGGCCCTGATCATGTACCTAACGAAGACCTTAATGCTGATCCAGCAAAGACGCTGATGCTGCTCCAAAGTCATGCCCTGAAAGTGTGCCCAGCTAAGGGCCTGATGCTAAGCCTCACTCAGGCCCTGTCGCTCTCCCTAAGTCAGGCCCTGACACTGTCACTAACTAAGGCCCTGACTCTACTCCTAATTCAGTCCCGTACATTGTATCTAACAAAGGCTCTGATGCTAGTCGTAACTCAGGGCCTGACACTGTCTCTAACTAAGGGCTGCTGCCATCAACATCTAAAGTCCTGACATTATCCGGAGCTAATAACCTGACCCATGTCTTACCAAGGTCCTGAAACTGTCCCAAAGTAAGCCCTGACGCTGTCCCTAAGTGAGGCCCTGAAGCTTTCCCTACCTAACTCAGGCCTTGATGCTGTGACTAACTCAGACCCTGATCATGTCTTTAACTAAGACCCTAAGGCTGATCCAACAGAAGCCCTGATGCTGCTCCTAAGTCATGCCCCGATAGTGTCCCCCACTAAGTGTCTGATGCTAGGCCTCACTCAAACCCTAACGCTCTCCCTAAGTCAGGCTCTGATGCTCTCCCTACCTGAAGCCCTAACACTGGTTCTGAATAAGGCCCTGAGAGTCTCCGTAACAAAGGTCTTCACACTTTCCTTAGGTCATTTCCTGACACTATCCCTAGATGTTAAACTGACACGGTCACTAGCTAATGTCCTGCCTCTTATGCTAACTGAAGCCCTTAGGCTGTGCCTACCTCAGGCACTGAATTTAGTCCCAAGACCATGAAACTGTCCCGAACTAAGGCCTAGATGCTCGCCCTACATCCGGCCCTGACACTGTCCCTAACTAAGGCCCTAACACTATTGCTAACTGAGGATCTGACACTGGACCTATCAGAGGCCCTCTACTCCTAACTAACGCCTTGAAACTTTCCCTAACGTAGGCGCTGCTACCATCAATATCTAAAGTCCTGACATTATCCTGAGCTAATATCCTGACCCATGTCTTACCAAGGTCCTGAAACTCTCCCAACGTTAGCCCTGACACTGTCCCTAAGTGAGGCCCTGAGGCTGTCCCTCACAGAGGTCCTGATAATGTCTTTAACTAAACTCTAATGCTGATCTTACAGAGACCCTTATGTTGATCCTATGTCATGCCCTGACGCTGTCCGTAGCTAAGGCCCTGACTCTAGGCATCACTCAGGCCCTGTCGCTCTCCCTACGTCAGGCTAAGACTCTGTCCCTACCTGAAGCCCGGACACTGGGCCTAAATTAGGCACTGATGCTCTAATTAGCTATGGTCTTGACACTATCCCTAGGTCATTTCCTGACACTATCCCTAGATCTTAACCTAAACTTGTCTTTAGCTATTGTCGAGCCTCTTATGCTAAGTAAATCCCTGATGCTGTCTCTAACTAAGAGCCTGAAATTAGTCCCGAGGCCGTCAACCTGTCCCTAACTGAGGTTGGAGGCTCATCCTAACTGAGGCGCTGACACTGTCCCTAACTAAAGCCCTGACACTACACCTAACTCAGTCCCTGACACTGTACTTTACAAGGGCTCTGATGCTAGTCCTAACTCAGGCCCTGACACTGTCTCTAAGTAAGGCTCAGAATTTGCCCCTAATATAGGCCCTGCTGTCAGCAATAACTAAAAACTGGACACTAGCCTGAGCTAATATCCTGACATATTTCTAACCAAGGTGCTGACACTGTCCCTAAGAAAGCCCTGTCGCTGTCCCTATGTTAAGAACTGAGGCTGTCCCTAACTCAGGTCCTGAAGCTTTCCCTAACTGAGGCCTTGAAGCTGTGACTAAGTCAGGCCCTGATCATATCTGTAACAAAGACGCTAAGGCTGATCCAACAGAGGCGCTGATTCTGTTCCTAAGTCATACCCTGACAGTATCCTCAGCTAAGGGCCAGACGCTAGGCCTCACTCAGGCCCTGTCGCTCTCCCTAAGTCAGGCTCTGATGCTGTCCCTACCTGAAGCCCTGACACTGGTTCTAAATAAGGATCTGATACTCTCAGTAACTAAGGTTTTGACACTATGCTTAGGTCCTTTCCTGACACTATCCCTAGACCATAACCTGACCCTGTCCCTAGCAAATGTCGTGCCTCTTATGCTAACTACAGCCCTGCTGCTGTCCTTAACTAAGGGCCTAAAATTACTCTCGAGGCTGTGACCCTGTCCGTACCTAAGGCCTCGATGTTCGTCCTAATTCAGGGCCTGACACTGTCCCTAACTAAGGCCCTGCTGCCGTCAGTATCTAAAGTCCTGACACTATCCTGAGCTAATTTCTTGACCCATCTCTTACCAAGGTCCTGAAACTGTCCCTAAGGAAGCCCTGATGCTGTCTCTAAGTGAGGCCTTGAGGCTGTCCCTAACAGAGGCCCTGATAATATCTTTCACATAGCCCCTGAGGCTGATCCTACCGTGGCTCTTAGGCTGCTCCTAAGTCATGCCCTGACACTGTCTCTAGCTAAGGCCCTGACGCTAGGCCTCACTCAGGCCCTGTCCCACTCCCTAAGTCAGGCTCTGACGCTGTTCCTACCCGAAGCCCTGACACTCACTGCTCCTAAATTAGGTCCTGATGTGCTAAGTAACTAAGGTCTTGACACTATCCCTAGGTCATTTCCTGACACTCTCCCTAGACCTTAACCTAACCTTCTCTTTAGCTAATGTCGAGATTAGCTAAAGAGATTCTTTAGAACGAGATTCTTTCATCTTCTGAATATAGTTTTCTTCAAAACATAATTTTTATAGTGTTACTAACTTTAAACAAAATGTACTCAACTGCTGTGGGATATTCCTTCATAGGAGCGTGCATGGTTCACTTCTGCATCTGCTTGTGGTGGTGTTCAGGTTGCTTTCAGCTGTAGATCCCCTTATGCTAGCTAAATCCCTGATTCTGTCCCTAAATGAGGCCCTGAATTTAGGTCCGAGGCCGTGAACCTGTCCCTAACTGAGGCCTGGAGGCTCGTCCTAATGCAGGCCCTGACACTGTCCCCAACTAAGGCTCTGACACTACACCTAACTCATTCACTGACACTGTACCTAACAAAGTCTCTGATGCTAGTCCTAACTTAGGCCCTGACACTGCCTCTAACTACGGCCCTGCTGCCGTCAATATCTGAACACCTGATATTATCCTGAGCTAATAGCCTGACCCATGTCTTACCAAGGGCCTGAAACTTTCCCAAAGTAAGCCCTGACGCTGTCCCTAAGTGAGGCCTTGAGGCTATCCATAATGGAGGCCCTGATAATAGCTTTAACGAAGACCCTAATGCTGATCCTACAGAGGCCTTTATGCTGCTCCTAAGTCATGCCCTGATACTGTCCCTTACTCAGGCCCTAAAGATAGGCCTCACTTAGGCCCTGTTGCTGTACCTCAGTTAGGCTCTGACGCTGTCCGTACATCAAGTCCTGGCGCTGGTCCTGATTAAGGCTCTCACGCTGCTGCTAACTAAGGCCCTGATGCTCTCAATAACTAAGGTCTTCTCGTTATCCCTTGGTCATTTCCTTTCACTATCTCTGGCCTGGGACCTGACTCTGTCCCGAGATAATCTCCTGCATCTTCTGCTAACTGAAACCCTAATGCTCTCCCTAACTAAGGCCCTGACTACTCCTAACGAAGGCCATGACACTGAATCTAACAAAGGCCCGGAATCTGTCCTTAATATAGGCCCTGCTGCCAGCAATAACTAAAATCCTGACACTCTCCTGAGCTAATATCCTGACTCATTTCTAACCAAGGTCCTGACACTGACCCTAAGAAAGCCCTGTCGCTGTCTTTAAGTGAAGACCTGAGGCTGTCTGTAACTCAGACCCTGAAGCTTTCCCTAACTGAGACCTTGACGCTGTGACTAACTTGGGCTCCGGTCATGTCTTTAACTAAGAGCCTAAAGCTGATCCAACAAAGGCACTGGTTCTGCTCCTAAGTTATTTCCTGACAGTGTCCCCAGCTAAGGGCCTGACATTAGGCCTCACTCAGGCCCTGTCGCTCTCCCTAAGTCAGGCCCTGATGCTGTGCCTACCTGAAGCCCTAACACTGCTTCTGAATAAGTCCCTGAGAGTCTCAGTAACAAAGGTCTTCACACTCTCCTTAGGTCATTTCCTGACACGATTCCAAGCCTTTACCCTAACCCTGTCCCGAGCTAATGTCCTACCTCTTAAGCTAACAAAAGACCTTATGCTGTGCCTAATTCAGGCACTGAATTTAGTCCCAAGGCCGCTAGACTGTCCCTAACTCGGCTCGATGCCCTTATCGTCACAATGTTCCATGACCACTGTCATCACAATGCTCCACGCCCTTGTCATCACAATGCTCCATAACCCCTGTCATCACAATGCTCCATGACCTTTGTCATCGCAATGCTACATGCCATTGTCCTCGCAATGCTCCATGCCCTTATCATCACAATGCTCCATGACCCCTTTCATCACAATGCTCCATGACCCTTGTCTAAAATGCTACATGTCTGTGAAATCACAAAGCTCCATGCCCCCTGTCATCACAAGTCTCCATGACTCTTGTCATCACAATGCTCCATGACCCTTGTCATCACAATGCTCCATGATCCTTGTAATCAAAATGCTCCTTGACCCTTTCTTCACAATGTTACAGTACCCCTTTCTTCACAATGCTCCATGCCGCTGGTCACCACAATGCTCCATGACTTCTGTCATCACAATGCTCCATGTCCCTTGTCATTAAAATGCTCCATGGCCCCTGTCATCACAATGCTGCAGGATCCTTATAATCTCAATGCTCCATGGTCCTCGTCATCACAAATCTCCACGCATTTGTCATCACAATGCTCCATGACCCCTGTCATCCCAATGCTCCATAGCACTTTTCATCACAATGCTACCTAACCACTTTTATCACAATGTTCCATGACCACTTTAATCACAGTGCTCCATGACCACTTTCATCACAATGCCCCATGACACCTGAAATCAAAATGCTCCATGGCCCTTGTCGCCACAATGCTCCAGGACCCGTCATCACAATTCTCCATGGCCCTTGTCATCACAATGCTCCATGGCGCTTGTCATCACAATGATCCAGAGCCTTAGTGCTTGAGTTGGGAGTAGTATCATTGCCTCAGTTAGGGACACTGTCATTGCCTGAATTGGGAGTAGTGTCAGAGTCTTACTTAGGGACAGCGCCAGGGCGAGCTGGGAGTAGTGCCAGTGCCTTAGTTAGGGACAGCACCAGTGCTTGCGTTGGGAGTAGTGTCAGGGCCATAGTTAGGGACAGTGTCAGTGGCTGAGATGGGAATAGTGTCAGGGCCTTAGTTACGGACATTGTCAGTGCCTAAGTTGGGATTTTTGTCAGGGTCTTTATTATGGACAGTGTCAGGGCCTGAGTTAAGAGTAGTGTCAAGGCCTTAATTTGGAAGAGTGTCAGTGTCTCAGTTTGGAGTAGTGTCAGACCCTTAGTTAGGAACAGCGTCAGTGCCTGAGTTGGGAGTAGTGACATGGCCTAAGTTATGGACAGTGTCAGGGTCTGAGGTAGAAATAGTCTCAGGACCTTAGTTAGGGACAGTGTCAGTGACTGTGTTAGGAATAGTGTCAGGGCCTAAGTTAGGAGTAGTCTGAGACCGGTAGTTAGGAACAGTGTCAGGGCCTGAGTTGTGAGTAGCTTCAGGGCCTTAGTTAGAGAAAGTGTCAGTGCCGGGTTTGGGAGTTATGTCAGGGCCTTAGTTAGGGACAGTGTCAGTGCCTGAGTTGGGAGTAGTGTCAGGGCCTAGTTAGGGACAGGGTCAGTGCCTGAGTTGTGAGTAGTTTCAGGGCCTTAGTTAGGGAAAGTGTCAGTGCCGGAGTTGGGAGTTATGTCAGGGCCTTAGATAGGGACAGTGTCAGTGCCTGAGTTGGCAGTAGTGTCGGGTCCTAGTTAGGGACAGGGTCAGTGCCTGAGTTGGGAGTAGTTTCAGGGCCTTAGTTAGAGAAAGTGTCAGTGCCGGAGTTGGGAGTTATGTCAGGGCCTTAGTTAGGGACAGTGTCAGGGCCTGAGTTGGGAGTAGTGTCAGGGCCTAGTTAGGGACAGTGTCAGTGCCTGAGTTGGAAGTAGTGTCAGGGCATTAGGGACAGTGTCAGTGGCTGCGACGGGAATAGTGTCAGGGTCTTAGTTAGGGAGAGTGTCAGTGCCTGAGTTGGGAATAGTCTCAGGGTCTTTTTTGTGGACAGCATCAGGGCATGAGTTAAAAGTAGTGTCAAGGCCTTAGTTAGGGAGTGTGTCAGTGCCTGTGTTGGGAGTAGTATCAGGCCCTTCGTTAGGGACAGTGTCAGGGTCTGAGGTAGAAATAGTCTCAGGGCCTTAGTTAGGTAGCGTGTCAATGCCTAAGTAAGTAGTAGTGTGAGGGCCTTAGTTAGGGACAGTGTCAATGCCTGTGTTGGGAGTAGTGTCAGAGACTTAGTAAGGGACAGCGTCAGTGCCTGCGTTGGGAGTAGTGTCAGGGCCTTACTTAGGGACAGCGTCAGTGCCTGAGTTAGGAGTAGTGTGATGGCCGTAGTTAGGGACACTCTCAGTGCCAGAGTTGGGGGTAGTGGCAGGCCTTTGTTAGGGACTGTGCCAGGGCCTGAGTTAAGAGTAGTGTCAAGTCCTTAGTTAGGGAAAGTGTTAGTGCCTGAGTTGAGAGTAATGTCAAGGCCTTAGTTAGGGACAATGTCAGTGCCTAGTTTGGGAGTAGTGTCAGGGCCTTAGTTAGGGACAGTGTCAGTGCCTGAGTTGGGAGTACTGTCAGGGAGTATTTAGGGACAGTCTCAATGCCTATTTTGGGAGTAGTGTCACGGCCTTAGTTAGTGACATTGTCAGTGCCTGAGTAAGGAGTAATGTCCGGGCCTTAGTTAGGGACAGTGTCAGTTGCTTAGTTAGGAGTAGCATCACGGCCTAAGTTAGGGCCAGTGTCAGTGCCTGAGTCAGGAGTAGAGTCAGGGCCTAAGTTAGGGACAATGTCATTGCTTGAGATAGGAGTAGTGTCAGGGCCTTAGTTAGGGACATTGTCAGGGCATGATTTAGGAGATGTGTTAGGGCGTGAGCTATGAATAGTGTCAGGGCCTTAGTTAGTGACAGTGTCAGTGCTGAGTTTGGAGTAGTATCAGGGACTTAGTTAGAGACAGTGTCAGGGCCTGAGTTAGGTGTATGTCAGGGCCTTAGTTAGGGACAGTGTCAGAGCCTGATTTAGGAGTAGTGTCAGAGGCTTTGTTAGGGACAGTGTCAGGGCCTGAGTTAAGAGTAGTGTCACAGCTTTAGTTAGGACCAGTGTCAGGGCCTTAGTTAACTCCAACATCAGCGCCTGTGATAGGAATCAGATCAGGACCTGTGTTCCAGGTAATGTCAGGGCCTTACTTAAGAACAGTGTCAGGGCCTGAGTCCTGACTTACTCCTTACTCTCCTCACTAAGGACTTTGGACACTACTGCTAATTCAGGCCCTGATAATGTCCCTAACTAAGGCCCTGACACTTTCCCTGGCTAAGGCCCTGAACTTCTCCTAAGTCAGGCCCGCCTACTGTCCCTAACAATGGCCCTGACACTACACCTAACTGAGGCCCTGACATGATACTTAACAAAGGCTTTGTTGCTAGTCCAAACTAAAGCCCTAAAACTGGTCCTAAATAAGGCCTTGACACTAATCCTAACTCAGGCCCTAAAACTGTCCCTAACTAGGTCTCAGACAGTACACCTAAATCAGACCCTGACACTGTCCCTAAGCAAGGCCCTGACACTACTCCTAACTCAGTCCCTTACACTGTACCTAACAAAGTCTCTGATGCTAGGCCTAACTTAGGCCCTGACACTGCCTCTAACTAAGGCCCTGCTGCCGTCAATATCTGAACACCTGATATTATCCTGAGCTAATAGCCTGACCCATGTCTTACCAAGGGCCTGAAACTTTCCCAAAGTAAGTCCTGACACTGTCCCTAAGTGAGGCCTTGAGGCTATCCCTAACGGAGGCCCTGATAATAGCTTTAACGAAGACCCTAATGCTGATCCTACAGAGGCCTTTATGCTGCTCCTAAGTCATGCCCTGATACTGTCCCTTACTCAGGCCCTAAAGATAGGCCTCACTTAAGCCCTGTTGCTGTACCTCAGTTAGGCTCTGACGCTGTCCGTACATCAAGCCCTGGCGCTTGTCCTGATTAAGGCGCTCACGCTGCTGCTAACTAAGGCCCTGATGCTCTCAATAACTAAGGTCTTCTCGTTATCCCTTGGTCATTTCCTTTCACTATCTCTGGCCTGGGACCTGACTCTGTCCCGAGATAATCTCCTGCATCTTCTGCTAACTGAAACCCTAATGCTCTCCCTAACTAAGGCCCTGACTACTCCTAACGAAGGCCATGACACTGAATCTAACAAAGGCCCGGAATCTGTCCTTAATATAGGCCCTGCTGCCAGCAATAACTAAAATCCTGACACTCTCCTGAGCTAATATCCTGACTCATTTCTCACCAAGGTCCTGACACTGTCCCTAAGAAAGCCCTGTCGCTGTCTTTAAGCGAAGACCTGAGGCTGTCTGTAACTCAGACCCTGAAGCTTTCCCTAACTGAGGCCTTGACGCTGTGACTAACTTGGGCTCCGGTCATGTCTTTAACTAAGAGCCTAAAGCTGATCCAACAAAGGCACTGATTCTGCTCCTAAGTCGTTTCCTGACAGTGTCCCCAGCTAAGGGCCTGACATTAGGCCTCACTCAGGCCCTGTCGCTCTCCCTAAGTCAGGCCCTGATGCTGTGCCTACCTGAAGCCCTAACACTGCTTCTGAATAAGTCCCTGAGAGTCTCAGTAACAAAGGTCTTCACACTCTCCTTAGGTCATTTCCTGACACGATTCCAAGCCTTTACCCTAACCCTGTCCCGAGCTAATGTCCTACCTCTTAAGCTAACAAAAGACCTTATGCTGTGCCTAATTCAGGCACTGAATTTAGTCCCAAGGCCGCTAGACTGTCCCTAACTCGGCTCGATGCCCTTATCGTCACAATGTTCCATGACCACTGTCATCACAATGCTCCACGCCCTTGTCATCACAATGCTCCATAACCCCTGTCATCACAATGCTCCATGACCTTTGTCATCGCAATGCTACATGCCATTGTCCTCGCAATGCTCCATGCCCTTATCATCACAATGCTCCATGACCCCTTTCATCACAATGCTCCATGACCCTTGTCTAAAATGCTACATGTCTGTGAAATCACAAAGCTCCATGCCCCCTGTCATCACAAGTCTCCATGACTCTTGTCATCACAATGCTCCATGACCCTTGTCATCACAATGCTCCATGATCCTTGTAATCAAAATGCTCCTTGACCCTTTCTTCACAATGTTACAGTACCCCTTTCTTCACAATGCTCCATGCCGCTGGTCACCACAATGCTCCATGACTTCTGTCATCACAATGCTCCATGTCCCTTGTCATTAAAATGCTCCATGGCCCCTGTCATCACAATGCTGCAGGATCCTTATAATCTCAATGCTCCATGGTCCTCGTCATCACAAATCTCCACGCATTTGTCATCACAATGCTCCATGACCCCTGTCATCCCAATGCTCCATAGCACTTTTCATCACAATGCCACCTAACCACTTTTATCACAATGTTCCATGACCACTTTAATCACAGTGCTCCATGACCACTTTCATCACAATGCCCCATGACACCTGAAATCAAAATGCTCCATGGCCCTTGTCGCCACAATGCTCCAGGACCCGTCATCACAATTCTCCATGGCCCTTGTCATCACAATGCTCCATGGCGCTTGTCATCACAATGATCCAGAGCCTTAGTGCTTGAGTTGGGAGTAGTGTCATTGCCTCAGTTAGGGACACTGTCATTGCCTGAATTGGGAGTAGTGTCAGAGCCTTAGTTAGGGACAGCACCAGGGCGAGCTGGGAGTAGTGCCAGTGCCTTAGTTAGGGACAGCACCAGTGCTTGCGTTGGGAGTAGTGTCAGGGCCATAGTTAGGGACAGTGTCAGTGGCTGAGATGGGAATAGTGTCAGGGCCTTAGTTACGGACATTGTCAGTGCCTAAGTTGAGATTTTTGTCAGGGTCTTTATTATGGACAGTGTCAGGGCCTGAGTTAAGAGTAGTGTCAAGGCCTTAATTTGGAAGAGTGTCAGTGTCTCAGTTTGGAGTAGTGTCAGACCCTTAGTTAGGAACAGCGTCAGTGCCTGAGTTGGGAGTAGTGACATGGCCTAAGTTATGGACAGTGTCAGGGTCTGAGGTAGAAATAGTCTCAGGACCTTAGTTAGGGACAGTGTCAGTGACTGTGTTAGGAATAGTGTCAGGGCCTAAGATAGGAGTAGTCTGAGACCAGTAGTTAGGAACAGTGTCAGGGCCTGAGTTGTGAGTAGTTTCAGGGACTTAGTTAGAGAAAGTGTCAGTGCCGGGTTTGGGAGTTATGTCAGGGCCTTAGTTAGGGACAGTGTCTGTGCCTGAGTTGGGAGTAGTGTCAGGGCCTAGTTAGGGACAGGGTCAGTGCCTGAGCTGTGAGTAGTTTCAGGGCCTTAGTTAGAGAAAGTGTCAGTGCCGGAGTTGGGAGTTATGTCAGGGCCTTAGATAGGGACAGTGTCAGTGCCTGAGTTGGGAGTAGTGTCAGGGCCTAGTTAGGGACAGGGTCAGTGCCTGAGTTGGGAGTAGTTTCAGGGCCTTAGTTAGAGAAAGTGTCAGTGCCGGAGTTGGGAGTTATGTCAGGGCCTTAGTTAGGGACAGTGTCAGGGCCTGAATTGGGAGTAGTGTCAGGGCCTAGTTAGGGACAGTGTCAGTGCCTGAGTTGGAAGTAGTGTCAGGGCATTAGGGACAGTGTCAGTGGCTGCAATGGGAGTAGTGTCAGGGTCTTAGTTAGGGAGAGTGTCAGTGCCTGATTTGGGAATAGTCTCAGGGTCTTTTTTGGGGACAGCATCAGGGCATGAGTTAAAAGTAGTGTCAAGGCCTTAGTTAGGGAGAGTGTCAGTGCCTGTGCTGGGAGTAGTATCAGGCCCTTCGTTAGGGACAGTGTCAGGGTCTGAGGTAGAAGTAGTCTCAGGGCCTTAGTTAGGTAGCGTGTCAATGCCTAAGTAAGTAGTAGTGTGAGGGCCTTAGTTAGGGACAGTGTCAATGCCTGTGTTGGGAGTAGTGTCAGAGACTTAGTAAGGGACAGCGTCAGTGCCTGCGTTGGGAGTAGTGTCAGGGCCTTACTTAGGGACAGCGTCAATGCCTGAGTTAGGAGTAGTGTGATGGCCGTAGTTAGGGACACTCTCAGTGCCAGAGTTGTGGGTAGTGGCAGGCCTTTGTTAAGGATTGTGCCAGGGCCTGAGTTAAGAGTAGTGTCAAGTCCTTAGTTAGGGAAAGTGTTAGTGCCTGAGTTGAGAGTAATGTCAAGGCCTTAGTTAGGGACAATGTCAGTGCCTAGTTTGGGAGTAGTGTCAGGGCCTTAGTTAGGGACAGTGTCAGTGCCTGAGTTGGGAGTACTGTCAGGGAGTATTTAGGGACAGTCTCAATGTCTATTTTGGGAGTAGTGTCATGGCCTTAGTTAGTGACATTGTCAGTGCCTGAGTAAGGAGTAATGTCCGGGCCTTAGTTAGGGACAGTGTCAGTTGCTTAGTTAGGAGTAGCATCACGGCCTAAGTTAGGGCCAGTGTCAGTGCCTGAGTCAGGAGTAGAGTCAGGGCCTAAGTTAGGGACAATGTCATTGCTTGAGATAGGAGTAGTGTCAGGGCCTTAGTTAGGGACATTGTCAGGGCATGATTTAGGAGATGTGTTAGGGCGTGAGCTATGAATAGTGTCAGGGCCTTAGTTAGTGACAGTGTCAGTGCTGAGTTTGGAGTAGTATCAGGGACTTAGTTAGAGACAGTGTCAGGGCCTGAGTTAGGTGTATGTCAGGGCCTTAGTTAGGGACAGTGTCAGAGCCTGATTTAGGAGTAGTGTCAGAGGCTTTGTTAGGGACAGTGTCAGGGCCTGAGTTAAGAGTAGTGTCACAGCTTTAGTTAGGACCAGTGTCAGGGCCTTAGTTAACTCCAACATCAGCGCCTGTGATAGGAATCAGATCAGGACCTGTGTTCCAGGTAATGTCAGGGCCTTACTTAAGAACAGTGTCAGGGCCTGAGTCCTGACTTACTCCTTACTCTCCTCACTAAGGACTTTGGACACTACTGCTAATTCAGGCCCTGATAATGTCCCTAACTAAGGCCCTGACACTTTCCCTGGCTAAGGCCCTGAACTTCTCCTAAGTCAGGCCCTCATACTGTCCCTAACAATGGCCCTGACACTACACCTAACTGAGGCCCTGACATGATACTTAACAAAGGCTTTGTTGCTAGTCCAAACTAAAGCCCTAAAACTGGTCCTAAATAAGGCCTTGACACTAATCCTAACTCAGGCCCTAAAACTGTCCCTAACTAGGTCTCAGACAGTACACCTAAATCAGACCCTGACACTGTCCCTAAGCAAGGCCCTGACACTACTCCTAACTCAGTCCCTTACACTGTACCTAACAAAGCCTCTGATGCTAGGCCTAACTTAGGCCCTGACACTGCCTCTAACTAAGGCCCTGCTGCCGTCAATATCTGAACACCTGATATTATCCTGAGCTAATAGCCTGACCCATGTCTTACCAAGGGCCTGAAACTTTCCCAAAGTAAGTCCTGACACTGTCCCTAAGTGAGGCCTTGAGGCTATCCCTAACGGAGGCCCTGATAATAGCTTTAACGAAGACCCTAATGCTGATCCTACAGAGGCCTTTATGCTGCTCCTAAGTCATGCCCTGATACTGTCCCTTACTCAGGCCCTAAAGATAGGCCTCACTTAAGCCCTGTTGCTGTACCTCAGTTAGGCTCTGACGCTGTCCGTACATCAAGCCCTGGCGCTTGTCCTGATTAAGGCGCTCACGCTGCTGCTAACTAAGGCCCTGATGCTCTCAATAACTAAGGTCTTCTCGTTATCCCTTGGTCATTTCCTTTCACTATCTCTGGCCTGGGACCTGACTCTGTCCCGAGATAATCTCCTGCATCTTCTGCTAACTGAAACCCTAATGCTCTCCCTAACTAAGGCCCTGACTACTCCTAACGAAGGCCATGACACTGAATCTAACAAAGGCCCGGAATCTGTCCTTAATATAGGCCCTGCTGCCAGCAATAACTAAAATCCTGACACTCTCCTGAGCTAATATCCTGACTCATTTCTCACCAAGGTCCTGACACTGTCCCTAAGAAAGCCCTGTCGCTGTCTTTAAGCGAAGACCTGAGGCTGTCTGTAACTCAGACCCTGAAGCTTTCCCTAACTGAGGCCTTGACGCTGTGACTAACTTGGGCTCCGGTCATGTCTTTAACTAAGAGCCTAAAGCTGATCCAACAAAGGCACTGGTTCTGCTCCTAAGTCGTTTCCTGACAGTGTCCCCAGCTAAGGGCCTGACATTAGGCCTCACTCAGGCCCTGTCGCTCTCCCTAAGTCAGGCCCTGATGCTGTGCCTACCTGAAGCCCTAACACTGCTTCTGAATAAGTCCCTGAGAGTCTCAGTAACAAAGGTCTTCACACTCTCCTTAGGTCATTTCCTGACACGATTCCAAGCCTTTACCCTAACCCTGTCCCGAGCTAATGTCCTACCTCTTAAGCTAACAAAAGACCTTATGCTGTGCCTAATTCAGGCACTGAATTTAGTCCCAAGGCCGCTAGACTGTCCCTAACTCGGCTCGATGCCCTTATCGTCACAATGTTCCATGACCACTGTCATCACAATGCTCCACGCCCTTGTCATCACAATGCTCCATAACCCCTGTCATCACAATGCTCCATGACCTTTGTCATCGCAATGCTACATGCCATTGTCCTCGCAATGCTCCATGCCCTTATCATCACAATGCTCCATGACCCCTTTCATCACAATGCTCCATGACCCTTGTCTAAAATGCTACATGTCTGTGAAATCACAAAGCTCCATGCCCCCTGTCATCACAAGTCTCCATGACTCTTGTCATCACAATGCTCCATGACCCTTGTCATCACAATGCTCCATGATCCTTGTAATCAAAATGCTCCTTGACCCTTTCTTCACAATGTTACAGTACCCCTTTCTTCACAATGCTCCATGCCGCTGGTCACCACAATGCTCCATGACTTCTGTCATCACAATGCTCCATGTCCCTTGTCATTAAAATGCTCCATGGCCCCTGTCATCACAATGCTGCAGGATCCTTATAATCTCAATGCTCCATGGTCCTCGTCATCACAAATCTCCACGCATTTGTCATCACAATGCTCCATGACCCCTGTCATCCCAATGCTCCATAGCACTTTTCATCACAATGCCACCTAACCACTTTTATCACAATGTTCCATGACCACTTTAATCACAGTGCTCCATGACCACTTTCATCACAATGCCCCATGACACCTGAAATCAAAATGCTCCATGGCCCTTGTCGCCACAATGCTCCAGGACCCGTCATCACAATTCTCCATGGCCCTTGTCATCACAATGCTCCATGGCGCTTGTCATCACAATGATCCAGAGCCTTAGTGCTTGAGTTGGGAGTAGTGTCATTGCCTCAGTTAGGGACACTGTCATTGCCTGAATTGGGAGTAGTGTCAGAGCCTTAGTTAGGGACAGCACCAGGGCGAGCTGGGAGTAGTGCCAGTGCCTTAGTTAGGGACAGCACCAGTGCTTGCGTTGGGAGTAGTGTCAGGGCCATAGTTAGGGACAGTGTCAGTGGCTGAGATGGGAATAGTGTCAGGGCCTTAGTTACGGACATTGTCAGTGCCTAAGTTGGGATTTTTGTCAGGGTCTTTATTATGGACAGTGTCAGGGCCTGAGTTAAGAGTAGTGTCAAGGCCTTAATTTGGAAGAGTGTCAGTGTCTCAGTTTGGAGTAGTGTCAGACCCTTAGTTAGGAACAGCGTCAGTGCCTGAGTTGGGAGTAGTGACATGGCCTAAGTTATGGACAGTGTCAGGGTCTGAGGTAGAAATAGTCTCAGGACCTTAGTTAGGGACAGTGTCAGTGACTGTGTTAGGAATAGTGTCAGGGCCTAAGATAGGAGTAGTCTGAGACCAGTAGTTAGGAACAGTGTCAGGGCCTGAGTTGTGAGTAGTTTCAGGGACTTAGTTAGAGAAAGTGTCAGTGCCGGGTTTGGGAGTTATGTCAGGGCCTTAGTTAGGGACAGTGTCTGTGCCTGAGTTGGGAGTAGTGTCAGGGCCTAGTTAGGGACAGGGTCAGTGCCTGAGCTGTGAGTAGTTTCAGGGCCTTAGTTAGAGAAAGTGTCAGTGCCGGAGTTGGGAGTTATGTCAGGGCCTTAGATAGGGACAGTGTCAGTGCCTGAGTTGGGAGTAGTGTCAGGGCCTAGTTAGGGACAGGGTCAGTGCCTGAGTTGGGAGTAGTTTCAGGGCCTTAGTTAGAGAAAGTGTCAGTGCCGGAGTTGGGAGTTATGTCAGGGCCTTAGTTAGGGACAGTGTCAGGGCCTGAATTGGGAGTAGTGTCAGGGCCTAGTTAGGGACAGTGTCAGTGCCTGAGTTGGAAGTAGTGTCAGGGCATTAGGGACAGTGTCAGTGGCTGCAATGGGAGTAGTGTCAGGGTCTTAGTTAGGGAGAGTGTCAGTGCCTGATTTGGGAATAGTCTCAGGGTCTTTTTTGGGGACAGCATCAGGGCATGAGTTAAAAGTAGTGTCAAGGCCTTAGTTAGGGAGAGTGTCAGTGCCTGTGCTGGGAGTAGTATCAGGCCCTTCGTTAGGGACAGTGTCAGGGTCTGAGGTAGAAGTAGTCTCAGGGCCTTAGTTAGGTAGCGTGTCAATGCCTAAGTAAGTAGTAGTGTGAGGGCCTTAGTTAGGGACAGTGTCAATGCCTGTGTTGGGAGTAGTGTCAGAGACTTAGTAAGGGACAGCGTCAGTGCCTGCGTTGGGAGTAGTGTCAGGGCCTTACTTAGGGACAGCGTCAGTGCCTGAGTTAGGAGTAGTGTGATGGCCGTAGTTAGGGACACTCTCAGTGCCAGAGTTGTGGGTAGTGGCAGGCCTTTGTTAAGGATTGTGCCAGGGCCTGAGTTAAGAGTAGTGTCAAGTCCTTAGTTAGGGAAAGTGTTAGTGCCTGAGTTGAGAGTAATGTCAAGGCCTTAGTTAGGGACAATGTCAGTGCCTACTTTGGGAGTAGTGTCAGGGCCTTAGTTAGGGACAGTGTCAGTGCCTGAGTTGGGAGTACTGTCAGGGAGTATTTAGGGACAGTCTCAATGCCTATTTTGGGAGTAGTGTCACGGCCTTAGTTAGTGACATTGTCAGTGCCTGAGTAAGGAGTAATGTCCGGGCCTTAGTTAGGGACAGTGTCAGTTGCTTAGTTAGGAGTAGCATCACGGCCTAAGTTAGGGCCAGTGTCAGTGCCTGAGTCAGGAGTAGAGTCAGGGCCTAAGTTAGGGACAATGTCATTGCTTGAGATAGGAGTAGTGTCAGGGCCTTAGTTAGGGACATTGTCAGGGCATGATTTAGGAGATGTGTTAGGGCGTGAGCTATGAATAGTGTCAGGGCCTTAGTTAGTGACAGTGTCAGTGCTGAGTTTGGAGTAGTATCAGGGCCTTAGTTAGAGACAGTGTCAGGGCCTGAGTTAGGTGTATGTCAGGGCCTTAGTTAGGGACAGTGTCAGAGCCTGATTTAGGAGTAGTGTCAGAGGCTTTGTTAGGGACAGTGTCAGGGCCTGAGTTAAGAGTAGTGTCACAGCTTTAGTTAGGACCAGTGTCAGGGCCTTAGTTAACTCCAACATCAGCGCCTGTGATAGGAATCAGATCAGGACCTGTGTTCCAGGTAATGTCAGGGCCTTACTTAAGAACAGTGTCAGGGCCTGAGTCCTGACTTACTCCTTACTCTCCTCACTAAGGACTTTGGACACTACTGCTAATTCAGGCCCTGATAATGTCCCTAACTAAGGCCCTGACACTTTCCCTGGCTAAGGCCCTGAACTTCTCCTAAGTCAGGCCCGCCTACTGTCCCTAACAATGGCCCTGACACTACACCTAACTGAGGCCCTGACATGATACTTAACAAAGGCTTTGTTGCTAGTCCAAACTAAAGCCCTAAAACTGGTCCTAAATAAGGCCTTGACACTAATCCTAACTCAGGCCCTAAAACTGTCCCTAACTAGGTCTCAGACAGTACACCTAAATCAGACCCTGACACTGTCCCTAAGCAAGGCCCTGACACTACTCCTAACTCAGTCCCTTACACTGTACCTAACAAAGTCTCTGATGCTAGGCCTAACTTAGGCCCTGACACTGCCTCTAACTAAGGCCCTGCTGCCGTCAATATCTGAACACCTGATATTATCCTGAGCTAATAGCCTGACCCATGTCTTACCAAGGGCCTGAAACTTTCCCAAAGTAAGTCCTGACACTGTCCCTAAGTGAGGCCTTGAGGCTATCCCTAACGGAGGCCCTGATAATAGCTTTAACGAAGACCCTAATGCTGATCCTACAGAGGCCTTTATGCTGCTCCTAAGTCATGCCCTGATACTGTCCCTTACTCAGGCCCTAAAGATAGGCCTCACTTAAGCCCTGTTGCTGTACCTCAGTTAGGCTCTGACGCTGTCCGTACATCAAGCCCTGGCGCTTGTCCTGATTAAGGCGCTCACGCTGCTGCTAACTAAGGCCCTGATGCTCTCAATAACTAAGGTCTTCTCGTTATCCCTTGGTCATTTCCTTTCACTATCTCTGGCCTGGGACCTGACTCTGTCCCGAGATAATCTCCTGCATCTTCTGCTAACTGAAACCCTAATGCTCTCCCTAACTAAGGCCCTGACTACTCCTAACGAAGGCCATGACACTGAATCTAACAAAGGCCCGGAATCTGTCCTTAATATAGGCCCTGCTGCCAGCAATAACTAAAATCCTGACACTCTCCTGAGCTAATATCCTGACTCATTTCTCACCAAGGTCCTGACACTGTCCCTAAGAAAGCCCTGTCGCTGTCTTTAAGCGAAGACCTGAGGCTGTCTGTAACTCAGACCCTGAAGCTTTCCCTAACTGAGGCCTTGACGCTGTGACTAACTTGGGCTCCGGTCATGTCTTTAACTAAGAGCCTAAAGCTGATCCAACAAAGGCACTGGTTCTGCTCCTAAGTCGTTTCCTGACAGTGTCCCCAGCTAAGGGCCTGACATTAGGCCTCACTCAGGCCCTGTCGCTCTCCCTAAGTCAGGCCCTGATGCTGTGCCTACCTGAAGCCCTAACACTGCTTCTGAATAAGTCCCTGAGAGTCTCAGTAACAAAGGTCTTCACACTCTCCTTAGGTCATTTCCTGACACGATTCCAAGCCTTTACCCTAACCCTGTCCCGAGCTAATGTCCTACCTCTTAAGCTAACAAAAGACCTTATGCTGTGCCTAATTCAGGCACTGAATTTAGTCCCAAGGCCGCTAGACTGTCCCTAACTCGGCTCGATGCCCTTATCGTCACAATGTTCCATGACCACTGTCATCACAATGCTCCACGCCCTTGTCATCACAATGCTCCATAACCCCTGTCATCACAATGCTCCATGACCTTTGTCATCGCAATGCTACATGCCATTGTCCTCGCAATGCTCCATGCCCTTATCATCACAATGCTCCATGACCCCTTTCATCACAATGCTCCATGACCCTTGTCTAAAATGCTACATGTCTGTGAAATCACAAAGCTCCATGCCCCCTGTCATCACAAGTCTCCATGACTCTTGTCATCACAATGCTCCATGACCCTTGTCATCACAATGCTCCATGATCCTTGTAATCAAAATGCTCCTTGACCCTTTCTTCACAATGTTACAGTACCCCTTTCTTCACAATGCTCCATGCCGCTGGTCACCACAATGCTCCATGACTTCTGTCATCACAATGCTCCATGTCCCTTGTCATTAAAATGCTCCATGGCCCCTGTCATCACAATGCTGCAGGATCCTTATAATCTCAATGCTCCATGGTCCTCGTCATCACAAATCTCCACGCATTTGTCATCACAATGCTCCATGACCCCTGTCATCCCAATGCTCCATAGCACTTTTCATCACAATGCCACCTAACCACTTTTATCACAATGTTCCATGACCACTTTAATCACAGTGCTCCATGACCACTTTCATCACAATGCCCCATGACACCTGAAATCAAAATGCTCCATGGCCCTTGTCGCCACAATGCTCCAGGACCCGTCATCACAATTCTCCATGGCCCTTGTCATCACAATGCTCCATGGCGCTTGTCATCACAATGATCCAGAGCCTTAGTGCTTGAGTTGGGAGTAGTGTCATTGCCTCAGTTAGGGACACTGTCATTGCCTGAATTGGGAGTAGTGTCAGAGCCTTAGTTAGGGACAGCACCAGGGCGAGCTGGGAGTAGTGCCAGTGCCTTAGTTAGGGACAGCACCAGTGCTTGCGTTGGGAGTAGTGTCAGGGCCATAGTTAGGGACAGTGTCAGTGGCTGAGATGGGAATAGTGTCAGGGCCTTAGTTACGGACATTGTCAGTGCCTAAGTTGGGATTTTTGTCAGGGTCTTTATTATGGACAGTGTCAGGGCCTGAGTTAAGAGTAGTGTCGAGGCCTTAATTTGGAAGAGTGTCAGTGTCTCAGTTTGGAGTAGTGTCAGACCCTTAGTTAGGAACAGCGTCAGTGCCTGAGTTGGGAGTAGTGACATGGCCTAAGTTATGGACAGTGTCAGGGTCTGAGGTAGAAATAGTCTCAGGACCTTAGTTAGGGACAGTGTCAGTGACTGTGTTAGGAATAGTGTCAGGGCCTAAGATAGGAGTAGTCTGAGACCAGTAGTTAGGAACAGTGTCAGGGCCTGAGTTGTGAGTAGTTTCAGGGACTTAGTTAGAGAAAGTGTCAGTGCCGGGTTTGGGAGTTATGTCAGGGCCTTAGTTAGGGACAGTGTCTGTGCCTGAGTTGGGAGTAGTGTCAGGGCCTAGTTAGGGACAGGGTCAGTGCCTGAGCTGTGAGTAGTTTCAGGGCCTTAGTTAGAGAAAGTGTCAGTGCCGGAGTTGGGAGTTATGTCAGGGCCTTAGATAGGGACAGTGTCAGTGCCTGAGTTGGGAGTAGTGTCAGGGCCTAGTTAGGGACAGGGTCAGTGCCTGAGTTGGGAGTAGTTTCAGGGCCTTAGTTAGAGAAAGTGTCAGTGCCGGAGTTGGGAGTTATGTCAGGGCCTTAGTTAGGGACAGTGTCAGGGCCTGAATTGGGAGTAGTGTCAGGGCCTAGTTAGGGACAGTGTCAGTGCCTGAGTTGGAAGTAGTGTCAGGGCATTAGGGACAGTGTCAGTGGCTGCAATGGGAGTAGTGTCAGGGTCTTAGTTAGGGAGAGTGTCAGTGCCTGATTTGGGAATAGTCTCAGGGTCTTTTTTGGGGACAGCATCAGGGCATGAGTTAAAAGTAGTGTCAAGGCCTTAGTTAGGGAGAGTGTCAGTGCCTGTGCTGGGAGTAGTATCAGGCCCTTCGTTAGGGACAGTGTCAGGGTCTGAGGTAGAAGTAGTCTCAGGGCCTTAGTTAGGTAGCGTGTCAATGCCTAAGTAAGTAGTAGTGTGAGGGCCTTAGTTAGGGACAGTGTCAATGCCTGTGTTGGGAGTAGTGTCAGAGACTTAGTAAGGGACAGCGTCAGTGCCTGCGTTGGGAGTAGTGTCAGGGCCTTACTTAGGGACAGCGTCAGTGCCTGAGTTAGGAGTAGTGTGATGGCCGTAGTTAGGGACACTCTCAGTGCCAGAGTTGTGGGTAGTGGCAGGCCTTTGTTAAGGATTGTGCCAGGGCCTGAGTTAAGAGTAGTGTCAAGTCCTTAGTTAGGGAAAGTGTTAGTGCCTGAGTTGAGAGTAATGTCAAGGCCTTAGTTAGGGACAATGTCAGTGCCTAGTTTGGGAGTAGTGTCAGGGCCTTAGTTAGGGACAGTGTCAGTGCCTGAGTTGGGAGTACTGTCAGGGAGTATTTAGGGACAGTCTCAATGCCTATTTTGGGAG
This sequence comes from Balaenoptera ricei, assembly GCF_028023285.1. Lineage (NCBI taxonomy): Eukaryota > Metazoa > Chordata > Mammalia > Artiodactyla > Balaenopteridae > Balaenoptera > Balaenoptera ricei. The sequence continues at coordinate 119,090 of NW_026777465.1, read as the reverse complement.
TAGTGTCACGGCCTTAGTTAGTGACATTGTCAGTGCCTGAGTAAGGAGTAATGTCCGGGCCTTAGTTAGGGACAGTGTCAGTTGCTTAGTTAGGAGTAGCATCACGGCCTAAGTTAGGGCCAGTGTCAGTGCCTGAGTCAGGAGTAGAGTCAGGGCCTAAGTTAGGGACAATGTCATTGCTTGAGATAGGAGTAGTGTCAGGGCCTTAGTTAGGGACATTGTCAGGGCATGATTTAGGAGATGTGTTAGGGCGTGAGCTATGAATAGTGTCAGGGCCTTAGTTAGTGACAGTGTCAGTGCTGAGTTTGGAGTAGTATCAGGGACTTAGTTAGAGACAGTGTCAGGGCCTGAGTTAGGTGTATGTCAGGGCCTTAGTTAGGGACAGTGTCAGAGCCTGATTTAGGAGTAGTGTCAGAGGCTTTGTTAGGGACAGTGTCAGGGCCTGAGTTAAGAGTAGTGTCACAGCTTTAGTTAGGACCAGTGTCAGGGCCTTAGTTAACTCCAACATCAGCGCCTGTGATAGGAATCAGATCAGGACCTGTGTTCCAGGTAATGTCAGGGCCTTACTTAAGAACAGTGTCAGGGCCTGAGTCCTGACTTACTCCTTACTCTCCTCACTAAGGACTTTGGACACTACTGCTAATTCAGGCCCTGATAATGTCCCTAACTAAAGCCCTGACACTTTCCCTGGCTAAGGCCCTGAACTTCTCCTAAGTCAGGCCCGCCTACTGTCCCTAACAATGGCCCTGACACTACACCTAACTGAGGCCCTGACATGATACTTAACAAAGGCTTTGTTGCTAGTCCAAACTAAAGCCCTAAAACTGGTCCTAAATAAGGCCTTGACACTAATCCTAACTCAGGCCCTAAAACTGTCCCTAACTAGGTCTCAGACAGTACACCTAAATCAGACCCTGACACTGTCCCTAAGCAAGGCCCTGACACTACTCCTAACTCAGTCCCTTACACTGTACCTAACAAAGTCTCTGATGCTAGGCCTAACTTAGGCCCTGACACTGCCTCTAACTAAGGCCCTGCTGCCGTCAATATCTGAACACCTGATATTATCCTGAGCTAATAGCCTGACCCATGTCTTACCAAGGGCCTGAAACTTTCCCAAAGTAAGTCCTGACACTGTCCCTAAGTGAGGCCTTGAGGCTATCCCTAACGGAGGCCCTGATAATAGCTTTAACGAAGACCCTAATGCTGATCCTACAGAGGCCTTTATGCTGCTCCTAAGTCATGCCCTGATACTGTCCCTTACTCAGGCCCTAAAGATAGGCCTCACTTAAGCCCTGTTGCTGTACCTCAGTTAGGCTCTGACGCTGTCCGTACATCAAGCCCTGGCGCTTGTCCTGATTAAGGCGCTCACGCTGCTGCTAACTAAGGCCCTGATGCTCTCAATAACTAAGGTCTTCTCGTTATCCCTTGGTCATTTCCTTTCACTATCTCTGGCCTGGGACCTGACTCTGTCCCGAGATAATCTCCTGCATCTTCTGCTAACTGAAACCCTAATGCTCTCCCTAACTAAGGCCCTGACTACTCCTAACGAAGGCCATGACACTGAATCTAACAAAGGCCCGGAATCTGTCCTTAATATAGGCCCTGCTGCCAGCAATAACTAAAATCCTGACACTCTCCTGAGCTAATATCCTGACTCATTTCTCACCAAGGTCCTGACACTGTCCCTAAGAAAGCCCTGTCGCTGTCTTTAAGCGAAGACCTGAGGCTGTCTGTAACTCAGACCCTGAAGCTTTCCCTAACTGAGGCCTTGACGCTGTGACTAACTTGGGCTCCGGTCATGTCTTTAACTAAGAGCCTAAAGCTGATCCAACAAAGGCACTGGTTCTGCTCCTAAGTCGTTTCCTGACAGTGTCCCCAGCTAAGGGCCTGACATTAGGCCTCACTCAGGCCCTGTCGCTCTCCCTAAGTCAGGCCCTGATGCTGTGCCTACCTGAAGCCCTAACACTGCTTCTGAATAAGTCCCTGAGAGTCTCAGTAACAAAGGTCTTCACACTCTCCTTAGGTCATTTCCTGACACGATTCCAAGCCTTTACCCTAACCCTGTCCCGAGCTAATGTCCTACCTCTTAAGCTAACAAAAGACCTTATGCTGTGCCTAATTCAGGCACTGAATTTAGTCCCAAGGCCGCTAGACTGTCCCTAACTCGGCTCGATGCCCTTATCGTCACAATGTTCCATGACCACTGTCATCACAATGCTCCACGCCCTTGTCATCACAATGCTCCATAACCCCTGTCATCACAATGCTCCATGACCTTTGTCATCGCAATGCTACATGCCATTGTCCTCGCAATGCTCCATGCCCTTATCATCACAATGCTCCATGACCCCTTTCATCACAATGCTCCATGACCCTTGTCTAAAATGCTACATGTCTGTGAAATCACAAAGCTCCATGCCCCCTGTCATCACAAGTCTCCATGACTCTTGTCATCACAATGCTCCATGACCCTTGTCATCACAATGCTCCATGATCCTTGTAATCAAAATGCTCCTTGACCCTTTCTTCACAATGTTACAGTACCCCTTTCTTCACAATGCTCCATGCCGCTGGTCACCACAATGCTCCATGACTTCTGTCATCACAATGCTCCATGTCCCTTGTCATTAAAATGCTCCATGGCCCCTGTCATCACAATGCTGCAGGATCCTTATAATCTCAATGCTCCATGGTCCTCGTCATCACAAATCTCCACGCATTTGTCATCACAATGCTCCATGACCCCTGTCATCCCAATGCTCCATAGCACTTTTCATCACAATGCCACCTAACCACTTTTATCACAATGTTCCATGACCACTTTAATCACAGTGCTCCATGACCACTTTCATCACAATGCCCCATGACACCTGAAATCAAAATGCTCCATGGCCCTTGTCGCCACAATGCTCCAGGACCCGTCATCACAATTCTCCATGGCCCTTGTCATCACAATGCTCCATGGCGCTTGTCATCACAATGATCCAGAGCCTTAGTGCTTGAGTTGGGAGTAGTGTCATTGCCTCAGTTAGGGACACTGTCATTGCCTGAATTGGGAGTAGTGTCAGAGCCTTAGTTAGGGACAGCACCAGGGCGAGCTGGGAGTAGTGCCAGTGCCTTAGTTAGGGACAGCACCAGTGCTTGCGTTGGGAGTAGTGTCAGGGCCATAGTTAGGGACAGTGTCAGTGGCTGAGATGGGAATAGTGTCAGGGCCTTAGTTACGGACATTGTCAGTGCCTAAGTTGGGATTTTTGTCAGGGTCTTTATTATGGACAGTGTCAGGGCCTGAGTTAAGAGTAGTGTCGAGGCCTTAATTTGGAAGAGTGTCAGTGTCTCAGTTTGGAGTAGTGTCAGACCCTTAGTTAGGAACAGCGTCAGTGCCTGAGTTGGGAGTAGTGACATGGCCTAAGTTATGGACAGTGTCAGGGTCTGAGGTAGAAATAGTCTCAGGACCTTAGTTAGGGACAGTGTCAGTGACTGTGTTAGGAATAGTGTCAGGGCCTAAGATAGGAGTAGTCTGAGACCAGTAGTTAGGAACAGTGTCAGGGCCTGAGTTGTGAGTAGTTTCAGGGACTTAGTTAGAGAAAGTGTCAGTGCCGGGTTTGGGAGTTATGTCAGGGCCTTAGTTAGGGACAGTGTCTGTGCCTGAGTTGGGAGTAGTGTCAGGGCCTAGTTAGGGACAGGGTCAGTGCCTGAGCTGTGAGTAGTTTCAGGGCCTTAGTTAGAGAAAGTGTCAGTGCCGGAGTTGGGAGTTATGTCAGGGCCTTAGATAGGGACAGTGTCAGTGCCTGAGTTGGGAGTAGTGTCAGGGCCTAGTTAGGGACAGGGTCAGTGCCTGAGTTGGGAGTAGTTTCAGGGCCTTAGTTAGAGAAAGTGTCAGTGCCGGAGTTGGGAGTTATGTCAGGGCCTTAGTTAGGGACAGTGTCAGGGCCTGAATTGGGAGTAGTGTCAGGGCCTAGTTAGGGACAGTGTCAGTGCCTGAGTTGGAAGTAGTGTCAGGGCATTAGGGACAGTGTCAGTGGCTGCAATGGGAGTAGTGTCAGGGTCTTAGTTAGGGAGAGTGTCAGTGCCTGATTTGGGAATAGTCTCAGGGTCTTTTTTGGGGACAGCATCAGGGCATGAGTTAAAAGTAGTGTCAAGGCCTTAGTTAGGGAGAGTGTCAGTGCCTGTGCTGGGAGTAGTATCAGGCCCTTCGTTAGGGACAGTGTCAGGGTCTGAGGTAGAAGTAGTCTCAGGGCCTTAGTTAGGTAGCGTGTCAATGCCTAAGTAAGTAGTAGTGTGAGGGCCTTAGTTAGGGACAGTGTCAATGCCTGTGTTGGGAGTAGTGTCAGAGACTTAGTAAGGGACAGCGTCAGTGCCTGCGTTGGGAGTAGTGTCAGGGCCTTACTTAGGGACAGCGTCAGTGCCTGAGTTAGGAGTAGTGTGATGGCCGTAGTTAGGGACACTCTCAGTGCCAGAGTTGTGGGTAGTGGCAGGCCTTTGTTAAGGATTGTGCCAGGGCCTGAGTTAAGAGTAGTGTCAAGTCCTTAGTTAGGGAAAGTGTTAGTGCCTGAGTTGAGAGTAATGTCAAGGCCTTAGTTAGGGACAATGTCAGTGCCTAGTTTGGGAGTAGTGTCAGGGCCTTAGTTAGGGACAGTGTCAGTGCCTGAGTTGGGAGTACTGTCAGGGAGTATTTAGGGACAGTCTCAATGCCTATTTTGGGAGTAGTGTCACGGCCTTAGTTAGTGACATTGTCAGTGCCTGAGTAAGGAGTAATGTCCGGGCCTTAGTTAGGGACAGTGTCAGTTGCTTAGTTAGGAGTAGCATCACGGCCTAAGTTAGGGCCAGTGTCAGTGCCTGAGTCAGGAGTAGAGTCAGGGCCTAAGTTAGGGACAATGTCATTGCTTGAGATAGGAGTAGTGTCAGGGCCTTAGTTAGGGACATTGTCAGGGCATGATTTAGGAGATGTGTTAGGGCGTGAGCTATGAATAGTGTCAGGGCCTTAGTTAGTGACAGTGTCAGTGCTGAGTTTGGAGTAGTATCAGGGACTTAGTTAGAGACAGTGTCAGGGCCTGAGTTAGGTGTATGTCAGGGCCTTAGTTAGGGACAGTGTCAGAGCCTGATTTAGGAGTAGTGTCAGAGGCTTTGTTAGGGACAGTGTCAGGGCCTGAGTTAAGAGTAGTGTCACAGCTTTAGTTAGGACCAGTGTCAGGGCCTTAGTTAACTCCAACATCAGCGCCTGTGATAGGAATCAGATCAGGACCTGTGTTCCAGGTAATGTCAGGGCCTTACTTAAGAACAGTGTCAGGGCCTGAGTCCTGACTTACTCCTTACTCTCCTCACTAAGGACTTTGGACACTACTGCTAATTCAGGCCCTGATAATGTCCCTAACTAAGGCCCTGACACTTTCCCTGGCTAAGGCCCTGAACTTCTCCTAAGTCAGGCCCGCCTACTGTCCCTAACAATGGCCCTGACACTACACCTAACTGAGGCCCTGACATGATACTTAACAAAGGCTTTGTTGCTAGTCCAAACTAAAGCCCTAAAACTGGTCCTAAATAAGGCCTTGACACTAATCCTAACTCAGGCCCTAAAACTGTCCCTAACTAGGTCTCAGACAGTACACCTAAATCAGACCCTGACACTGTCCCTAAGCAAGGCCCTGACACTACTCCTAACTCAGTCCCTTACACTGTACCTAACAAAGTCTCTGATGCTAGGCCTAACTTAGGCCCTGACACTGCCTCTAACTAAGGCCCTGCTGCCGTCAATATCTGAACACCTGATATTATCCTGAGCTAATAGCCTGACCCATGTCTTACCAAGGGCCTGAAACTTTCCCAAAGTAAGTCCTGACACTGTCCCTAAGTGAGGCCTTGAGGCTATCCCTAACGGAGGCCCTGATAATAGCTTTAACGAAGACCCTAATGCTGATCCTACAGAGGCCTTTATGCTGCTCCTAAGTCATGCCCTGATACTGTCCCTTACTCAGGCCCTAAAGATAGGCCTCACTTAAGCCCTGTTGCTGTACCTCAGTTAGGCTCTGACGCTGTCCGTACATCAAGCCCTGGCGCTTGTCCTGATTAAGGCGCTCACGCTGCTGCTAACTAAGGCCCTGATGCTCTCAATAACTAAGGTCTTCTCGTTATCCCTTGGTCATTTCCTTTCACTATCTCTGGCCTGGGACCTGACTCTGTCCCGAGATAATCTCCTGCATCTTCTGCTAACTGAAACCCTAATGCTCTCCCTAACTAAGGCCCTGACTACTCCTAACGAAGGCCATGACACTGAATCTAACAAAGGCCCGGAATCTGTCCTTAATATAGGCCCTGCTGCCAGCAATAACTAAAATCCTGACACTCTCCTGAGCTAATATCCTGACTCATTTCTCACCAAGGTCCTGACACTGTCCCTAAGAAAGCCCTGTCGCTGTCTTTAAGCGAAGACCTGAGGCTGTCTGTAACTCAGACCCTGAAGCTTTCCCTAACTGAGGCCTTGACGCTGTGACTAACTTGGGCTCCGGTCATGTCTTTAACTAAGAGCCTAAAGCTGATCCAACAAAGGCACTGGTTCTGCTCCTAAGTCGTTTCCTGACAGTGTCCCCAGCTAAGGGCCTGACATTAGGCCTCACTCAGGCCCTGTCGCTCTCCCTAAGTCAGGCCCTGATGCTGTGCCTACCTGAAGCCCTAACACTGCTTCTGAATAAGTCCCTGAGAGTCTCAGTAACAAAGGTCTTCACACTCTCCTTAGGTCATTTCCTGACACGATTCCAAGCCTTTACCCTAACCCTGTCCCGAGCTAATGTCCTACCTCTTAAGCTAACAAAAGACCTTATGCTGTGCCTAATTCAGGCACTGAATTTAGTCCCAAGGCCGCTAGACTGTCCCTAACTCGGCTCGATGCCCTTATCGTCACAATGTTCCATGACCACTGTCATCACAATGCTCCACGCCCTTGTCATCACAATGCTCCATAACCCCTGTCATCACAATGCTCCATGACCTTTGTCATCGCAATGCTACATGCCATTGTCCTCGCAATGCTCCATGCCCTTATCATCACAATGCTCCATGACCCCTTTCATCACAATGCTCCATGACCCTTGTCTAAAATGCTACATGTCTGTGAAATCACAAAGCTCCATGCCCCCTGTCATCACAAGTCTCCATGACTCTTGTCATCACAATGCTCCATGACCCTTGTCATCACAATGCTCCATGATCCTTGTAATCAAAATGCTCCTTGACCCTTTCTTCACAATGTTACAGTACCCCTTTCTTCACAATGCTCCATGCCGCTGGTCACCACAATGCTCCATGACTTCTGTCATCACAATGCTCCATGTCCCTTGTCATTAAAATGCTCCATGGCCCCTGTCATCACAATGCTGCAGGATCCTTATAATCTCAATGCTCCATGGTCCTCGTCATCACAAATCTCCACGCATTTGTCATCACAATGCTCCATGACCCCTGTCATCCCAATGCTCCATAGCACTTTTCATCACAATGCCACCTAACCACTTTTATCACAATGTTCCATGACCACTTTAATCACAGTGCTCCATGACCACTTTCATCACAATGCCCCATGACACCTGAAATCAAAATGCTCCATGGCCCTTGTCGCCACAATGCTCCAGGACCCGTCATCACAATTCTCCATGGCCCTTGTCATCACAATGCTCCATGGCGCTTGTCATCACAATGATCCAGAGCCTTAGTGCTTGAGTTGGGAGTAGTGTCATTGCCTCAGTTAGGGACACTGTCATTGCCTGAATTGGGAGTAGTGTCAGAGCCTTAGTTAGGGACAGCACCAGGGCGAGCTGGGAGTAGTGCCAGTGCCTTAGTTAGGGACAGCACCAGTGCTTGCGTTGGGAGTAGTGTCAGGGCCATAGTTAGGGACAGTGTCAGTGGCTGAGATGGGAATAGTGTCAGGGCCTTAGTTACGGACATTGTCAGTGCCTAAGTTGGGATTTTTGTCAGGGTCTTTATTATGGACAGTGTCAGGGCCTGAGTTAAGAGTAGTGTCGAGGCCTTAATTTGGAAGAGTGTCAGTGTCTCAGTTTGGAGTAGTGTCAGACCCTTAGTTAGGAACAGCGTCAGTGCCTGAGTTGGGAGTAGTGACATGGCCTAAGTTATGGACAGTGTCAGGGTCTGAGGTAGAAATAGTCTCAGGACCTTAGTTAGGGACAGTGTCAGTGACTGTGTTAGGAATAGTGTCAGGGCCTAAGATAGGAGTAGTCTGAGACCAGTAGTTAGGAACAGTGTCAGGGCCTGAGTTGTGAGTAGTTTCAGGGACTTAGTTAGAGAAAGTGTCAGTGCCGGGTTTGGGAGTTATGTCAGGGCCTTAGTTAGGGACAGTGTCTGTGCCTGAGTTGGGAGTAGTGTCAGGGCCTAGTTAGGGACAGGGTCAGTGCCTGAGCTGTGAGTAGTTTCAGGGCCTTAGTTAGAGAAAGTGTCAGTGCCGGAGTTGGGAGTTATGTCAGGGCCTTAGATAGGGACAGTGTCAGTGCCTGAGTTGGGAGTAGTGTCAGGGCCTAGTTAGGGACAGGGTCAGTGCCTGAGTTGGGAGTAGTTTCAGGGCCTTAGTTAGAGAAAGTGTCAGTGCCGGAGTTGGGAGTTATGTCAGGGCCTTAGTTAGGGACAGTGTCAGGGCCTGAATTGGGAGTAGTGTCAGGGCCTAGTTAGGGACAGTGTCAGTGCCTGAGTTGGAAGTAGTGTCAGGGCATTAGGGACAGTGTCAGTGGCTGCAATGGGAGTAGTGTCAGGGTCTTAGTTAGGGAGAGTGTCAGTGCCTGATTTGGGAATAGTCTCAGGGTCTTTTTTGGGGACAGCATCAGGGCATGAGTTAAAAGTAGTGTCAAGGCCTTAGTTAGGGAGAGTGTCAGTGCCTGTGCTGGGAGTAGTATCAGGCCCTTCGTTAGGGACAGTGTCAGGGTCTGAGGTAGAAGTAGTCTCAGGGCCTTAGTTAGGTAGCGTGTCAATGCCTAAGTAAGTAGTAGTGTGAGGGCCTTAGTTAGGGACAGTGTCAATGCCTGTGTTGGGAGTAGTGTCAGAGACTTAGTAAGGGACAGCGTCAGTGCCTGCGTTGGGAGTAGTGTCAGGGCCTTACTTAGGGACAGCGTCAGTGCCTGAGTTAGGAGTAGTGTGATGGCCGTAGTTAGGGACACTCTCAGTGCCAGAGTTGTGGGTAGTGGCAGGCCTTTGTTAAGGATTGTGCCAGGGCCTGAGTTAAGAGTAGTGTCAAGTCCTTAGTTAGGGAAAGTGTTAGTGCCTGAGTTGAGAGTAATGTCAAGGCCTTAGTTAGGGACAATGTCAGTGCCTAGTTTGGGAGTAGTGTCAGGGCCTTAGTTAGGGACAGTGTCAGTGCCTGAGTTGGGAGTACTGTCAGGGAGTATTTAGGGACAGTCTCAATGCCTATTTTGGGAGTAGTGTCACGGCCTTAGTTAGTGACATTGTCAGTGCCTGAGTAAGGAGTAATGTCCGGGCCTTAGTTAGGGACAGTGTCAGTTGCTTAGTTAGGAGTAGCATCACGGCCTAAGTTAGGGCCAGTGTCAGTGCCTGAGTCAGGAGTAGAGTCAGGGCCTAAGTTAGGGACAATGTCATTGCTTGAGATAGGAGTAGTGTCAGGGCCTTAGTTAGGGACATTGTCAGGGCATGATTTAGGAGATGTGTTAGGGCGTGAGCTATGAATAGTGTCAGGGCCTTAGTTAGTGACAGTGTCAGTGCTGAGTTTGGAGTAGTATCAGGGACTTAGTTAGAGACAGTGTCAGGGCCTGAGTTAGGTGTATGTCAGGGCCTTAGTTAGGGACAGTGTCAGAGCCTGATTTAGGAGTAGTGTCAGAGGCTTTGTTAGGGACAGTGTCAGGGCCTGAGTTAAGAGTAGTGTCACAGCTTTAGTTAGGACCAGTGTCAGGGCCTTAGTTAACTCCAACATCAGCGCCTGTGATAGGAATCAGATCAGGACCTGTGTTCCAGGTAATGTCAGGGCCTTACTTAAGAACAGTGTCAGGGCCTGAGTCCTGACTTACTCCTTACTCTCCTCACTAAGGACTTTGGACACTACTGCTAATTCAGGCCCTGATAATGTCCCTAACTAAGGCCCTGACACTTTCCCTGGCTAAGGCCCTGAACTTCTCCTAAGTCAGGCCCGCCTACTGTCCCTAACAATGGCCCTGACACTACACCTAACTGAGGCCCTGACATGATACTTAACAAAGGCTTTGTTGCTAGTCCAAACTAAAGCCCTAAAACTGGTCCTAAATAAGGCCTTGACACTAATCCTAACTCAGGCCCTAAAACTGTCCCTAACTAGGTCTCAGACAGTACACCTAAATCAGACCCTGACACTGTCCCTAAGCAAGGCCCTGACACTACTCCTAACTCAGTCCCTTACACTGTACCTAACAAAGTCTCTGATGCTAGGCCTAACTTAGGCCCTGACACTGCCTCTAACTAAGGCCCTGCTGCCGTCAATATCTGAACACCTGATATTATCCTGAGCTAATAGCCTGACCCATGTCTTACCAAGGGCCTGAAACTTTCCCAAAGTAAGTCCTGACACTGTCCCTAAGTGAGGCCTTGAGGCTATCCCTAACGGAGGCCCTGATAATAGCTTTAACGAAGACCCTAATGCTGATCCTACAGAGGCCTTTATGCTGCTCCTAAGTCATGCCCTGATACTGTCCCTTACTCAGGCCCTAAAGATAGGCCTCACTTAAGCCCTGTTGCTGTACCTCAGTTAGGCTCTGACGCTGTCCGTACATCAAGCCCTGGCGCTTGTCCTGATTAAGGCGCTCACGCTGCTGCTAACTAAGGCCCTGATGCTCTCAATAACTAAGGTCTTCTCGTTATCCCTTGGTCATTTCCTTTCACTATCTCTGGCCTGGGACCTGACTCTGTCCCGAGATAATCTCCTGCATCTTCTGCTAACTGAAACCCTAATGCTCTCCCTAACTAAGGCCCTGACTACTCCTAACGAAGGCCATGACACTGAATCTAACAAAGGCCCGGAATCTGTCCTTAATATAGGCCCTGCTGCCAGCAATAACTAAAATCCTGACACTCTCCTGAGCTAATATCCTGACTCATTTCTCACCAAGGTCCTGACACTGTCCCTAAGAAAGCCCTGTCGCTGTCTTTAAGCGAAGACCTGAGGCTGTCTGTAACTCAGACCCTGAAGCTTTCCCTAACTGAGGCCTTGACGCTGTGACTAACTTGGGCTCCGGTCATGTCTTTAACTAAGAGCCTAAAGCTGATCCAACAAAGGCACTGGTTCTGCTCCTAAGTCGTTTCCTGACAGTGTCCCCAGCTAAGGGCCTGACATTAGGCCTCACTCAGGCCCTGTCGCTCTCCCTAAGTCAGGCCCTGATGCTGTGCCTACCTGAAGCCCTAACACTGCTTCTGAATAAGTCCCTGAGAGTCTCAGTAACAAAGGTCTTCACACTCTCCTTAGGTCATTTCCTGACACGATTCCAAGCCTTTACCCTAACCCTGTCCCGAGCTAATGTCCTACCTCTTAAGCTAACAAAAGACCTTATGCTGTGCCTAATTCAGGCACTGAATTTAGTCCCAAGGCCGCTAGACTGTCCCTAACTCGGCTCGATGCCCTTATCGTCACAATGTTCCATGACCACTGTCATCACAATGCTCCACGCCCTTGTCATCACAATGCTCCATAACCCCTGTCATCACAATGCTCCATGACCTTTGTCATCGCAATGCTACATGCCATTGTCCTCGCAATGCTCCATGCCCTTATCATCACAATGCTCCATGACCCCTTTCATCACAATGCTCCATGACCCTTGTCTAAAATGCTACATGTCTGTGAAATCACAAAGCTCCATGCCCCCTGTCATCACAAGTCTCCATGACTCTTGTCATCACAATGCTCCATGACCCTTGTCATCACAATGCTCCATGATCCTTGTAATCAAAATGCTCCTTGACCCTTTCTTCACAATGTTACAGTACCCCTTTCTTCACAATGCTCCATGCCGCTGGTCACCACAATGCTCCATGACTTCTGTCATCACAATGCTCCATGTCCCTTGTCATTAAAATGCTCCATGGCCCCTGTCATCACAATGCTGCAGGATCCTTATAATCTCAATGCTCCATGGTCCTCGTCATCACAAATCTCCACGCATTTGTCATCACAATGCTCCATGACCCCTGTCATCCCAATGCTCCATAGCACTTTTCATCACAATGCCACCTAACCACTTTTATCACAATGTTCCATGACCACTTTAATCACAGTGCTCCATGACCACTTTCATCACAATGCCCCATGACACCTGAAATCAAAATGCTCCATGGCCCTTGTCGCCACAATGCTCCAGGACCCGTCATCACAATTCTCCATGGCCCTTGTCATCACAATGCTCCATGGCGCTTGTCATCACAATGATCCAGAGCCTTAGTGCTTGAGTTGGGAGTAGTGTCATTGCCTCAGTTAGGGACACTGTCATTGCCTGAATTGGGAGTAGTGTCAGAGCCTTAGTTAGGGACAGCACCAGGGCGAGCTGGGAGTAGTGCCAGTGCCTTAGTTAGGGACAGCACCAGTGCTTGCGTTGGGAGTAGTGTCAGGGCCATAGTTAGGGACAGTGTCAGTGGCTGAGATGGGAATAGTGTCAGGGCCTTAGTTACGGACATTGTCAGTGCCTAAGTTGGGATTTTTGTCAGGGTCTTTATTATGGACAGTGTCAGGGCCTGAGTTAAGAGTAGTGTCGAGGCCTTAATTTGGAAGAGTGTCAGTGTCTCAGTTTGGAGTAGTGTCAGACCCTTAGTTAGGAACAGCGTCAGTGCCTGAGTTGGGAGTAGTGACATGGCCTAAGTTATGGACAGTGTCAGGGTCTGAGGTAGAAATAGTCTCAGGACCTTAGTTAGGGACAGTGTCAGTGACTGTGTTAGGAATAGTGTCAGGGCCTAAGATAGGAGTAGTCTGAGACCAGTAGTTAGGAACAGTGTCAGGGCCTGAGTTGTGAGTAGTTTCAGGGACTTAGTTAGAGAAAGTGTCAGTGCCGGGTTTGGGAGTTATGTCAGGGCCTTAGTTAGGGACAGTGTCTGTGCCTGAGTTGGGAGTAGTGTCAGGGCCTAGTTAGGGACAGGGTCAGTGCCTGAGCTGTGAGTAGTTTCAGGGCCTTAGTTAGAGAAAGTGTCAGTGCCGGAGTTGGGAGTTATGTCAGGGCCTTAGATAGGGACAGTGTCAGTGCCTGAGTTGGGAGTAGTGTCAGGGCCTAGTTAGGGACAGGGTCAGTGCCTGAGTTGGGAGTAGTTTCAGGGCCTTAGTTAGAGAAAGTGTCAGTGCCGGAGTTGGGAGTTATGTCAGGGCCTTAGTTAGGGACAGTGTCAGGGCCTGAATTGGGAGTAGTGTCAGGGCCTAGTTAGGGACAGTGTCAGTGCCTGAGTTGGAAGTAGTGTCAGGGCATTAGGGACAGTGTCAGTGGCTGCAATGGGAGTAGTGTCAGGGTCTTAGTTAGGGAGAGTGTCAGTGCCTGATTTGGGAATAGTCTCAGGGTCTTTTTTGGGGACAGCATCAGGGCATGAGTTAAAAGTAGTGTCAAGGCCTTAGTTAGGGAGAGTGTCAGTGCCTGTGCTGGGAGTAGTATCAGGCCCTTCGTTAGGGACAGTGTCAGGGTCTGAGGTAGAAGTAGTCTCAGGGCCTTAGTTAGGTAGCGTGTCAATGCCTAAGTAAGTAGTAGTGTGAGGGCCTTAGTTAGGGACAGTGTCAATGCCTGTGTTGGGAGTAGTGTCAGAGACTTAGTAAGGGACAGCGTCAGTGCCTGCGTTGGGAGTAGTGTCAGGGCCTTACTTAGGGACAGCGTCAGTGCCTGAGTTAGGAGTAGTGTGATGGCCGTAGTTAGGGACACTCTCAGTGCCAGAGTTGTGGGTAGTGGCAGGCCTTTGTTAAGGATTGTGCCAGGGCCTGAGTTAAGAGTAGTGTCAAGTCCTTAGTTAGGGAAAGTGTTAGTGCCTGAGTTGAGAGTAATGTCAAGGCCTTAGTTAGGGACAATGTCAGTGCCTAGTTTGGGAGTAGTGTCAGGGCCTTAGTTAGGGACAGTGTCAGTGCCTGAGTTGGGAGTACTGTCAGGGAGTATTTAGGGACAGTCTCAATGCCTATTTTGGGAGTAGTGTCACGGCCTTAGTTAGTGACATTGTCAGTGCCTGAGTAAGGAGTAATGTCCGGGCCTTAGTTAGGGACAGTGTCAGTTGCTTAGTTAGGAGTAGCATCACGGCCTAAGTTAGGGCCAGTGTCAGTGCCTGAGTCAGGAGTAGAGTCAGGGCCTAAGTTAGGGACAATGTCATTGCTTGAGATAGGAGTAGTGTCAGGGCCTTAGTTAGGGACATTGTCAGGGCATGATTTAGGAGATGTGTTAGGGCGTGAGCTATGAATAGTGTCAGGGCCTTAGTTAGTGACAGTGTCAGTGCTGAGTTTGGAGTAGTATCAGGGACTTAGTTAGAGACAGTGTCAGGGCCTGAGTTAGGTGTATGTCAGGGCCTTAGTTAGGGACAGTGTCAGAGCCTGATTTAGGAGTAGTGTCAGAGGCTTTGTTAGGGACAGTGTCAGGGCCTGAGTTAAGAGTAGTGTCACAGCTTTAGTTAGGACCAGTGTCAGGGCCTTAGTTAACTCCAACATCAGCGCCTGTGATAGGAATCAGATCAGGACCTGTGTTCCAGGTAATGTCAGGGCCTTACTTAAGAACAGTGTCAGGGCCTGAGTCCTGACTTACTCCTTACTCTCCTCACTAAGGACTTTGGACACTACTGCTAATTCAGGCCCTGATAATGTCCCTAACTAAGGCCCTGACACTTTCCCTGGCTAAGGCCCTGAACTTCTCCTAAGTCAGGCCCGCCTACTGTCCCTAACAATGGCCCTGACACTACACCTAACTGAGGCCCTGACATGATACTTAACAAAGGCTTTGTTGCTAGTCCAAACTAAAGCCCTAAAACTGGTCCTAAATAAGGCCTTGACACTAATCCTAACTCAGGCCCTAAAACTGTCCCTAACTAGGTCTCAGACAGTACACCTAAATCAGACCCTGACACTGTCCCTAAGCAAGGCCCTGACACTACTCCTAACTCAGTCCCTTACACTGTACCTAACAAAGTCTCTGATGCTAGGCCTAACTTAGGCCCTGACACTGCCTCTAACTAAGGCCCTGCTGCCGTCAATATCTGAACACCTGATATTATCCTGAGCTAATAGCCTGACCCATGTCTTACCAAGGGCCTGAAACTTTCCCAAAGTAAGTCCTGACACTGTCCCTAAGTGAGGCCTTGAGGCTATCCCTAACGGAGGCCCTGATAATAGCTTTAACGAAGACCCTAATGCTGATCCTACAGAGGCCTTTATGCTGCTCCTAAGTCATGCCCTGATACTGTCCCTTACTCAGGCCCTAAAGATAGGCCTCACTTAAGCCCTGTTGCTGTACCTCAGTTAGGCTCTGACGCTGTCCGTACATCAAGCCCTGGCGCTTGTCCTGATTAAGGCGCTCACGCTGCTGCTAACTAAGGCCCTGATGCTCTCAATAACTAAGGTCTTCTCGTTATCCCTTGGTCATTTCCTTTCACTATCTCTGGCCTGGGACCTGACTCTGTCCCGAGATAATCTCCTGCATCTTCTGCTAACTGAAACCCTAATGCTCTCCCTAACTAAGGCCCTGACTACTCCTAACGAAGGCCATGACACTGAATCTAACAAAGGCCCGGAATCTGTCCTTAATATAGGCCCTGCTGCCAGCAATAACTAAAATCCTGACACTCTCCTGAGCTAATATCCTGACTCATTTCTCACCAAGGTCCTGACACTGTCCCTAAGAAAGCCCTGTCGCTGTCTTTAAGCGAAGACCTGAGGCTGTCTGTAACTCAGACCCTGAAGCTTTCCCTAACTGAGGCCTTGACGCTGTGACTAACTTGGGCTCCGGTCATGTCTTTAACTAAGAGCCTAAAGCTGATCCAACAAAGGCACTGGTTCTGCTCCTAAGTCGTTTCCTGACAGTGTCCCCAGCTAAGGGCCTGACATTAGGCCTCACTCAGGCCCTGTCGCTCTCCCTAAGTCAGGCCCTGATGCTGTGCCTACCTGAAGCCCTAACACTGCTTCTGAATAAGTCCCTGAGAGTCTCAGTAACAAAGGTCTTCACACTCTCCTTAGGTCATTTCCTGACACGATTCCAAGCCTTTACCCTAACCCTGTCCCGAGCTAATGTCCTACCTCTTAAGCTAACAAAAGACCTTATGCTGTGCCTAATTCAGGCACTGAATTTAGTCCCAAGGCCGCTAGACTGTCCCTAACTCGGCTCGATGCCCTTATCGTCACAATGTTCCATGACCACTGTCATCACAATGCTCCACGCCCTTGTCATCACAATGCTCCATAACCCCTGTCATCACAATGCTCCATGACCTTTGTCATCGCAATGCTACATGCCATTGTCCTCGCAATGCTCCATGCCCTTATCATCACAATGCTCCATGACCCCTTTCATCACAATGCTCCATGACCCTTGTCTAAAATGCTACATGTCTGTGAAATCACAAAGCTCCATGCCCCCTGTCATCACAAGTCTCCATGACTCTTGTCATCACAATGCTCCATGACCCTTGTCATCACAATGCTCCATGATCCTTGTAATCAAAATGCTCCTTGACCCTTTCTTCACAATGTTCCAGTACCCCTTTCTTCACAATGCTCCATGCCGCTGGTCACCACAATGCTCCATGACTTCTGTCATCACAATGCTCCATGTCCCTTGTCATTAAAATGCTCCATGGCCCCTGTCATCACAATGCTGCAGGATCCTTATAATCTCAATGCTCCATGGTCCTCGTCATCACAAATCTCCACGCATTTGTCATCACAATGCTCCATGACC
Source organism: Balaenoptera ricei (assembly GCF_028023285.1). NCBI lineage: Eukaryota > Metazoa > Chordata > Mammalia > Artiodactyla > Balaenopteridae > Balaenoptera > Balaenoptera ricei. Next base: position 102,222 of record NW_026777465.1, on the reverse strand, counting down.
CCTGTCATCCCAATGCTCCATAGCACTTTTCATCACAATGCCACCTAACCACTTTTATCACAATGTTCCATGACCACTTTAATCACAGTGCTCCATGACCACTTTCATCACAATGCCCCATGACACCTGAAATCAAAATGCTCCATGGCCCTTGTCGCCACAATGCTCCAGGACCCGTCATCACAATTCTCCATGGCCCTTGTCATCACAATGCTCCATGGCGCTTGTCATCACAATGATCCAGAGCCTTAGTGCTTGAGTTGGGAGTAGTGTCATTGCCTCAGTTAGGGACACTGTCATTGCCTGAATTGGGAGTAGTGTCAGAGCCTTAGTTAGGGACAGCACCAGGGCGAGCTGGGAGTAGTGCCAGTGCCTCTAGGTTAGGGACCAGCACCAGTGCTTGCGTTGGGGAGTAGTGTCAGGGCATAGTTAGGGACAGTGTCAGTGGCTGAGATGGGAATAGTGTCAGGGCCTTAGTTACGGACATTGTCAGCTGCCCTAAGTTGAGATTTTTGTCAGGGTCTTTATTATGGACAGTGTCAGGGCCTGAGTTAAGAGTATGTGTCAAGGCCTTAATTTGGAAGAGTGTCAGTGTCTCAGTTTGGAGTAGTGTCAGACCCA